>NC_069796.1:1210000-1533333 GCF_027406575.1 Nycticebus coucang
GGAGGCTCAAATTGGACAGTGTGTCCCTGGTGGCAATGTCAAAGTGTGGTCCAGTTGGTGGGCAGGTTTGTCCTCCAGAAACACTGCATACCTGGAGCTGTACAAGAAATAGGAGGTGCAAACACTGTTGGTCAACAGTGGGGATGCAGGCGGGTCAGGCTGCGTGCCAGTCACAGTGAGCTGTGCCCTTGCGTTGTATGACTTGGAAGGACAGCAAAGGCGAAGTGACCTGAGCACTTCCTCCACACAGGGGCCTGAGCCCTGAAATGCTCCATTTGAGGCTGAGTCTCTCGTCTCCCCAAATGTCCATCATAGTATAAGTTTCCTTTGGAGAGTGTTACCTGGAACAGGTATTGGGGATTTTTAACATCTATTCTCCTTTGTAAGGGGAGCAAAGCCTTTAAAGAGAATTGGTGTTATTCTTGGGGAGATGTTGAGTATTGAAGTAGACTAAAAGGAGAGGTGTCCTATACTGAATACTTCATAATTTTTTTTTTTTTTTTGCAGTTTTTGGCTGGGGCCGGGTTTTGAACCCACCACCTCTGGTATATGGGGCTGGCACCCTACTCCTTGAACCACAGACACTGCCCAATACTTCATAGTTTTGTTTGAGCCAGTGCTGAATGCACTGCGTGCTGGGTCTGTGGGTGTCCCTTGGATCCGCACTCTCGGGGACAGACCATATATGGACCGCATCTTATAAAGCAAGGACATAAGTAAGTTAATAGCATTTATTGAAATCTGTTAGTTGATAGGCACTCTTTTTATCAGCCCTATTCCAAGGCATATGTAACTTTTTAGAAAAGACAGTGTGAATCGTGCACAGGACAACATAGTGTTTTCTTGGGCAGGCATGTGCATGGAATCATAATCTTTCGGTCGTTCCTCGATGTGTTATGTATAAATGGAGTAATAACTGTGGAGACCCGTCTCCCACATGGCTGGTGCACAGCTTTTTGTCCCTTTTCTCCTGCACATCCCATTTTCTCTTTCTTGGGGAGCAAATGGCCACCAAACTTGAGACCACATTTCCCAGGACCTCAGCCAAGAGAACTCACAGACTGAGTCATCACCGAGAATAGAGGGGATTTGGACAGTTTCTGCCTCTTCTCCTTAAAAATAAGAAATAAAGAGTCTTCTGGATTTCCTCTCTTTTTCTCCTTCTTGCCTCCAGGAACGTAACACACTTGGAGCTTCAACCTTGCAGATGTGACAACAGCTCAGAGTAGGGTAAAGCTCTGAGACGAGGGGTCTGCAGGCCTGAATGGCTGTGTGGGTCAGAGCCCCTCTGGCGACCTTGAACATGTCCTTGAGAATGCTATAAAGGAAATTATTTCTCATGTAAGCCAGGGTTTTTTCCTCACATTGATAAAGTAGCTTAGCCTTTATCATGACTGTTATACTTCACCTTTTGTGATTGAAATATTATAAATACTCCCTTCTATGAAAGAGTTCCACAGACACCCTAGGGTATGTGGTTGCTAATTGCCTCCATAACTCAATGATGTTGAAAAATTCCGAAAATGATGCAGTGGGTTGAATGTTGTCGTAGGTATAATCATGTTACTGTATCAGTGATCTAATGCACATGTCTTTTTTTTTTATTGTTTGGGATTTATTGAGGGTCCAAAAACCAGGTTACATTGATTGCATTTGTTAGGATTGTATTAAATTCCCTCTTATAATTGTGTCCCACCCACTTCTGCTATTTCTTTTTTTACACTGTGACCCCCACCCCCTTCCCACCTCCCCTCTCCCTGCTCCCTCACTCCCCTACCCCACCCCTTGTATTAGTTCATCTACTACCTTCATATTAGAATTGAGTACATTGGATTCTTGCTTCTCCATCCTTGTGATGCTTTACTAAGAAGAATGTGTTCCACCCCCATCCAGATTAATACAAAAGATGTAAAGTCTCAATGTTTTTTAGTGACTGAATATTCCATGGTATACATATGCCACAGCTTGTTGATCCATTCCTGGGTTGGTGGGCATTTAGGTTGTTTCCACAATTTGGCAATTCTAAATTGAGCTGCAGTAAACAGTCAGTGCAAGTGTCCTTATGATGAAAGGATTTTTTTTTTTTCTGGGTAGATGCCCTATAATGGGATTGCAGGATCAAATGGGAGGTCTAGCTTGAGTTCTTTGAGGGTTCTCCATACTTCCTTCCAAAAAGGTTGTATTAATTTTTAGTGCCACCAGCAGTGTAGAAGTGTTCCCTTCTCTCCACATCCATGCCAGCATTTGCAGCTTTGAGACTTTATAACGTGAGCCATTCTCACTGGGACTAGGTGATATCTCAGGGTAGTTTTGATTTGCATTTCTCTGATGACTAGGGACAATGAGCATTTTTTCATGTTTGTTAGCCTTTTGTCTGTCTTCTTTAGAGAAGGTTCTATTCATCTCTCTTGCCCAGTTTTATAAGGGCTTGTTGGCTCCTTTTTTGTTGATTAATTTGAGTTCTCTTTACATCCTAGTTATCAATCGTTTGTATGATTTATAATATGCAAGATCTTTTCTCATTCTGATGATTGTCTATTTGCTTTGGTTGTTGTCTCCTTAGCTGTACAGAAGCTATTCAGTTTAGTTGAGTCCCACTTATTTATTTTTGTTGTCATTGCAATTGCCATTGGAGTCTTCATAAAGTCTTTCCCTGGGCCTATATCTTCAAGTATTTTCCCCACACTTCCTTTGATGATTTTTATTGTTTCATGCCTTAGATTTCAATCTTTTATCTACCTTGAATCAATTTTTGTGAGTGAAGAAAAGTGCAGGTTCAGTTTCAGTCTTTTACATGTGGATATCCAGTTCTCCCAGCACCATTTATTGAATAAGGATTCTTTCCCCCAGTGTATATTCTTGTTTGGTTTATCAAAGATCAGGTAGTTGTCAGATTTTAGTTTCATCTCATGGTTTTATATTCAATTACAAATGTCAATGTCTCTGTTTTTGTGCCAATACCATGCTGTTTTGATCACTATGGTCTTGTAACAGCTGAAAGTCTGGGAGGGTGATATACTTGGCTTTGTTTTTATTACTAAGAATTGCCTTAGCAATGTGGGTTTTTTTCTGGTTCCATACAAAATGAAGAACTATTTTTTCCAAATCTTGAAAGTATGATATTGGTATTTTAATGGGGATTGCATTTAATCAGTTGATTGCTTTGGGAAGTATAGATATTTTCACAATATTGATACTTCCCAGCCATGAGCATGGTATGTTCTTCTATTTGTTAATATCTTCTGCTATTTCTTTCTTTAGGTTTTCATAATTTTCTTCATAGAAGTCCTTCACCTCTTTTTCTAGGTGTATTCCTAGGTATTTCATTTTATTTGAAGCTACTATGAACGGAATTGTGTCCTTGATTAGCTTCTCAGCTTGGCTGTTGTTGTCATACACAAAAGCTACTGATTTGTGGACACTGATTTTATATCCTGAGACACTGCTGTATTTTTTGATCACTTCTGGGAGTCTTATGGTTGAGTCTCTCCCTGGACTTAATGAAGAAGAAATAGATCTCCTGAACTGACCAATTTCAAGCGCTGAGATCAAAGAAACAATAAAAATATCCTCCAACAAAAAAAATGCCCTGGTTCAGATGGCTTCACATCAGAATTCTTTCAAACCTTCAAAGAAGAGCTTATTCCCATACTGCAGAAATTATTCCAAAAAACTGAGAAGGAAGGACTCTTTTCCCACACATTCTACAAAGCAAACATCAACTGATACCAAAACCAGGAGAAGACCCAATTAAAAAGAACTACAGATCAGTTTCACTAATGAATATAGATGCAAAAATTCTCAGTAAAATTCTAGCCAATAGATTACAGTTTCTCATTAAAAAAATTATACATCATAGAATGTAAATGTCTTAAAACAATAATTAAGTAAATGAGGTGAAACCCTACATTAATTAATTAGATCTAAGCATTCCAAATTGTATATAAAATCAGCACATCATACCCCTTAAATGCATTAATGTATACATGATCTATGTGTATACGACTTAATAAAAAAAAAGGAAAAAGAAACAATGAGTGCTAGCCTAGAGTTCTTTCAATAATAAAATCAAATTAACTTTAAAGAAAAAATAATCATACATCATGATCAAGTAGGTTTCATCCCAGGGATGCAAGGTCGGTTTAACATATGCCAGCCCATAAACATAATTCACGATATCAACAGAAACAGAACAAAGACCATATGATCCTCTCAATATATGCAGAAAATGCATTTGATAAAATCCAGCATCCTTTTCTAATTAAAACACTGATTAAGCATAGGTAGCACGTTTCTTTTTTTTTTTCTTTAATTTTTTTTTTTTTTTTTTTTATAGAGACAGAGTTTCACTTTATTGCCCTCGGTAGAGTGCCGTGGCGTCACACAGCTCACAGCAACCTCCAACTCCTGGGCTTAGGCGATTCTCCTGCCTCAGCCTCCCGAGTAGCTGGGACTACAGGCGCCTGCCACAACGCCCGGCTATTTTTTTGTTGCAGTTTGGCCGGGGCTGGGTTTGAACCCACCACCCTCGGTATATGGGGCCGGCGCCCTACTCACTGAGCCACAGGCGCCACCCGGTAGCACGTTTCTTAAACTGATCGAAGCTTATCTATGACAAACCTTCAGCTAATATTATACTGAATGGAATAAAAGTGAAAGCTTTACCACTCAGAACTGGAACCAGACAAGGCTGTCCTCTATGGCCACTACTATTCAACATAGTGCTGGAAGTTCTAGACAATACAACCAGGCAAGAGAAGGAAATAAAGGGCATCCAAATGGGTGCAGAGGAGGTTAAACTCTTCCTCTTTGCTGACAATATGATCTTAGAGAACCCCAGAGACTCCACCACATATTTTGTTTAGCATATAAACCAAGTGGGAAGATATCAAATTTCTTCCTGTCCAAATGTTTCTTATTTATTTGCTTATTTCTTTAAATCTTAGACCTCTACAGCTACTTCCTAAGAAGCTCTTTTACTCACTTACTGTGTCCTTACTTTGTCTTAGGTACTAAAGAAATCAAAGAAACTTTGGCTCTGGTCTAAAAGAGCTTATGCGCTGTATGTCTTGATAAGCACCTACTGTGTGGGGAGCCTGATGGGTGTGCAAAGACAGAGGAATAGGTTTGATGAGAAAAGATGCATCGCCCAAGCTCAGTAACACCAGGTGCTTGCTGGGGTGACAAGTGGCCGTGGAGGTAAGAGCTGTGCCGTGTAGGGTGCAGTCAGCATTAGCGCACAGGCGCTGAGTGTGTGTGCCACGGGCTGGAGCGAGTTGGGACAGAGAAAGGGCCAGGGACAAACTCTGCCTGGCAGAGCTTCCTGTGGCGGGTCCTTTAGCGGGATGTGACTCGGGACCCGCTCAGCCACAGGTGCCAAGTGACCATCAGAAGTGAAGCCAGTGCAACAGAGGAACTGAGATTAAATGTTATCTAATCTCAGTTAATTAAAATCCAAATTTAAATAGCCACATGTGGCTAATGGCTATCTCAATGGAGAACAGAGTACCACATAATTCAAGGGGTCAGAATGTTCACCTATGAACAAAGATTTAGAAATTAGAATGAGCTGGGTAAGTTTGGGGTTAGCAAGCTGACTCAACTGCCTGCAGTGGGATCAGGAGGTCTCTAGTCAGGCTGCAGAAAGGTCTGCAAGTCCCATTTAGAAATTGCCAAATTTGCACTGGATTTCCATGGCACCGCTTTTGTTGTGGGCACCCCCCACCCCCCCCACATAGCCTCAAAACGAGAAAACTGAAGGGGTTAGTCAAGAGTTTAAAAAACTGGTCTATGATTTCTTCCTCTTTAATTTGCTTTACTAGCTTTTAAAAAATGTATAATTCTGAGACTATGTGCATCAAAACATCTAAAGTCCTATGTAAGAGTTTTTCCAGAATTATTTATTTCATGGAGAGCTGTGACATGCAGGTCTGCAGCATTCTGTCTGTGTAATATGTAAAAATAGAATCTAAAACGTTCTTCCTAATCCTAGTACTTGAAAGTTGTACATTTATTTGTGCCAACTTTTCCAAAGAGACATTTCTTACCCTCAGTAAGAGTAACTGGTAGTTAATATTTAGTGAACACGCTTCTGAAACACATCATGGCAGGGTCAACTTTGCCCTGATGTAAGAGAGAGGCGGGACTGAGAGGGGAACACGTGATTGGGAGGGGGACACTGAGAGGGGGACACGTGACTGAGGGGAACATGTGACTGAGCAGGGAACACGTGATTGGGAGGGGAACACCTGACTGAGGGGGGACTCTGAGAGGGGGACACGTGACTGAGGGGAACACTTCACTGAGAGGAACATGTGACTGAGCGGGGAACACATGACTGAGAGGGAACACTTCACTGACAGGGAAGCACGTGACTAAGCGGGAAACACGTGATTGGGAGGGGAACACGTGACTGAGGGGGGACAGTAGGAGGGGGACACGTGACTGAGGGGGGAACGTGGAGACAAGAGGGTGGACACGTCCCTGACCATGTAATGGGTTACTTGGCATGTTGAATCCTTAGTCCGTTTTTTCTATCCTGATGCAGGCAGGTGATGAGGAACAGCCACAAGATTTCCCTGACCTGAGAACAAACACCAGGACCTGATGAATCTCTCCAGCTGTCCTGCGTGGTGGGAGCAGCGTGCAGTCCCTGTGAGATGGGAAAATAGAGGAAAATATTTTTTCTTCCAGATATCAAGGTCATTTTATGAGAGGTAAAGACAGAAATTTTTCTGGGAGGAAATGTATTCATTCTTAGAGAGCTTTTATTGATGGACTGCAAAAAGCTGATTTCTCCTTCCATACTATACAAATCTCATTGAGGCCGAATGTAAAGGACGCACCTGGGCCCAAAGGGTGACATTTTGGCTCCAATTGTCTAAAACTCTATCAGGAAAAAATTAAACGTGAAACACTAAACCCAAAGATTGATCCCACACCCAGTGATATGCTGTAACGTTTCTTCCCTCTGCAGGAAACTAGATCCCTGCGGTGCGTGTTCTGACTCGATCCTGTGTCTGTCTCACCTCCAGAGAGCATTGATTCCTTTACACAGCATTTAAGAGAAAAAGCAGAAAAAGACTGACACAGAGGTTGCTGGGACATTGGATTTTTAGTTTGTAGCTATTTGTTTTAGACCAGGTAGTAACAGCCAAGTTGTTTGGGGCAAGCAGTTAAATTCTTTGATGCTCAGAATTAGAAGCACCGGAATGGGCATAATGATCTCTGCCAATTTTTGGTGAAAGAATTCAGTAAGGATTTTTGCTCTTTTAAAATAGAAAATACATATGGTTTAAGTAAAGCCTCCAGACTAGTTTCTATGCCTTTCTATTTATGATTTTGCTTTCATTTATATTAGAACTTGATTTCGCTTATATTATTTATTTGATATTTACTTTTTTTTTTTAGAGACAGAGTCTCACTTTGTGCCTGCGGTAGAGTGCTGTGGTGTCACAGCTCACAGCAACTACGAACTCCTGGGCTTAGGTGATTCTTTTGCCTCAGCCTTCCAAGTAGCTGGGACTACAGGTGCGCACCAGAACGCCAGGCTATTTTTTTGTTGCAGTTTGTCCGGGGCCGGGTTCGAACCGGCCACCCTTGGTGTATATGACCGGCGCCCTTACCACTGAGCTACCGGTGCCGCCCAATATTTACTTTGCTAAAGACATTCTGCAAATATCACTGTGAAAAGAAGTTTTATAATTAGAATATGACTACTTCCTTAAAAATATCCTAAGTGGGATTTTGGTTTATTAAGTAACTTTATTTTTCAGCGAAACACATATCTGAATACTTACTAGATTTTCCACCTAGATATCTACTTCCTACCAGGCTGATGCATTTGCACTGCTTTAGAATGTAAATAATTTAACCCTATGGTTCCAAAAGTCTTGGTACTGGATTCCTTAGCAGACAGAGCACCTCTGGTCTGTGAGGCCGCAGTGCGTAAGGTGGAAGTGGAGGCTGTGAGGTAAGGTGTTTACAAAGTTCCTTATAGTTTTAGCATCTGTTGTTGATTGTTGTCTAGATCCATCCTTTAATCGTAGTTGCAAAATGGTGATTTGTTTTTCCTTATTAAAATTTGTTGTAAACAAATCTTACTGAAAAGTTGAAAGCACAGAAAACTGTTTTTCCCTGTACTTTTGAACATTTCCTGATGATATCCCCAACTATTTCCTAAGACTTCAGTGTGAATTTCCTACAAAGAAGGGCATTCCCCAAAATAATCACTACTCAGCCATTAAAATCACCAAATTCCTACTGACATGTCACTATTATCGAATCTCAGGCCCCATTCAAGTGTTGCTATGTGTCTCAGAATCGTCCTTAGGGCAGCAGCATCCAGCCCAGGGTCACTGCCCTCGGCTGACACCCTGCTTTGGTCTCCTTTGATCTGGGCCATGCTGTGTCCTTCAGAGACCCCCACGGGCTCTTGTGAAGACTGAGGCCATTGATTCTGCAGGGTGCCCTTCTGCTTGTGCCTGACTATGCTTCCTGGTGACTATAGTCACATTCATGTCTCTGGCAGAAAGGCCACACGAGTGACGCTGTGCTCTTCTCACTGCGTCTCGTCTGGCAGGTCCTGACTTGGGTTTGTGCCATTTCTATCCATTTTGCCTGCTGATTAAGGCAGTGTCTGTTAGGCTTTTCCATTGTAAAATTATTCTTTTACCTTTTGTAATTACCTAATATTTTGTGGACAGCAACTTTGAACCTGAGTAAAGATCTGGACTTGAGATGCCTGGCCACTCATGACAGCCGAGAGGCACAATCTGTGGGGCAGATTGCACCTGCCACTCTGGTCAGGGGCCAGCACATCCACTGCGCAGGCCAACAGAAGTGTGCAGCTCTCAGAAGCCGCCACTTCCTGTTCACCTCTCACCAGGGACTGCTCTCCTGTAGCTCACACCTCAGGGATTCGTGCAAGTCACTGACGTCTAACGTGGTCTTCAGGACTGAATTGTTGCCAGATAGAGTGTTGACAAAGGTCCAGGTAAGTGTCTCCCATGGCGGATGGACAATGCAACCCCCTAGTGCAAGTGTCCTGGTAATGAAAATCAGACACTGTAGCCCACGAGGACACAAGTGGTTCCACAGAGATGCTGTGCCGTCAGCCTTCTGCTCTTTCTGCCTGGAGTATCCTCCTGCTCAGCCCCCTGCCGGGGAACGGTCTCCCCACAGCTCCAGCCTGTAGCAAGTGTTCACCCAATGTGCCCTCACAGTGAACATCTACTGTCTGTCCTGCAGCTAGCCATTTACCCCAAATTACGTGCTCCTTCAGAGAGGGGGCTGTGCTCATTTATATCTGTCTCAGTGCACTCATCAGGAATATTGTCATTGTTGTCTGAGAGACCCAGGTTCAAGTTCCGATCTTGCTGTTCACAAGATGCGTGACTCCTGACGAGTTATTCATACGTTTTAAGCTTCAGTTTCTTCATTTGCAAAATGAAAAAATAGCATTAACTAACATAAGTGTTTTGAGGATGAAATTATATACTATACACAGAGCACTTAGCACACAGCCTGGAGGCTATTACATACTCAATAATTGTTATCGAGTGTTCATGAGTGTAGAATAAATCTCTCAGCTCCCATATGGAACTATTGAACCTGGATACTCAACAGAAGTAGGAAGATGTAATTATCTTGGATTATTGACCCACAGGAAGAAACATTAATCATGGATCAAGAAACAATTAAGACCACAAGTTATATATGACAATCAATTTTGGTTGCTGTGCTGTTGCAAACGTTACCCACTCAAATACCACATTTAGGTAAGTTACAATGGTGATGTAAATATTACTTTTAAACTACTGAAACTGGAGATTGTTCTCAGTTAGGTTGGCCTGGTTAACAAGGACATCACTGAGAGAATGACATCCAGGCTCATAGTGACAGCACAAATCGTGTTTCGTGATCTTCCTTCTGTCTCCCCTCTCAAACTATTACCAGCTCTCTGTGGGATCCCTCCTCAGAGTCTGTCTCCTGTAATGAGGAGCTTTATTGCAAACACCCTCATCCTGCGGTCTCTAGCCCTTCCAATATGCGTGGCAAATAATCCTCTTTCCAGGTCCACATTAAAAGTTATTTCTGCTGGTAAGAACTTTCTGATGATCTAGTGTATAATTTGCCATTTTGTTTCTTGTGTTCTCAGAACACCCTGTATATTTTCTGGCACATTTCTTCACGTGGATATGTCTCCATACCAGACTGTAAATTACATGAGGACAGACCCTGGAATACAGCAGGTGCTCACTGTATGTTTGCCAAGCAAAAGGACAAATGATATAGTATTCTCAGTATATTTAAGGGTCAGATAGTAACCATAATGCTTATGTTTCAACTTCACTTATTTTCATCTGCATTAACAAGCAATTATCTACTTGTATTTCCAGAAGAGTCCTTAAGTTTTCAAAATGCATTTTGATATATTGGTAAGTGTACTAACCAGTGTTACGTGACCTGGGAAGGTAATCATTAATGGAATTGCAGGAATGTGACTATGATATTTAAGGGTCTCTTCTTTTAGCGGAGATCTTATTCTCTCTTAAACATGATGCATTGTTCAGATGACTAGTGTAATAAAATATTAGAAGAGTGAAAATGAAAACAGAATTTCCATGCAAGGGAAACTGACCGGTATCCAATTTGCCTATGAAATTGCTCTATATAATTTGGACAATACAGTCTGAATTAATATTTAGGACAGTGTATCAAGCCACACTAGACCTGATGACATGTTCTGAGCTCCAGGTCTGGTGTGTGCTGACCGAGAGAGACCGAGGGCAGGGTAGAGCAGCTCACATGTCCTGCTGGCAGAGAGGCTACAGAGCACAGCCCCGTCTAGTCTGTGTCAGCCACTCTGGGCTCTCAACTGTGTGTGGGGTACAGGCGCCTTCCCACCCTCCTGCCCTATGTCAGCAGTCCCCCCTGCCTGGGTTATACGAGGGAAGAGGAGTTACGGCTGCTCTTCCTAGAAAATTCTTGTAACTTCTGCCTACTCCTCCCTAGTCCAAGGAGTTGCTCAGATGTAAAGATTGGGGCTGCATTGAAGTCCCTCCTCATTAGCAGTTTCTGCCTTTGCAAAGTGAAATTGCATCTCTTTACAAGGCATTTCTGAGACTCACTGAAAGCATCGCGTGACCTGTGAACTCTGCAAAGGTGGGTTTAGTGTCACCAATCTGTGCACACTGAGGCCCAGGGCACAGGTCAGGGCCCTCCGCAGCTCTGCTTCCCAGCACTTTTCTGGGAGCCACTTTTCTGAGCCATCTTGGCCTCCTGGTCTCTGGTCAATCTCTGCTGCTCCGGGTGGAACACAGAAACAGCAAACCAACTCCCCCTTCTCTCCCCCCCCCACACCTGCTTCCCTCAGGTGGTGCTGGTAAAGGGTTGTGACCTGTCACCTGATGTTGTCCAGAAAGCCAAGCAAAACATTGCGTCCAGAAAATATGTGCCAGAGAGGTCCGAACTGCAAAATGCTTCTGATGGATCAGTTAGTGCAAGGTCTGCAAGTGTCCCCTGGGCTGAACTGTTCAGAATGTGGATATGTGACATGGAAATGGTTCCGATGGATCAGGTAATGTGAGGTCTGTGAGTATCCCCTGGACATGGCATGGTGTGGTCCACTCGCTGGAGAGCCTTGGGGGTCTGAGTCTCTCAGGAGAGCCTCGCTCTCTGTGCACTGGAGAGTTGAGTCTTATGGTATCGACACTTCACCAATATTTCTTGATGAGAGTATTTTCAGAATATATTTAATGGGGAAGGGCTAGTGAAGGAGAAATAGATTTATCGTGAATAGAAGGGAATATAAAATATATTCTGGTTCTATATTCCTTATGAAGAACTTGCTAATTTTTCATTTGATTATTAATTCAAGGACATTATTATTAATATCAGTCATACTCTGCTATAACACTGTGATGATTTCAAAGAACATGCCGCTTATTGGGTTATTTGCCTTCATACCAATTCACAGTTATTTCTCGTTTTCTAGTTTGACTTTTTAAAGTAGTGTTTATTTTCTTCCTTTGCTGTCCCCTTTTCATGTTGCAGAAGGCGCCCATACTGATCTCTCATAGAGGTCAAGAGCAAGCCTCTTTGTCTAGACGAGCCCATATGCCTGGGACCCGCAGTGCTCCTGGGGATGTCTCAGTCACCTACCCTGCCTGGGCCTCAGTGTGACTCAGCATAGTCAGGACTGAATCCAGGACAAGAGCCAGCGTCCAGCACATCACTGATACCCCAGCTTTAATGCTCTTTTGACTCATTCTCTCCCCCTCCCCATTTCTGAATCCTCAGAGGTGCCCCATGGAGGTCCACTCAGTGAGGGGTCAGAGCTTGCCTGGCCTGACACCATCAGCTCAGACTGAAAAGAGAAAGGAGCCTCCTTGCCATTTATCAGGTCAAGTGGTCAGTCAAGGAAAAAGCCAGGGACATTTCTGCAGAGTTGGGCAGCAGCTGTAAAGGCCCAGGACCCCTCTTCAGAGGTAAGGGCTCAACATGCCCTATAGCCGAGCCACCTTGGCCTCCTGGTCTCTCTGGTCAATCTCTGCTGCTCCAGGTCGAACACAGAAACAGCAAACCAACCCCCCCCCGCCCCCCCACCTGCTTCCCTCAGACTCATCTCAGGTCCTTCGGCAGGACCCAGGCCTGTGTGCCACACAGACCTCCCTCTCCCCAAAAGCGAGAGCTGGCTCCCCGCTGCCTCCCTCACGGCGCCGGCAGGGAGCCTGGCTCTTTCAGACTGCTGCCTCCTCCCGGTCTTTGCCTGATGAAGTGTCAGCACAACTCACTGGCAAATTCCCCTTTGTCTCTGCACACTTTTCTGGACATATCACTGGCGTCACACCCTCACCGAGGCTGAAGCTTCTGCAGCCGCGTTCGGTGGTGGCTGCATCTTCTTCCATGCGGGTGGAGTGTGTGTCTTCTCCGCTGCTTGCAGCCACATCCCTCCTCCTTCCTACAAATGCTGAGCTTCATATCCTATTTCACCAGATGATACTATTGTCCCCTTCTCTTCCTTGTTGCAATCGCCCATGTCCCACCTCTGCCTCATGTTCTTTATTTCCTGCAAGTTTTGATTCCAGCTCCCGGGCCCTTCACAGCGACCCTGTTACAGCTCTCGGTGCTTCGGTGTCTGCAGAGGTGACACCGGACGTCTGGGCCCTCGGCGTCTTCACAGGGTCTTGGGCAGTGATTTCTGCGCTCAGCCAGCCCTGAGCGTTCACTCCCCAGGGGTACGTAGGCTTCGTCAGGACGTGCAGGTCGACGTCCTGCATGACGTCAATTTTAAGCGCCCATCTCTCTGAAAACCCGCCTTCTGCTTTGTTCCAGCTGTCGTTGGTGGGTGCCACGAGGCCGGCGATTTCCACCTTACCAGGTACGATTCTGACGGCATGTTCCTGCCTGCAATCACCGCTGTCCTCAATTCTCTCTCACTTTCTTTTTTTTCCCCCGCTTAAATTACCTGGTTTATCATTACAATGACTTCTTACTTGAACATGCGAAGCATAACAGCAATATTGTGTGAGTTAGACCCCCTGACTGCACAGCGGGCTGTGGCTGGAGCGGGACACACAGCGTCGTCTGATCTTAGTTTGTGAAGTAGCAGCTGCGTGTCTGTTACGAGCAGAAGCTGTCACGCCCTTTATCCACTCCTTCTTTAAGAAGCGTGGCTACAAGAAGCAGCTGTTATCATCTCTGTCTTAACGATGAGGCTGAACAACTTGTTCAAAATCACCTGTAGCAAACAGTTGTGTTGGGTTTAAAATTCAGCTTTATCTGGCTCCAAAGTGCAACCTTTTTTTTTTTGGTTACTGTGGCTCTTCGTGGGTGTTTGGTTAATGGGGAGTGTTAATGGAAGCAATAAACTGGGCAGAAATATGGAATGATATGCCATTAAGCCTCCTGAGTTCATAATTTTCTTTATTACACAAACTTCAGTATAATGCAATTTTAATATCATCTTTATTTGTGGAGAGATCTGAGTAGCCATATAAGGCAAGTGTTTTTCTCATTTTAATTGAAAATTAAAGGTTGCCCTATATCAAAAGTTGCACGCAGGTAACATTAGAAATAGGTGTGCTTGACCCCATTCAGTGTAATATCTGGTTGTTAAAAATGGAATTTTGTTTGGTTTATATATTTCTCTTGCATTTAAGAGGCAATAAAAAGGCCCTCCTGCAGCTAATCTAATAGCTTCTCATGGATGTAATGCAGGTGTCTGCTGTGAGGCGGACTTGCCTTTGCATCCTGTCGGCTGCTAGTTTCTGCATCCATGTCATGGACAGTGCTGTGATGGCAGGCAGGAGCTTTGACACTGGAAGGGGAAAGCATGTGAAGGTGCATGTGAGGGAAAATCTGTAGCCCTTTGTCCCATATTGCGACCAGCTGTGGTGACGTTCATTTTGAGTTTTGTACACAACGTTCACTTTGGGCTTGTGATAAGCGATGTGGATGTCACTCAGTTTTCCAGATGAAATGTGGAACAATTTTTTCTTTTGACACACTTAGTTATGGGATTAAATATACTGATAAATTCATCTACTTTCATATATAAAATTTCAGTTTCTAGATTAAAGAAGATGTTCACTGTGAATCACATGAAGTTGGTTCCTAGCTCCGACTTCTACATTTTCTTAATATTACTGTGTCTTCAGTTTTTCCTCTGAGCATAATCCTTGTTCTGTTTATTTTATGAACATACTGAAACTTTAATGAGGTAAAATGTGAGATACTTTGTAAATTGGAATTCTATGTAAATGTAAGTGATAGTGGTTTTGCTGATATTGTGGTTTAAAGGGATTATTAAATGCTTTATCAACATTATGGTTTTTCCAGGCTGGGTGTGGTGGCTCACACCTGTCATCCCAGCACTTAGGGAGTCTGAGGCAGGAGAATCACTTGAGACCAGGAGTTTGAGACCAGCCTGGGCAACATAGGAGACCCTGTGTCTACAAAAACATTAAAAAATTGGCCGGGTATGGTAGTGATCTCCTGTAGTCCCAGCTACTCAAGAGGCTGAGGTGGGAAGAGCCCAGGAATTCGAGGCTGCAGTGAGTCATAATTGCACCACCACACACCAGTCTGGGCAACCGAGTGAGAGCCTGTCTCTCCTGCTCTGCAAAGTTTTTTTTAAAAATTAAAAAGAACCCTTTATCATTTTTATATAAACTGATTTTTTAAAGTAGGTTCAAACAATAACATTTATTTTCTTCATGAGTGTGCCCATGAGCAGGGCTCATCAGGAAGACTGGCTTCTGCTCAAGGAAGTGTTCTCTGCACAGCTCTCCTGCCGCAGAACTCATTCCTGAAACGCTCATGCTCACACTGTTGGCAGGGCACGCAGTCCATGTGGAGACCAGGGCTGGGGCTGGGGACTTTGGTTCTTCTCCATGTGGCCTAAATTTCCTCCCAACATGATGGCTGCTCCCATGGGTGAAATCCTGGTAATGGGATTGCAGGATTAAATGGAAGTTAGTTCTTTGAGGATTCTCCATACTTCTTTCCAGAAAGGTTATGTTAGTTTGCAGTCCCACCAGTAGTCTAGAAGTGTTCCCTTCTCTCCACATCCGTGCTAGCATCTGCAGCTTGGAGACTTTGTGATGTGGGGCATTCTTACTGGGGTTAGGTGACAGCTCAGGGTGGTTTTGATTTGCATTTCTCTGATGATCAGGGACGATGAGCATTTTTTCATGTGTTTGTTGGCCATTCGTGTGCCATCTTCAGAGACGTTTCTGTTCAAGTCTCTTGCCCACTTATAAAAATGGGATTGTTTGCTCTTTTCTTATTGATTAGTTTGAGTTCTCTGCAGATTCTAGTGTTCAGCCCTTTGTTAGATTCGTAGGATGCAAATATCTTCTCTCAGCATGCACCTGCTTGCACGTGTGACCATGCGCTGGGCCAGTGACACTCATCTTCCAGGGCTCTGCAAGGCCAGTGTCTGCCTTTTCCCTCCTGGCTTGGCCTGTCTTGGATTTGCTATTGCTGCAGGTTCTCTGAGACTCGGCTGGGCCGTCCACCAGTCATTGTGCCTCGGGTCCCTTCACCTCTCAGCACAGTGGCTATGTGTCAGGCCCACTGGCTTCCACTCTTAGCTGCTTCTTTGTCCAGAACAAGTGTGAATGCTCAAGTATTTGTCATGATCTGTGGAACCAAAGGAGGCTCTGGGGGAGAGATGCCTTCCCCCTCTTTATGCCCAGAGTTCCCCACGGAATTTCTGTTTTGCTGCAGTGGCTCCAAACTACAGCAGCTGGTTTGCTCTTAGAAGGTTTGATGGTGAGTGGGGCAAAGCCTGTGGAATTTCAGCATACGCCCTCACATGCTTATAGGCGACTGTCTTGCTAAAAGGGCTCCAAAGCTGTAATGTGGAGCCTAGAGTCTCACCTTCCCTGCACTTGGCACCCCTGGCCCTTTTGCTGTCTTCGCCTGCCAAACAGGAAATTCTTTATGATGTGACTGACCTCTTCCCTTCTACTCTACACACTTGTCACAGTGAGCCTCAAGGCTGCTACTCATGATGGAGCTGTGCAGAGGAACATTATATATGGGGTCATGAACCATTCAGTTAATGTTTCCCAAATTATTGTTCTCATTATGTAACCCAAACCAACAGCAAATGGAATCTACAGAAAATCAGACAGTTTGCAGATTTTGGCAGATGATGTTTCTAAGGATGTTGGAACTGGATAAGGTTATAGGAACGAGTTACCACTATTGAAAAATTGCCTAGAAGGAGAGGCCAGAGGATGGTACAAAGGACGGGGCAGTCAGACAGGGCACCAGGGCTCTGCCGGCCTCTCTGTGCACAGGACAGGGCGGTCAGACAGGCACCAGGGCTCTACTTGTCTCTCTATGCACAGGGACAAGGTGGTCAGATGGGCACTAGGGCTCTGCTGGCCTCTCTGTGCACAAGGACAGGAGTGAGACAGACACTAGGGTCTGCCAGCCTCTCTGTGCATAGGGACAGGGCGGTCAGATGGGCACTAGGGCTCTGCCGGCCTCTCTGTGTACAGGCACAGGGTGGTCAGATGGGCACCAGGGCTCTGCCGGCCTCTCTGTGCACAGGACAGGGCGGTCAGACAGGCACCAGGGCTCTACTTGTCTCTCTATGCACAGGGACAAGGTGGTCAGATGGGCACTAGGGCTCTGCTGGCCTCTCTGTGCACAAGGACAGGAGTGAGACAGACACTAGGGTCTGCCAGCCTCTCTGTGCATAGGGACAGGGCGGTCAGATGGGCACTAGGGCTCTGCTGGCCTCTCTGTGTACAGGCACAGGGTGGTCAGATGGGCACCAGGGCTCTGCCGGCCTCTCTGTGCACAGGGATAGGACGGTCAGACGGGCACTAGGGCTCTGCTGGCCTCTGCATAGGGACAGGGGGGTCATCAGGGTACCAGGGCTCTGCTGGCCTCTCTGTGCACAGGGACAGGGCAGTCAGATGGGCACTAGGGCTCTGCCGGCCTCTCTGTGCACAGGGATAGGGCAGTCTAATGGGGCATTAAGGCTCTGCTGGCCTCTCTGTGCACAGGGACAGGGTGGTCAGATGGGCACTAGGGCTCTGCTGGCTTCTCTGTGCACAGGGTCAGGGCAGTCTAATGGGGCATTAAGGCTCTGCTGGCCTCTCTGTGCATAGGGACAGGGTGGTCAGACAGATACTAGGGCTCTGTTGGCCTCTCTGTGCACAGGGACAGGACGGTCAGATGGGCACTAGGGCTCTGCTGGCCTCTCTGTACACAGGGTCAGGGCAGTCTAATGGGGCATTAAGGCTCTGCAGGCCTCTCTGTGCACAGAGACAGGGCAGTCCTATGGGCACTAGGGCTCTGCTGGCCTCTCTATGCGAGGGACAGGGTGGTCACATGGGCGCTAGGGCTCTGCTGGCCTTTCTATGCATAGGGACAGGGTAGTCAGATGGGGCATTAAGGCTCTGCTGGCTTCTTTGTGCACATGGACAGGGTGGTCAGATGGGCCCTAGGGCTCTGCTGGCCTCTCTGTGCACAGGGACAGGGCAGTTAGACGGGGCACTCAGGCTCTACTGGCCTCTCTGTGCATAGGGACAGGGCGGTCAGACGGGCACTAGGGCTCTGCCGGCCTCTCTATATACAAGGCACTTTTCACAGGGCATTTCACTGACCTTGTCTGTATACTTTTTAAAAACCTCTTTTATATTTGGAAGACTAGAGAGTTACAGCTATGGGGAGGGGACAGAATGTGGCAGACAAAAGCTTATTTTGTGCATCCTCAGCCTATGTTTAATCTGTCAAATCTTTCCATAGGGGTAGAAAAGACCCCAGGCTCAGCCTACAGAAACTAGGGGCCATCTGTAAAATGCCCCCTTCATACCAATGCAGAGTAACAAGGAGGAGATAGACTGTTAGCTCTTTGTGAATTTTTTTTTTTCCATTTACGTTAAGCCTGTTCATACCTTTTTTTCTGATTAAAATCTTGTCAGTGGAAACACAGGTAGGAACATTAGTCCTGAGTGTGGCATCTCTAGAGAAACAGAGCTGTGAGAGGAAGCTTAGAACTCATACAGGAGGCATCTGTAAAGATACATTGGTGTTTGGGGGGAAACAAAAGGAAACATTTTTAGCAAACGGAATCTTGGGCACTTGAAAATATGGTACTATAAAAACTTAGATTGGACTCAACAATTCTTGAGACTTTCATCTAAATCAAAAGGTGTTTGGATAGCTTATAGATTTTTCTTCGCTGAAACTGTTGGAAGCCATAGATGTGAAAAGAAATTTCACACAGATGTGATTATCACAGCATCAACAAACTGTTATCTCTACAGACAAGTCAGGGCTTTGTGGGACACACTCTTCAACCTTGGGCATATCAGAGGCTGGTGTGAGAAAGCCGTGGCGTCACAGGTGCTGCGTACCCTACGTTGTGCCTGTTAGGTGAGAGCTCACCAGTCTCTCTTCGCCCCTCCTATACTCGAATCAATTGTGTTTTTCTCTCATGTGGGCATGCAGCTGTTTATCTACTGGTTTCATATTAGGATTGAGTACATTGGATGCTTGCTTTTCCATTCTTGTGATACTTCACTAAACAGAATGTAAAGGCCTGCCTTGGCCTCCCAGAATGTTAGGACTATAAGTGTGAGCCACTGTACCTGGCTGGTCATCTCTTTTAGGAGCGATCAGTCATATTGATAAAAAGAGATTAGGTTTCTTCTGACCTACCTTGAGTGTACAGAGGGACTAAAGATAAGAGGAAAACTGAGAGGCTGAGAGAACATCATTAGTGTCTGTTAAACTTCTGAGCCATAAGCTGACTGCTACCTACGGATCGATGTGCACTTTTTCCCACTTGTAAATTCTTCCTAAATCTTCAGGTAATTGTGTAATCAATATGGCTGCTTAAATTTAAGGCAGATAGAGTCAATAATATTTTCTGAAGAGACTGGACTTAACTCTGTTTTATTTCTTATTATTTGGGAACAAAGATTTGTGTTTATTGTTTGTTGGGCAGATTTTTTGTAGGGCTATTTAACAGTCAAAATTATAGAGAATATTCATTTTTAAAGGGAGAACATGACTTATAATGAGGTATGCATATTGAGCACATTGTTTTTCTTGGTTGCCTTTTTTTTTTTTGATAAGATAGCTTTATTGTGGGAGACAGTAATTCACATATCATAAATTCACATGTTTTCAGTGTACCATTCAAAGATTTGGATCAATATACAGAGTTGCACAAAAATCATTACACTCCAGTTTTTTAAGCATTTCCACCATCGTGGGGAGATCCCTGAGTTCATCTGCCGTCAGCCCCACTTCTGCCTTCAGCGTTAGGCAGCCCTGGGGGTGCTGTCCCCGCAGACATGTGTGGAGACGCGTGTGTGGTGATGGCACTCACACCACTTGGATTTTGATCTTGTTTCTTATAGTGAACATCATGTTTCCGAGGTATGGTTCATCTGTTCATCTGTGTTGTAGCTGGTATCAGGATTGTGTTCCCTTTTCTCTTTTTTTAGAAATAAGAAACAATTTCTCACTCTGTTGCTCAGGCTGGAGTGTGGTGACATGGTCATAATTGTTATTGTCTTTTTGATACAACTATTCTAGTGCCTGTGGTGGGGTATCATATTTTGGTTTTATTATTTTGCTCATTTTTAATTTCTTTTGCAAATTTTTAATTGGGTTGTTTATCTTCCTGTGGAATTAAAAAAAAATCCGTCATGTATTTGGAACATAGGATACATAATTTGAAACATTTCTCTCAATTTGTGGTTCATCTTTCCCACTCTCCCTCCCTCCCTTCCTTTCTTTTGTTTATTCTTTTTTATTTTTTGAGACAGCGTCTTTCCTGTTGCTTGAACTACACTACAGCAGCATCATCACAGCTCACAGCAACCTCAAACTCCTGGGCTCAAGTGATCCTTCTGCCTCAGTCTCCCTGAGTAGCCAGTACTACAAGCGAGCACCATCAAGCCTGGCTAATTTTTCTATTTTTTGTACAGATGAAGTCTCACTATGTTGCTCAGGCTAGTCTTGAGTTATTGGCCTCAAGTAATCTTGCTGCTTCCACTTCACAAAGTGCCGGGAGTGCCGGCGTGAGCCACTGCACCTCACCTTCATTTTCTTCTTAATGGTGTATTTTAAAGGGCAGAATTTTAAAGGTTTGGCTAAAGTCTGATGTGTCAACTTTTTTCTGTTATGGCTTATATTTTTGGTGTTGTATTTAAGAGAACTTTGCACAGGCTTTTCCTCCCTTCCCTCCCCTCCCCTCCCCTCCCTTCCTTCTTTCCTTCCCCAGGCTAGAATGCTGTGGCATCAGCCTAGCTCACAGCAACCTGAGATTCCTGGGTTCAAGCAATCCTCCTGCCTCAGCCTCCTGAGTAGCTGGGAGTACAGGCACCCAACATGGCGCTGGGCTACTTTTTCTGGATATAGTAGAAACAGGGTCTTGCTCTTGCTTAGGCCAGTCTGGAACTCCTGAGCTCAAGGGATCCACCCCCGGCCCTTGGTCTCCCAGAGTGCTGAGGTCACAGGCATGAGCCCCCACCCCTGGCCTCTTCCCATCTTTTCTTCTAAATACATTATGGCTTTTAGTTCATGTTTAGGTCTGTGATCCATTTTAATTTAGGCATCTAATAAATTTTGATAGAATGGACATTATAATGAAGTTATTGGCCATCCCAGTTATTTACTGATTGTTTTGGTTCTAAGAAGCAGGAACTCACTTAAATGTTTCAATTGTAAGTAAATTTGTTGAATGAATATTGGGAAATATTATGGAAACTAATTTTGGGACTGTAGTTGGGTCTCGTAAGAACTGGACCATCATTAGGCCCCTGTCTCTCTTGCTTTCTGCTTCGCTTGCTCAGATAAACTCGGTCTACAGGTGTCTGCTCTGACTGGCACTTCCCTTTCCTTCGGCCCAGAAACCAGGCCTGCCCGGGTATTGTCTGCAGATCACTCTCTATGTGCTTTATTTTTTTTGTCACCTTCTTGGCTTCCGGATCATTGGTTTGGTATTTATTTTCTTATGTGCCTTTGATTTGAATAGTTTCCCAATTTCAACGAATGGGGAACCGTAGTTAAAATAATTCTTTTTCTAGTCCTTTTCCCAAGGCTAGGTTAGGGCTGCTCACTGTCAGACGAGCTCATCCAATGGTTGACAATTTTGAGACAATTTTTACTTTACTCAAATTGTCAAAACGTGTTTTCTTTAGTTGACATGCTGTCATTAAAGGGGAATTAGTGTGACTATTTTAAGATATTTGGGTCTATACGTTGTTTTCCACATTGGCTAAATCTCTCAACTTCCATCCCAAAGTAGAGTCTGGGTGGTCACTGTAAGGTAACTTCAGATATTTGGGGATTGTGAGACTGGATGGAACACAGTTTGGTCATCAGGTGAAAGAAATTTCTCTTGCAGATGCTGCATTGTAATCTCCAGTGTCTGGAAACTGGGAGCTCTGCAGTAAGCGTGCGACCTTCCTCTGCCCTCCTGCTCGTCCTCCTCCCGCCCCATGCCCTTGGCAGCTGACTTACATAGACTGTATGAAGAGTGTTCTTGCTGTCAGTTGAGTCTGGCTGATTGGACGCCCTGACCACACGAGGTGACCCATCTTTCTACCTTCTCTGCTTCTCTTTCCTTCCCACCTGAGGAGAGAACTCTGACCCAGGCTCCTGCTCGTTCCTTGTGAAAGTCCTTGCTGCGTCCGCCTGCTGGACGGTTGCTGGGGGTTGTCAGGCAGTGATCATCCTCCGAATGCTGCTTTTCCTCTTTTGCCCTTTCTGCTTTGTGTTTCTGCGGCTGTGCCAAGCTCTGGATGTCTCGTCTGTGCTGTGTCCTGTGCTTGGGCTGGCATGGCTCTAGCTCACCTGGAGTGTTGCTCTGATTTCTGATTGCAAATTATTTTAATTGAATATGTAAAGAGGAGCCTTTCCATGTCATGTTTTACTAAGGCATTAACACAACTGATTTTAGATGCCAAAGTGAATGTATACTGGGTTCTCAACGTTCAGAAGTTACAAAGAAAAATGTCAAGAACCATCATGGATGGGTCCTGGCTCTTTTGGGCAGATAAAGGATCGACACTGAGGTCAGAGAACAGTGAGAAGGCTTCACCAGAAAATTTTCTTGTTGGGAATTGTTGTCACTCTGTGAATCTCAACCTACACCGTACAGCACATTGGGGAATGAGAACTCGGGGTGCTGTGTGACTCATACCTGACAAATCTAATGTAATCTATGATAACAAGATGGAATTCAGATTTTACCCTCAATTTTAATATAATACAGGAATCGTAAAAGCTTCCTGTAGACCAGAGATAGGTCCCACAAGACAGAGCATGCCAGGACAGATCTGTTTTCAGTGCTACCCAAAAGAGAGCCTGAAGGGATTCCAGTGGTGAGTCTGTGCAGAATGACAATCAGACGCCCAGGAGCAGCTCAGGAGGAACTGAGCCCCTTCTCGCTCCCTGGCATTTGAAGTCAGAAGTGCCTGGTGGAGGAGCCTCTAACAGGCTCATGAATACACCTGCCGGAGAAGGAGCCCTCTGTCCTGTGTGTATATGTCCTGAGCTAGTGCATAATACTTTTTAAATTGTTCCATGGGCATATAATATTGTCTGTTTACAGAATACAAGGTTTAGAATAATATTTTATCCTTATTATTTATTATTGTTTTCCTTTATGCCACTGATTTCTATTTATTTGAATTAACATAAGTAGTCGTTTATTGCTATCTGTCATTGAAATTGTATTTCTTTTTAGTATCTTTGCATCTGATAAACTTTGTTTTATAACTTTATTTTATGTGACTTGGTGCATGAATGTTCAAAACTGCCGTATCTTAACCATAAAAACTACTAGGATCTCAATTAGGAATTGAAAAAGGGCCTGAGAAGTCCATTTATAAAAATGAAAAAACAAATGGCATAACACAAAAAATGTTACCCCTGATTAATGATCAAAGACTCCATTCGGAGTGTTTGTTAGGAAATAGCCCTTTAATAAAGACTGACTGAGTGTTTTGTGCCCTGGTTGCCAGAGATGTGTGAAGAATAAAGGCCTTTATGCTCAGTGTGAAGGCAGAAAGTAATAAAAAAACAATTTTTTAACATACTTTTACTTTGCCATAAAGTTAGAAAGTATTAAAAAATTATAATGCTTTATGTTGGTGAGAATGCACCAGGCAAGCATTCTCAAAAACTAGTGATCTGGTAATTGTACGTTTTAGAAATTCGTTTGGCGATATGTTTAAGAAGATATAAAATATCTATACCTTTTAACTTGTATTTCTAGGACCCTGTGCTAAGAAAATTGTAAACACATGAAGTAAAAAGAGTGAAGAACAGTTTTCATCACAACACTATTTGTCATAGCAAAATCACATAAAACTCAAATGTTGATAATAATGGAAGGTCATATTATGGAATGCAGGGATTCCTGAAATGCTTATCACAAATAGCTAAGTAAACAGTAGCATATGCGGTTGTGTGTGTGTGTGTGTGTGTGTATATATATATATACACACATACATATGATTTTTAGCTATGTCTCTGTAGAATGGATGGAAAGGAAATCCATTAAAATGGTAACAGACGTCAGGTCGCAGCTTCTCTTCTTCTCTGTGGTTTAGAGACAGGTGGTCTTGTCTTCATTTAGCAAATGCCTTGTCGAGATTCAGGAGTGAAAAGAGTGAGGGAGGCACGGTGAGGGCTGCCTTGTATCGGGCTGGGGAGTGTGGCAGGGAGGCTGGGGTTTTCAAGGGGAGGAGAGGCAGGAGCCATAAGTCAGGGCAGGTTGTCCCACCAGCACCACCTGTGGGCGGCAGTGTCTGTGTCCCGGGACAGCACCAGCAGGCGTGGGTGTCTGCTGAGCTATGTGGCAGAGAAATGCAGGTACACATGCCTTTAATGTTTCCAGCTTGGATTCTATAGGTCTCCTAGAGGTTCTGTGAACTATCTAGCATCCTTTAGTACATTTATTTTTTAAAACTAGTTAGGCTTTTTTTCCCATTTGTTACTGTTTAAAACAATAAATATTTATAATTTATTAATCCATCAAATATTTATTCAGTGCCTACTGTGAACTAATTTATGTTCTAAAGTCAATTTCATGTTACACTTATAAAACAGGATAAGGAAATAGAGGATAACGGGGAAGGGAGAACTATTTTAGCCAACTCCTAGGAATGAGGAAGGAGATGAGATCTGGCTGGAGATAAAATGGAGAGAGGGACACAGGGTGGGCGGGGTTCCAAGATGCCGCCAAGGTCCCCGGCCTCGAGCGCACGCATACTTTCTCCCCGTTGTTTCATAAACACTGTCTAGATACCATGGGGAAGGAATTCTGCAGATGGCATTACTATCTTAAGCCAATGGTTCCTAAATGAAGGAGATTATTCAGGTGGGCCCAACCTGCTCACTTGAGCCCTTTAACATGGGCCTAGAGGGCAGAGACAGGAAGAAACTCAGGCACTGAAGTAACAGAGTCATTCTCTTGCTGGCCAAACAGGAGCATTTAACAGATTGTAGAGAATGCCACAGAGCAGGAATAGCAGACAGCATTCGGGAGTTGAGAGTGATCTCCAGTCAACAGACTCAAGGACAGCGGTCCTCAACCTGTGAGTCGTGACCCACAGGAATTGTAGTAAAGGGCCGCGGCATTAGGAAGGTTGAGAACCACTGCTCTAGGACCACAGAGACCTCGTCAGACACCCCCAGGACTGAACCTGCCAACGGCCTCAAATGGCATTGCAGGCCTCAGACAGACCACAGCTTGGCTGATGCTGGTTTTATCTATGTGATGGTGGCTGTAGCACTGAGCTCAGTAAACAGTGGTTGGGTGTGAGGGCAGGGCTGATAGGACTTGGCATGTAACCATATGCTGGGGATAACAATAAAAATAACAGCAACAACAACAACAATAATAACAGTAATAGCTGAAAGGCAGGAATCCTCACACCTGTCAGGGTTTTGCTTGAGCACCTTAGCAGGTGGTCTTGCATTGATAAGAGAAAGAGGAGCCAGTGTAGGTGATGATGTATCAATGTGGGGTGATCGGCTGTACCCAAAGTGTCCCCTGGTGAAGAACACTGATTTTGGAGGAATCTGCACATATGTGGGGATAAGGGACACTGGGACACCTCTTCACCTCTTTCCCTTCTGCTCAATTTTGCTGTGAACCAAAAACTGCTGTAAAAATAAATTCTGTTAACAAATATGTACAGGTAGGAGCCCTGAGGGCAGTGGGTCTGTCTGTGGCTTGTTACTAATCTGTGGAGCTGATCCATAGCCCCGATTGTAGTCAAACTTCCGTAGGATGTGAAGAATTTGATACCGGTTTGTCCTCAACTTCAGGGCCAAGTCATTTATTTTTGAGCAAAATAAAATTTTGTTTGAAATTCATTGCCTGAGTATTGTAGGAATCAATCTAAAGCCATTTCCCACCTTAGCATGTTATTTTGTTGAAGGTCAATAATATAATTTATAGATCCATTAACCACACACAGATGAACTGTGTGTGTGGCCAAGTTGTAAACCAGGGTGAACTACCGTGCTGGGGTCTGCAGGCCCCACTCTCTCCTCCTGGTCCTCCTGGTCCCCTCCTGGGGCTATGTGACTGGGACCATTTGTCTTATGGGAAGTTAGAGAAACAGTGTCCTAATATTTATTAAATGTTAATCAAGTTTATTTTGCTTCTCCTTTTTAAAATAAAATGAATCTAACTGAGAAGCGTTGCTCTTTTCTGTCTGCAGTCCTGTGAATCATCTTTCTCATGCCTTAGTGAGCTCGAGTACAGAGAACACAGCAGCAAATGCGGCTGGGAGACCAAGTGAAAGGAGATCAGAGATTTGCTCTGAGTTTATCTCGTGTACACATTAGGCTTCTGAGAGAGGTTTTGCTGTGAAGCTAAGGAAGGTTTGAAAACCACAACGTATGGGGCTTAAGTGTGAACTCAGTGGTGCCGCTGAGCAGCTGGTGTTTGCTTTCCTCATCCTCCTCATCGGCTTGTTGTGAAGGTGATTTGGGCTAATGCAAAAGAGCCTGATCCCTAGTTAAACATGTAATCAACTTGATGGAAAGCTTTGAGGGAAAGGACAGCAAAGTCACAGGCTGGGAGCCGGGGGGTAGAGTGTCATGCATGTAGAGAGGGAAGTTGACACCAGCTGTTAGGAGTGATGCCGATTATGGGTGTCTAAGTCACAGGCTGGGAGCTGGGGGGGTAGAGTGTCACGCAGGTAGCGAGAGAAGTTGACACCAAGCTGTTAGGAGTGATGCCGATTATGGGTGTCTAAGTCACAGGCTGGGAGCCCAGGGGGTAGAGTGTTATGCAGGTAGAGAAGTTGACACCAAGCTATTAGGAGTGATGCCGATTATGGGTGTCTAAGTCACAGGCTGGGAGCCCAGGGGGTAGAATGTCACGCAGGTAGAGAAGTTGACACCAGCTGTTAGGAGTAATGCCGATTATGGGTGTCTAAGTATCACAGATATTGGAGAATTTTAAGCTTGACAAATCAACATTCATAATTTATACACACTTTGTAAACTGAAAACTTTGCAGCCTTTTAATGATACTATTGGATTCAATAAAGCAATTCTTCAAATGTCAGAATCATTTTAAAGATAAAATCTTTGCACATTTCCTGGTATAACTGTTTATACCTGGTGGGGAAATTCCTTTTAGTTATGTTGGTGGTTACACATTTTATTCCCTAATATTTATTAATTCTTTTGTCTTTGAATATGTATTTAGCACATTCACTTTCATTTTATGTCACTTGTAATCCTATCTGAATAAAACTGGAGGAAAAATTAATATTCTACATATGCAAACTCATTTGGACAAAATAGCTAAGAAAGGACATTATTTTTTGAATACCAAACCAGACCTGAATGTTTAATGCTGCTTTAAAATTTTTATTCTTCTAATTTCATCTTTGAATGTTCTTTTTATTTTTCTTATATTTTGGGATGGTAGCCATAATTTATATTCTAGCTTTCATGTATTAATTACATTGTAAGTTTCTTTTGTAAAGAAGTAATATACTTTTAAATTTAAAGGAAATTATTAAACATGTCTTTCGTAAATGGAACAATACATATAAATTAAATGGATTTATCAAGTATGTTTTCATTAAATAGAATAATATATGTATAATGAACCAATTATTCCTATAATTAGGGATGGTTTTATACATATTGAAGACCTGTGTTTCTGGCTGGTCCAAAGCTCTTACGCACCATCACAAAATCTCATAGAATACATGTTACTACTGCATTCGCACAAACCATGAACATACCATTTAGTCTTACATGTAGCGTCTCACTAATACATCATCCTAGGCACAGGTGTTATTTCATCCATATTTAAAAGAACAAAATGTCACACAAAATAAGATAATTGCCTCAGGGTCACATTGGTAGTAGGTGAGAAAGAAGAAATTTGGAAATACAACTGTTGACTTCTAAGCAATAATTGTGGTACATACTTCTAAAAGAGAAGACACGAAATTTGAAAACAAATTATAATATTTTTTGAGGCCATTTTGTTATAGCCATTCAGACTAAATATCCTCTTATTTTATTTCTGTATAACCCAGTTAGCTTGTTGTTAATACACGTATGAGAAGAAAGCTCTGACCATTTTGGGATGATCGCTGGATGGAGCATCTCGGAGCTCACTCACTGTGCGTGGAGTAGGCTTTCACTGTGCGTGGAGTAGGCGCTCACTCACTGTGCGTGGAGTAGGCGCTCACTCACTGCGTGGAGTAGGCGCTCACTGTGCGTGGAGTAGGCGCTCACTCACTGCGTGGAGTAGGCGCTCACTGTGCGTGGAGTAGGCGCTCACTCACTGTGTGTGGAGTAGGCGCTCACTGTGTGGAGAAGGCGCTCACTGTGTGGAGTAGGCGCTCACTGTGCATGGAGTAGGCGCTCACTGTGCATGGAGAAGGCGCTCACTGTGCGTGGAGTAGGCGCTCACTGTGCGAGGAGTAGGCGCTCACTCACTGTGCGTGGAGTAGGCGCTCACTCACTGTGCGTGGAGTAGGCGCTCACTGTGTGGAGTAGGCGCTCACTGTGCGAGGAGTAGGCGCTCACTCACTGTGCGTGGAGTAGGCGCTCACTGTGCATGGAGAAGGCGCTCACTGTGCGTGGAGTAGGTGCTCACTGTGCGAGGAGTAGGCGCTCACTCACTGTGCGTGGAGTAGGCGCTCACTCACTGTGCGTGGAGTAGGCGCTCACTGTGTGGAGTAGGCGCTCACTGTGCATGGAGAAGGCGCTCACTGTGCGTGGAGTAGGCGCTCACTGTGCGAGGAGTAGGCGCTCACTCACTGTGCGTGGAGTAGGCGCTCACTGTGTGGAGTAGGCGCTCACTGTGCATGGAGAAGGCGCTCACTGTGCGTGGAGTAGGCGCTCACTGTGCGAGGAGTAGGCGCTCACTCACTGTGCGTGGAGTAGGTGCTCACTGTGTGGAGTAGGCGCTCACTGTGCATGGAGAAGGCGCTCACTGTGCATGGAGTAGGCGCTCACTGTGCGTGGAGTAGGCGCTCACTGTGCGGAGAAGGCGCTCACTGCGAGGAGTAGGCGCTCACTGTGCGTGGAGTAGGCGCTCACTGTGCATGGAGTAGGCGCTCACTGTGTGCAGTAGGCGCTCACTGTGCGTGGAGTAGGCGCTCACTGTGCATGGAGTAGGCGCTCACTGTGCGTGGAGTAGGCGCTCACTGTGCGGAGAAGGCGCTCACTGCGAGGAGTAGGCACTCACTGTGCGTGGAGTAGGCGCTCACTGTGCATGGAGTAGGCGCTCACTGTGTGCAGTAGGCGCTCACTGTGCGTGGAGTAGGCGCTCACTGTGCGTGGAGAAGGCGCTCACTGTGCGTGGAGTAGGCGCTCACTGTGCGTGGAGAAGGCGCTGTGCGTGGAGTAGGCGCTCACTGTGCGTGGAGTAGGCGCTCACTGTGCGTGAAGTAGGCGCTCACTGTGCGTGGAGAAGGCGCTCACTGTGCGTGGAGTAGGCGCTCACTGTGCGTGGAGAAGGCGCTCACTGTGCGTGCAGTACGCGCTCACTGTGCGTGGAGAAGGCGCTGTGCGTGGAGTAGGCGCTCACTGTGCGTGGAGTAGGCGCTCACTGTGCGTGGAGTAGGCGCTCACTGTGCGTGGAGAAGGCGCTCACTGTGCGTGGAGTAGGCGCTCACTGTGCGTGGAGAAGGCGCTCACTGTGCATGGAGTACGCGCTCACTGTGCGTGGAGAAGGCGCTGTGCGTGGAGTAGGCGCTCACTGTGCGTGGAGTAGGCGCTCACTGTGCGTGAAGTAGGCGCTCACTGTGCGTGGAGAAGGCGCTCACTGTGCGTGGAGTAGGCGCTCACTGTGCGTGGAGAAGGCGCTCACTGTGCGTGGAGTACGCGCTCACTGTGCGTGGAGAAGGCGCTGTGCGTGGAGTAGGCGCTCACTGTGTGTGGAGTAGGCGCTCACTGTGCGTGAAGTAGGCGCTCACTGTGCATGGAGAAGGCGCTCACTGTGCGTGGAGTAGGCGCTCACTCACTGTGCATGGAGTAGGTGCTCACTCACTGTGCGTGGAGAAGGCACTCACTGTGCGTGGAGTACGCGCTCACTGTGCGTGGAGAAGGCGCTGTGCGTGGAGTAGGCGCTCACTGTGCGTGGAGTAGGCGCTCACTGTGCGTGAAGTAGGCGCTCACTGTGCATGGAGAAGGCGCTCACTGTGCGTGGAGAAGGCGCTCACTCACTGTGCGTGGAGTAGGTGCTCACTCACTGTGCGTGGAGTAGGTGCTCACTGTGTGGAGTAGGCGCTCACTGTGCATGGAGAAGGCGCTCACTGTGCGTGGAGTAGGCGCTCACTGTGCATGGAGTAGGCGCTCACTGTGCGTGGAGAAGGCGCTCACTGTGCGTGGAGTAGGCGCTCACTGTGCGTGGAGAAGGCGCTCACTGTGCGTGGAGTAGGCGCTCACTGCGTGGAGTAGGCGCTCACTGTGCATGGAGTAGGCGCTCACTGTGCGTGGAGTAGGCGCTCACTGTGTGGAGTAGGCGCTCACTGTGCGTGGAGTAGGCTCTCACTGTGCGTGGAGTAGGCGCTCACTGTGCATGGAGAAGGAGCTCACTGTGCGTGGAGTAGGCTCTCACTGTGCATGGAGTAGGCGCTCACTGTGCATGGAGAAGGAGCTCACTGTGCGTGGAGTAGGCGCTCACTGCGTGGAGTAGGCGCTCACTCACTGTGCATGGAGTAGGCTCTCACTGTGCATGGAGTAGGCGCTCACTGTGTGGAGTAGGCGCTCACTGTGCGTGGAGTAGGTGCTCACTCACTGTGCGTGGAGTAGGCGCTCACTCACTGTGCGGAGTAGGCGCTCACTGTGCGTGGAGTAGGCGCTCACTGTGCGTGGAGTAGGCGCTCACTCACTGTGCGTGGAGTAGGCGCTCACTGTTCGTGGAGTAGGCGCTCTCTGTGCGTGGAGTAGGCGCTCACTATGCATGGAGAAGGCGCTCACTCACTGTGCGTGGAGTAGGCGCTCACTCACTGTGTGTGGAGTAGGCACTCACTGTGTGGAGTAGGTGCTCACTGTGCATGGAGTAGGCGCTCACTGTGCATGGAGAAGGCGCTCACTGTGTGTGGAGAAGGCGCTCACTGTGCATGGAGTAGGCTCTCACTGTGCATGGAGTAGGCTCTCACTGTGTGGAGTAGGCGCTCACTGTGCATGGAGAAGGCGCTCACTGTGCGTGGAGAAGGCGCTCACTGTGCGTGGAGTAGGCTCTCACTGTGTGGAGTAGGCGCTCACTGTGCATGGAGAAGGCGCTCACCATGCGTGGAGAAGGCGCTCACTGTGCGTGGAGTAGGCTCTCACTGTGTGGAGTAGGCGCTCACTGTGCATGGAGAAGTCGCTCACTGTGCGTGGAGAAGGCGCTCACTGTGCGAGGAGTAGGCGCTCACTGTGCGTGGAGTAGGCGCTCACTCACTGTGCATGGAGTAGGCGCTCACTGTGCGTGGAGTAGGCGCTCACTGTGCGTGGAGTAGGTGCTCACAGTGTGTGTGGAGTAGGCGCTCACTCACTGTGCGTGGAGTAGGCGCTCACTGTTCGTGGAGTAGGCTCTCACTGTGCGTGGAGTAGGCGCTCACTGTGTGTGGAGTAGGCGCTCACTCACTGTGCATGGAGTAGGCGCTCACTGTGTGTGGAGTAGGTGCTCACTCACTGTGTGTCCATTTGTCGAGTGCTCCCACGTCAGGACCTGCATGATTGCTGGAACTGTGGAGGTGGGAGACACATATCTATACCCAGGATTTCCTGGTGCAGCAGGGATAGGAGAGGACCCAGACCATTGTATAGCAGGTGCAGGCAAGTGTGATTGTGTGATGGATACAAGGATGAGACAAGCTATGGAAAATTATTTTCAAAAGGCTGCAATGGTGCAATGTAGGTGATTCAGCACTGTTCAGGTAGGGGACATATGTCTGTCCTGTGGGGTGTCCCTGGGAGGCAGTTCACGAAGTTGGGGAGAATAATGGGGCCATAATTCATGTCACTTCTCCTGGCTGATCCAAGGGCACTGATAGAAGCCACCCAGATGTCACCAGAATGGCTGAGATGTCTGTTTATCACAAGGTGAGGCTTTGTTGCTAGTCGCATGAGTCTCCCTGCTGTAGGCCGTGGTGGGGCCGTCAGTCTCTTGTGGCTCATTTCCTTCTAACTGTCTACCCGCTTACCTGACCCCCACAAGCTGTAGTAGCCTCGTCCTGGTCTCAAGACCAATTCAACTCCTTTACCCCTCCCAGCCAGCAAGACTATCCCCTGGCCTCTTGGAGACAGGCTCATTTGAGTTATGCTCACTTTCTAGACTATTTTAAGGATAAAGACACACCAAATGCCATGTCTCCTTCGGAGTCTGCCCCTCTGACCCAAGACGCTTGTGTTCTGTCAACAAAAACATATGTCTAGGTGGGGCGCGGTGGCTCATGCCTGTAATCCCAGTACTCTGGGAGGCCAAGGCGAGTGGATTGCTTGAACTCAGGAGTTTGAGACCAGTCTGAGCAAGAGTGAGACCCCATCTCTACTAAAACTAGCAAGGCATAGTGGCAGGTGCCTGTAGTCCCAGCACTTGGGAGGCTGAGGCAGGAGGGCACTTGAGCCCAATAGTTTGAGGTTGCTGTGAGCTGTGACCCCACAGCACCTTACCCAGGGCAACAGAGTGAGACTCTGTCTCAATAAAACCCCAAACAAAACCCCCAAACATCTTACAAATTGAAGGCTTTGCATTCAAGACTCTCATTTGCAATGGTGGTTTCAGAAGCCTGTTTTGTGGGTGTTTCTGATGAATATTGAGCACAGAAGGAGATACACTTTTGCATTGTGCTCATTAGGTGAAATCCCACCACAGTGCAAGGGTATATTTCAAAATAACTCTGGGTAACTTTTAAATGTCTTACCACAAAAAACAAGTGAGGTGATGGATATGTTAATCAGTTTGGTTTAAGCATTTTATGTTGTGTATCAGATCATCACATTGTACCCCATAAATGTATAGTTATGATTTTAATTAAAAAATAAAAAAATGTTAATCAAAAAATAAAAATAGAAGGAAAAAGAAACAAACTGCAAATACTTCTTAATTTTTTTTTTTTCACGAAACTACCGTATTTTGGGATGTACAATGCACTCAAAGTACCATATTTTGGGATGTACAATGCACTCTAGTGTGTGACGTGCACGTGCATTTTTGGCCCAAACTTTCAGCAAAAATATCTTTCATTTTGTTTTTTAAGTCCAATTTTATTTGTTCATATTTAAGTGCTTTGTTTTTGTACTATAAAGAAATTTTAGCATTTATTTAACATATTATGATACAGAAATTTTATGTGACAAATAATTACAAAGCACAAGAACAGATTCAAGGAACAAGAGCTGCTATGTACTGGTAACAAATAGCCTATCACACATCCTTATTTTTCCCCTCAAAAATTTGGGCAAACGTGCACATTATGCATGGGAAAATATGGTAATTCTTGTGCATGATTGATAAAAACAAGAAGTTCTGTAGGTCTTAGGATGAAATACAGTAGTCCCTGTCTGTTCCTCCTCTCCCCACTCCTGAATTTTTTCCTGTAGATGAATCATTTGAAATATTTTCAGCTGGATCTTCTGGTATTGGCCAGTGTGTTTCAAAATGACACCCTAGATTTTCAGTTCTACATGTTACAATTGTAGATTTTGTACAATTTTGGGGGCCATGTAGAATAGTGGTGCCCAAATACGTTTATATCCTCATCCCTGGAACCTGTGAATATGTTATGGTCCATGGCAAGGAAGATTGGGTTAGCAGGTGGAATTGCAGTTGCCAATCAGCTGTCCTTCAGATAAGGAGATTAGTGCATGTTCTCACTCCGTGTGGGAGCCGAATATTAAAAACAACTGATCTTGTGGAGACAGAGGGTAGAATGATGGTTATCAAGACTGGGAAGGGCAGTAGTGAGGCAGCATAAAGTGGGGATGGTCAACGGACACAAAAATACAGATAAAATGAACAATATTTGATAGCATAACAAAGTTACTATAGTCAACGATAAATTAGAGTGCACTTTAGGATAGCTAAACATGTGGGATTGCAATGTTCCTAAAACAAAGAAAAAGTAAATGCCTGAAGTGATGGATACCCCCGTTACCCTGATTGACTAATTCACATTGAAGTCCTGTGTCAAAACATCATGTGTACCTCATAAGTATAGACAACGATTAGGTACCCATAAGAAAGAAAGCAGATGAGGCCGGGTACAGTCTCACACCTGTACCCAGCACTTTGGGAGGCTGAAGCAGGAGGTTCAGCCTTGAGCTTAGCAGTTGAAGTTACAAGGAGCTGTGATCTCACTACTGCACACTCCAGTCTGGGTGACAAAGTGGGACCCTGTCTCTGAAAAAAAGAAAAAAAAAAAAAAGGTTATTCCTGGGTTATCCAGGTGGGCCCAAGGACCAGGCACTTTAACTGTGGAAGAGGCAGGCGGGAGTCAGTGTACAGCACTGCCTGTGTGGGGGACCCCCGCCTTTTCTGGCTTCACTGCTGGAGGAGGGGGCCACATGAGGTGTGGGGCAGCCTTCAGGGGCTGGAAAAGAATTTCCCACAACCTCCAGGACAGAGCACAGCCTGCTGTATACCTGGGTTGCAGCCCAGTGAGACCCACTGTGTACTTCTGACCTCCAGAACCCTAAGATGCTAAGTTTGTGTTGATTTAAGCCACTAAAGTTGTGGTAATTTGTTTCAGAGTAAACAGAAAGTAAAATAGGAATTATTAGTTTATCTCATGCTATAAATGATAAGGATTTAATTTTCTTTCGTTTTTCCTTCTCAATTTTTCTACTGGAGTTATATGAGAATATCGATTATATCTAAATTCACTTTTGCATATTTAGGGCCATTTCATACTTTTCACAGCTGAACAAAATATAGTGTATTGGACAAATGCTAATTTTCTTGCAGTAATTGCCTTAATGTTTTGTTTGCTATGTTTCTGAAATTCTTATCACCTTGAGGTTTCTGCCTCTCAAGCCCTTCACACACCAAATGAAGGGTGAATTTTACTCATTTGTATTTTCTTCTCGTTTCTGTCTCGTTTTAAAAGTTTCGTTCTTAGTTTGCCTCTGGAGCACATGCTTTCTGTGTCTGCACCTGCCCTGGAATCTCATTTCACCCTCATCCTGCGGGGTCCCGTCTCCTTTCCTTTTGATCTCCTGTGTCTTGAATCCGAGTCCCGCACTCTTTTCCCATGTTGGTCGAGCATGTGCCTCAGTAGTTCACTGTTAAAAAGAGGCAAATGGTTTTAGAGACCTGGAGCACATGGAGTATCTTCATTCTTCTCTTGTGTTTGACAGGTATTTGGCTGGTTTTGGAGTCTATATTAGAAATGTTTTTTCATGATTCCGAATGTGTTACTCCAGTATCTGCTATATTCTGGTGTTAGTGTGGAGAAATCCAGAACCACCTGATATTCAGTCGCTTTTATGTAACCTGTTCCCCCCCCGCCCCCCGTAGGTTTTAGTTTCCTCTTCTTTATTTCTGGTTTTCTGAAATTTCATGATATGCTGGTGTCATTTAAGGATTATTATTTTATTCTGGCCCTGGGGATATGTCCTTCGGTTTGGGGACATTTTCTTCTGTCACTTCTTTGATAATATCCTTGCTACACTTTCTCTATACTGTATGTCTAGAACTAATTTTAGTACGATATTTATTAAAGCCCTTAAATAACCTAGCCTTCAGGTATTTTCTCTCCCATTTTCAATTTTTTTGTCTTTTGCTTTGCCATCTTGGAGATCTCAGTTTTATCTCTCAACTTTTTCACTGTATTTTATTTTTCTTATTTTCTGAAAGTTAAAATTTTAAACATAACACATCCCTATGTTATAAAAAGATTATAAAATTTGTATACTATAAAACTCACCCATTTGTGGTTTACAGATGGAATTTTTCTCTCTCTGAGAATAGTGGTTACAGGCTTTTCAAGTAACCTGAAACCTGTTTCTGGTTGACTCCTGTTTTTTTCCTTCATTCTCTTTGTTTTCCTTTAACTTTGTTGTGTGATTGTTTCCTTTGTTTTATTTTTTCTTTCTTACAGGGAGACTTTTCTCGAGTCTCTAGAAATTCTTAAGTAATTGCTAAGTATGAAGACCTACAAAATTGATTGAAAGATTTAGCTTTTGATCAGAGCTTTTCTAGACATAGGCTTCCCTGCAGGGTGACTCAGAGGGAGGTCCTTATTCTGCTGGGGATTCCCAACCCTCCATATATGGACCTCTGTATTTTATTTTGAACTATCAATTTCCCAAGAGAAAAAACTTCCAAGCTCCTGCATAGGTAGGGAGTGGGTGTGGGTTGGTCTGGCTGACTGCCCTTCAGGAGTTGGGCAGGCCTGACATGACAGGCTTCCTTTCATGGAATTCTCCCCTTTTCAATGTGTGCCCCCTCCTCCGTGCCAGGCTCCCTGCGTCCAGACCTCATTATTCCAATCTCCAGCCCCTAACAGGGTGAAATCAGGGAAGCCCCCAACTGCATGGGTGCGTGTAGGATTTAGGGACCCTAATGTCTCTCACACAGACTCGGCTAATCCTGCTTCAGGTCTCATCATCACTCCCACCTTCAGAAGCACCAGGTCCACCCAACTGTGGAATCTTTCTGGTGTTGTCCAGGAAGGGCAAACTTCTCTTCCACCTCAGTCGGTAAGCTTTCAGTGGGCTCTCCTCTGCTGTGTGAACACAACGTGTCCACATGCTGCAGAGCGCCCTGTTCTGAAGCATGGCTGCATTGGTTGCTCTTTGGGCCCCATGTTGGGCGCTCCTGCCTCTATAGCCTCCTGTGCACCACGTCGGGCTTGGCTTCCTCTCCTTCACAGGCAGTGCTGTCTTCACATTTTTGTTGATAGCTTTCTTGCTTTTATTTGCAGTTTTACCACTTATGAAAGCCTCTCTAAGCAATATATTTTAGTGTTGCTTCCTTTTTTAGCTTAAAATCTCTGAAATAATTATGTGGGTCTTCTTTTCTGACTGTTAGGATCACTAGGCTCAGCTGTGTGGTGTGCAGCCGCAACACATCTCATTCACGCCAGTGCTGCAGAAGTGTGTTTGATTCGACCAAATTTTAAGAAATTCTGTTGTTGGGGATCATTTTGGGTTTTCCCATGTTCTTTTGCAGTTTGTCTTCCAAAATCCTGTTAGCTTCTTTTTCTGGTGCTGCCCCCTTCTCTTTGTCTTTAGGTGTGTATCAAATAAAATCCTTTTTGTCTTTTTCCTTTTGAATGTTTTGTACTTCAATTTTAGTTGTGGGTTAATGATGGGAAGTAAACTATGTTTAAATGAAACCAGGACTATTATATTAAGACAATATCTGTTCTAGTTGCTATGGAGATTATTTTAAATACATTTTTATACACTTGAGTTCTCTGGTTATTTTTGCTGTTGTAAACACAGCCTGACAACCTTAGGAAAATGTTGAAACCAAGTTTTTCAAAACCTAACATTATGAATTAGGTTAGGAGAGCCATTGCAGCATGTGTGATGCTGGAGCTCTCCTGTGTGGAGAATGTAAACAGTGGCTCCATACAGGGCAGCCGTGAGCTACTCAACACCTGCATTGTATTGAAAACATCGGCTCATCTCCCAGTACCTCCCCCCACCCTTTTTTAAATATTTGAGCAAATAAATATTTTATTTTATTTTATTTTATTTTTTTTTAATTTTTTTATTAAATCATAAGTGTATACAATGATATGATTATGGGGCATCATACACTCACTTCATAAACCATTTGACACATTTTTATCCCAGTGGTTAACATAGCCTTTCCGGCGTTATCTCAGTTACTGTGCCAAAACATTTATATTCTACATTTACCAAGTTTCGCAAATACCCCTGTAATATGCACCACAGGTGTGATCCCACCGATTCCCCTCCCTCTACCCACCGCCCCCTTTCCCACTTCCCCCTATTGTTAAGTTGTAGCTGGGTTATAGCTTTCATGTGAGAGTCCCAAATTAGTTTCATAGTAGGGCTGTGTACATTGGGTATTTTTTCTTCCATTCTTGGGATACTTTACTAAGAAGAATATGTTCCAGCTCCATCCATGTAAACATGAAAGAGGTAAAGTCTCCATCTTTCTTTAAGGCTGCATAGTATAACAAAGATATTTGTACCAGAATGTTTATTGCAGCCCAATTCATAATTGCTAAGTCATGGAAAAAGCCGAAGTGCCCATCGATCCACGAATGGATTAATAAATTGTGGTATATGTATACCATGGAATAAATATTTTAATGTCATATAATCCTGTCACTCATGATGTATCAGAGTGAAAGTTGAACAATAAACTTCCCTCCTTTCTTTTACCATGTATATTGAACAACTATTAATACATTGGAAGACTGATAAGGGCTATTATTATAGTTAATATGATATTCTCATTTAATGAATCTCAAGTATGTTTAGCTTTTGAATCACTTCTTTTTTTTATTGTTTGGGATCCATTGAGGGCACAAAGAATTAGGTTACACTAATTGCATTTGTTAGGTAAAGTGCCTTTTGTAATTGTGTTCTGCCCCCAAGAGGTGTGCCATACACTGTAACCTCCATCCCCCTCCTTCAACCTCTCCCAACTTTCTCATTCCCCTACCTTACCCCTTCTAGCTCATCTACTGCCTTCATATTAGAATTGAGTACATTGGATTCTTGCACCTCCATTCTTGTGATGCTTTACTAAGGAGAATGTGTTCCAACTCCATCCAGGTTAATCCAAAAGATGTAAAGTCTCCATCTCTTTTAATGGCTGAATAGTATTCCATGGTATACATATACCATAGCTTGTTAATCCATTCCTGGGTTGGTGGGCATTTAGGTTTCCATGTTTGGCGATTGTAAACTGAGCTGCAATAAACAGTCTAGGGCAAATGTCCTTACGATAAAATGATTTTTTTTTTTTTAATGGGTAGATGCCTAGTAATGGGATTGCAGGATCACATGGAAGGTCTAATTTGAGTTCTTTGAGGATTCTCCATATTTCCTTCCAAAAAGGTTGTATTAGTTTTTGTAATAGTGTAAAAGTGTTCCCTTATTTCCACATCCATGCCAGCATCTGTAGCTTTGAGACTTTGTGATGTGGGCTGTTCTCACCAGGGTTAGGTGATATCTCAGGGTCATTTGATTTGCATTTCTCTGATGATCAGGAACAATAAGCATTTTTTCAAATGTTTGTTAGTCATTCATCTTTCTTTGTCAGAGAAGGTTCTGTGCATATCTCTTGCCCAGGGTTTAGATGGGATTGTTTACTCTTTTTCTGTTGATTAATTTGAGTTCTCTGTAGTTTCTAGTTATCAACCCTTTGTCAGAGTGATACCCTGCAAATACCTTTTCCCATTCTGACTTTGCTCTTTACTTGTGACCTTAGCTGTACAGAAGCTACTAGACTTCAGGCTATATTGCAAGTCTACTGTAATCAAAAAGCATGGTATTGGCACAAAAATATAGACATAGATGCACGGAACAGAATAAAAAACCGAGAGATGAAATCAGTCTCTAGTTGCCATCTGATTTTCAAGAAACCAAACAAAAGCATACAGTGCGAAAAGAATCCTTATTCAACAAATGGTGTTGGCAGAACTGGATATCCACATGTAAAAGACTGAAACTCGACCACACCTTTCGCCCCTTGCAAAAATTGACTCAAAGTGGATAGAGACTTAATAAAGACATGAAATGATAAAAATCTTAGAAGAAGGTGTAGGGAAAACTCTTGATGATGTTGGACTGGGGAAAGATTTTATGACAAAGAATTCAGTGGCCATTGCAATAACAACAAAAATTAACAAATGGGACTTAGTTAACCTTTCCCCCTTAATAGTCCCTTAAGAAACATTACCTGGAATGATCGTCTGTCCATGAAGAAATGCACATTCTGCAATGACACTTGTGCACAAAACTGAAAATTTGTTCCTCTCTTGTTGTTATTCTCTGACCTGGGGCGCAGTCCGTTACCTTCTGGTTTCAGTGGCCAGGAAGTCCTGGGCTATTCTGACCATTAGACTTGAACAGAGCAGAACATAGGCTGCGGCCAGGGGGCATTCTGGCATGGGCGTTAATGATATCTTGAGTATAGACCCAAGCACAATAATGTTAAAAATTGTAGAAGATATTTTTTTGTTTCAAGGCAGTGGTACATAGCAAACGGGAGAGCACAGGTCATTAAATACAGTAGATACAAACACACTATTTTTATTCTGTTGTTGCCAAATGTGATTATATCACATTTATTATAAACTGAAAGTTTTATTTTGAAAAGAGTAACCCAATTATTTCTAAGGAATTTTTTTTTTTTAAACCCAGTCATGACCCTGATGATTACACAGCATAAGACAGCTATATTGAATAGAGTGTTTTTCTGTGTAAGGAACGTTTTTAATGGATCATTAAAATCACTGTAAAGCATTTTTTTCCCTTTCGGGTTATGTGGAATAATGATAAATATATCTGTCTTGATCATGAGTACCAGTGGTTAATTGGAGAATAAGCTTGAACTCCAGAAAATGTGAAATCTGTTATTTATAGGATTGGATGTTTTTAAATTAAAAAATACTATACACAAATAAAGAAAAAAAAAAGCAGATACCTTCAGGAAGAGGAATCTTATAAACTAGAAACTTGGCCTGTGATGTAATGATGGTGCCAAGACCATTTTTTGTGGTGCCTTCTACTATTTGATCTGGAAAGGGAGACATTGTTCTGTTACCTTTCATTAACAGAAAAATATGTTTACTTGGAACCATGTTACTTCTATAAGAAAGACAGTCATCACCTTTTTTTGCTTCAATGGATAAATAATTTTTCAGAATCTGGGGATGATATTACTGAAGCAGAAACCTCTTTGTCTTGGAATAGTTCAGCTAACTCTAGTAGAGTTATCCCTGCTGTAGCTCAACACATTATTTTCTTCTTTTTAATCTCTTTTCTCCCCTCTTTTTTCTTGCTTTTCCATTTTCAAATAAATGGATCCCACGTTCCTGTGGAGAACAGCAGGTGGCGCTCTCCCTTCTATCTTGGCTTGATTCCCACCCTGTAGATTTTAATCCTTGTCTCTTAAGATTCAGCGCAGCGCTCTGTTGTTGAGCTGATTGTGTCTTTGTGGCTAATGACCACTGTTTCACTTATGAACGGCAGGGACACGTTCTGTCAAGTGCACTATTGAATGTGAGGCACCCACCGTCATTGGTGATTCAATAGTAAACAGCGGTTAAAGCTTGACAAGACCCCTCACGGTTCACTTGCCTGTGCGAGCAACTTGTCTCTTGAATGAGTCTCTCCTCATTTTGTTTTATAGACATGGGAGTAAAAAGCATTTAAGTATATGAGCTTTCTTGGAAAAGATGTGCTATTATTACTTCCACATGCTCTGAAAGTGGCAGCTGGTTAAATGAGCATATAGTGACGTAATCTGTGACCTTTCAGCCCCTTCTAAGCCTCAAATTAAACTTCTTTTTAAAACTTAAATATTATTTTGTTTACTCGTATTTGGTATCTGATCTAGGCTAGTTTATGTCTGCAAAGTTGAGATTACCTCATAGATGGCAATAAAATCAATTTGATTGCCCTACTTTGTATTTACGTTACACGCTTTTCCAAGGGCAGGAAAGCTGTTATGTGTATTCATCAGTTATTGCCTAAATGATGTCACCTAGTTAGACGTAACCTATTCTATTTGTTTTTTTTTTTGCATCATGCATGTAGTGCAGGCCTGGTAGATTTTCCTAGTGATTCCTGCATTTTGGGCTGCACTGTCATGTAATTAGCTTCACTGTTTTACATTATCAGCCCCAAATTAGTATATTTGAATTATAAACCTGTGTCTTGCTGCTAATGAAACTATTTGGAAATATGTATGTTAGGAAATTGCTGGTTGTCCCAACTGGAATCTTAAGATTTAGTCCTTTTTTTTGGGTCTTTCTTTGAATTTATTAAGCAAGTATTTCAGTATTTCTTTTTTAATTTAATTTTTTATTAAATCATAACTGTATACATTTAGGGGGTACAATGTAGTGATTTGATATACAATGTGGAATGCTTAAATCAAGCTGATTAACATAACCGTCACCTCACCTGTTTTTTGTGGTGAGACTTGTACAGTGTACTCTGAGTTGTTTGAAATGTACCCTGGCCTTGTCCCTCTTCACAGGGGCTTCCTCTCCTTCCCCTCCCTGCTCTCCCCTCACTCTTGCTGGACTATATTTATGTTTTATCATTCATGTGAATGTGCAGGTGATTATATATTGGTTTCATAATAGTACTGAGTACATTGGATACCTTTTCTTTCTATTCTTGAGGCACTTTACTAAGAAGAATATGTTCCACCTCCATTCAGGTAAACATAAAAGATGTAAAGTCTCCATTTTTTTATGGCTGAATAGTATTCCATGGTGTACATATACCACAATTTATTAAATCATTCATAGGTTGATGAGCATTTGGGCTGCTTCCACGACTTAGCAATTATGAATTAGGCTACAATAAACATTTTGGTGAAAATGTCTTTGTTGTAAAATGACTTTTGTTCATCTGAGTAGATACTTAGTAATGGGATTGTGGGATTAAACAGTAGATCAAAGGGAGAAGTATTTGGTCCTGTTTTTAACATTCCACCTGGCGTCACTGTAGAATCCAAATCCTGTCTCTGCCCAACTGTTTGAAGATGTGGCCTTTGGAAAATTTTCCTTAGCCTCAGGTCATGATGAGGCTGTGTGGTTTCTATGACTGCTGTGTTCATTTAGCATAGGTTTGCCGTTCACATGCCAGGTCACTGCTCCCTGTTTTAATCACAACAATCAGTGTTAAAAGTTGTAAAAGTTCACCTATTAAGAAAGCAAACCAAAGGCCACAATGAAAACAAAAGCAGTGTTAGTTTTTTATAGGAACTAGATAAAAAACAATGATTTTTTTTTTTTTTCTCTGATGGGTAGGATGCTGGGCTAGGCATCCTACCCATCTAGAAATACAGAGAGAACACCTCTGAGCAGACATAGGCAAGAACGTTCTGTGGCTGGTGAGATGCAGAGACAACAACACAGCGCAGTCCTGGCGTCCGTGACAGGCCACTGCTGGAGGCACAGTGGTTGTCCTCTCCCGCCCTCCTCCTTGCACCAAAACGGCAGACAGAAGAGCTCATGGGCATCAGTAAGACCATGTGCTCCTCAGACCCGTCCCAGAGTCAGTCCTGGAGAGCAGTCAAGAAGTGAGACTGAATCTCTGAGCCAGGACTACGAGAGTAGCAGAGTCCAGGCCCCACTCTGAGACTTTTCATTTTCTTGGGCTCTGGAGTATCTATGTGATATGAGCACAGACGTTCCCAGATCACAGGCAGTGACCTGCCCTGCAGGGACTTTGGAGTCAGGGGTCACTTTGGCTGTGCTGCTGCTGGGGGTGCTCTTCAAATGGTCTTCCTGCAGCAGCCTCAGAAACAGGAGGCAGTGAAGCCCCAGAGAACCTCGTGGTGTAAACCTTGGTGGGCTATGTAGGGAGAGGAGATAGCAGACTTTGTCGTTGCAGTTTGGCTGGGGCTGGGTTCGAACCCACTACCCTTGGTATATGGGGCCAGCGCCCTACTCACTGAGCCACAGGCGCCACCCCAACAGCCTTTGTTTGTTAAGAGCCAGGTTGTAGCGTTTCTGGGCTAAGAGGCAAAATTGAGGCTGTTACGTGGGCACTCCACTTGACTGCGATGTGACCATTTTAACATGTAAAGGCAACACAGCCAGCAGCAGGCCTGGACTGGCCCCTAGGCACAGCGTGTGCAGTCCCCACACAGTTCTCACACTGGGTGCCTCATTCTCGGTGTTTCTGATGATCTTGGCTAGGATCTGAGTGTCGGGTGGGTTGGTCAGACGTACAGGGACATCAGTCTTCTTACAGCTCTGCTGTGTGTTTGAATGGTATGAAGGACCATAGCTGATTAGTCAGATTGAAACTTTGGTTTGGGTGATTCACTGTCACTAACAAAGACAAATTTACAACTCGCAGACACACAGGCGGGTCCCCACAATCAAGTGGTATTTATCTAAACTATTATGAAATGCCGAGAGTGCCACTAGAGATAAAAAAATGATTGCCACAGGCAATTCTGTGCTTGGGGAAGAACCTGATCTAGTTTAACAAGTTAAATAAATTAGCAGAAAGATGCAAATGTTCTCTGTTGAGAAGGAAGCATTGAAAGCGAGTTTGGTGCCACAATGTGTCTGACATTGCAGAGGCCCTTCCCTGACTCCCTGGTCGGGACTCAGCCTTGGAAAACCTGCTTCCCATGTAATTAGTGGGAAAACTCCTGCAGATGGGCTGGGGTCTTGTCTAGCACTCGAAGGAGCTGTCAGCCAAAGGAAGGTGGGTCTCCCAACCAGGCAGCCTTTCTCTACAGGCTCTGCACAGCCACTCTTCTGAGTGGGGACAGTTGTCAGAAAATGCAGGTGCTTTTAACTTCTGCCAGACCTCTGGGAAAAGTGCAGTAAATTTGGTTTATTGTAGTTGGAGTAAATCTTCCACAGTTTGTATGTCTCATAATTTGTAGAAAATATCCTTTCTTATTGAGAAATAAAGTGTAGAATCATCTGAGTCCCCCTGGCAATGAGCTGCTGCCCTCCTTAGCTTTGTTACCTGCAGGAGAAGCTGCTGCCAGGACATGGGTTCATGATTCCAAGACACCTCTCCATGGACCCAGTATATGATTGGAATTTCTATTGTAGGTGATATGTAATTAATGTTTTTAGTTACTTTTAAATTCCACTTATACAAAGAAAAGATGTGAAATTTAGTTAGTGCTTTTAAGGAAGAAAGAAAACTTAGAATTTTTCTAGATCACAGATACATAATTCTAATTTCAAAAAGTATTAAAGAAGTTTTTTAGGATTGTATGTAATTATTTATTGAATTATTCAGTAAACATGTTCCAGCCATACTATTTTGATGTACGTATATATTTCATCTAGCACTTCTTTACAGATCATCTTGGTTTAACTATGAGATACTAATACAAGGTTAAAGTCCTTTGAAATAATTATCACCGTAAATATAAATCTTATTTAAGGAAGAGTCTGTAAGGCCTTTCTCAATAATTGACAACTAGTAGTGTTTTATGACAATGTTCTCTAGACTAACTATCGTACTCCATCAACTCTAAGAGGCACATTTTCTTATTTCATTTTTGGCATTTGGACCTGGGGTTCATCTTGTAAGTGAGGGTGTGTTATGGTGTCAGTGGCAGAGCAGGGCTGCATCACACAACAGAGCATCTTAAAACTGAGGATACCTCAGATTCAATGAAATAAGGAATTTTTGAAAATGTCCCAGGAAAGAACAAGGAAATAGAAAAAAAATCATATAAAAGAATAGAAACAATAATCATTTGGGGGCTTAGATGTCAACTAACAATAATCTGAAGTTAAGTTCATTCTTAAAATGACCATTCATTGGTGGCTTATTTTACACATTAGGTTAGAAAATAAAGGAATATAAAAAAGGTATGTAATTCCATCCCATGTTTCTAAGAAATTAAAATATATTTTGGCAGAGTCAAGACAAAGAAATGGGAGTTAGTAAGACGTACATTGCCTGGCTCTTCTACAGTCATTCAAGAGTGATGCTTGTGTGTCTGTATCTTGGTGTGTGATTCTGTGCACAAGCATAGGGAGAAGGGGGATGGAAGACTCCCTTCTTGGAAGGGAAAATACCCCCGGAAAAGGGGAAAAACAGAAATGCTCTTGCTCAGGTGGAATAAAAACAGTTCAGTTAGCTTACTTTTAACCTAACAGTTGAATTACTTGTCTGGGCAGTTTCTGCTTTTTCTGAAAGCTGGCATGTGAGGGATATGGCTTCCAAACACCCCTGCTGGGTCTGTACATACTCTGAAGAACAATGGCCGTAGCAGAAGCTGCGTGCAAGGCCTGGGAGGTGACATTAACCAGGCTGTCCCCTGCCCAGTCAACAGTCAAAGCAGATACCCGTTGTGGGGATTTGTATTATGGCCAGGGCTGAGATCAAGGGAACAGCTCAAGCTCTGAAATACGGGCAGGAGGGTTTGTACCCTAACCACAGAGGGAAATGCCTCCAGGTGGAGATAAGGGGAAAATTCCTCTTTTCTACCTGTTCTTCAGAGAAGAATGGACGCCACTGTGTCTGCTCCCCAGAGAAACTAGAGGGGTCTAACCTTCCCAAGGAATCTGTGTGTGTGATTCCTCCACAGACAGGAGGCTGCCCCCACACAAGGCTCAGGTTCTGGATTTCTTAAGGCTGCTCAGACCCTTAAAGTTAATGATTATAAATGGAATAAGGACTAACAGGCTCACTCAGAGAAACAGCTGACATTTGACTCCCTTCCTCAGCTTATCCCCTAACATAAATAAGAAAATGGAACAAACACTCAGGGCCATTTGCTGGAACCCCACAAACTAGCAGTGATCCCCTGTACCCACCTTTGAAAACTCTATTCTCCATGTCCTGTCTCTTTGTCTCTCACCGCTTTTAACTTTATTTTCCCTAGTCCATTGCCACCAGCTCCACAGGTCTTAAAGGACCCTGCCTGAGGGGCAGGACCATGACACACATGTACTATGATAAGAGAACACATGTGTTCAGCATATACATATATATACACACCCACACACCTACATATATGTTTTATATATATACATAAAACACCCTTGTGGGCTGGATTAGTTGAACCATCTGGAGTCACTGTCATTATCACAGCCAATATTGATTTCTTGCTATAAATTGTATCAGGAAGAGTATAAGAAATTAGAGGATCCCAAAGAAAGGCTGGGAATTACTCCGATTATACGTTAGTACAAAAAGGTGTTTCAGATGGAAAAATAGTATCAAGAAGCTTTGAAGCAGTTACTAGGAGTAAATAATTCTAGGGGCAGTAAAACATAATTTATGCGGTGGGGAGCTGTACACCAGGCTGACAGGGCCCTGTGGAGCCACCAAGAATGAGTGAGGGAAGGACATCCTGATCTTGGAAGAGGCATCTCGCACTTCTGCTGCTTCATTTCACTCTTCTATTTCTTCATTCTTTGTCTAAAAAAGGTTCTTGTACTCAGTAAATCCACATCTAATAACTAGAGTGGTGTTCAGGCAGACCCTCACACTCTCCTGCATGCCTTTTGCCATCCACTCACCACTCACGTCCTCCGTCCACCAGTGGCACCACCTCCCTCTGAGGAGGGCAGGGACCAGTGTCAGCTCTGCATGTCCATCCTGCCGGGACCCACCCCTCCCATCATCAAGTCCTCCAGTGGTACCACCTCCCTCTGAGGAGGGCAGGGACCAGGGTCAGCTCTGCATGTCCATCCTGCCGGGACCCGCACCTCCCATCATCAAGTCCTCCAGTGGCGTCACCCCGCTCTGAGGAGGGCAGGGACCAGTGTCAGCTCTGCAGTCCATCCTGCCGGGACCCACCCCTCCCATCATCAAGTCCACCAGTGGCACCACCTCCCTCTGAGGAGGGCAGGGACCAGTGTCAGCTCTGCATGTCCATCCTGCCGGGACCCGCACCTCCCATCATCAAGTCCTCCAGTGGCGTCACCCTGCTCTGAGGAGGGCAGGGACCAGTGTCAGCTCTGCATGTCCATCCTGCCGGGACCCACCCCTCCCATCATCAAGTCCTCCAGTGGCGTCACCCCGCTCTGAGGAGGGCAGGGACCAGTGTCAGCTCTGCATGTCCATCCTGCCGGGACCCACCCCTCCCATCATCAAGTCCTCCAGTGGCGTCACCCCGCTCTGAGGAGGGCAGGGACCAGTGTCAGCTCTGCATGTCCATCCTGCCGGGACCCACCCCTCCCATCATCAAGTCCTCCAGTGGCATCACCTCCCTCTGAGGAGGGCAGGGACCAGGATCAGCTCTGCATGTCCATCCTGCCGGGACCCACCCCTCCCATCATCAAGTCCTGCAGTGGCATCACCCAGCTCTTAGGAGTGCAGGGACCAGCGTCAGCTTTGTGTCCAGGACTGGTCTCCTCTTGGGTTTTGAAGTGATCCTGTCTCCAAGTTCACGTTCTGTCTTTATGACTATTCTTTTGTAATCTTCTCTCATTTTCTTCTTCTTTTTTCCTTGATGTAGACTTTTCTGAGTAAATTTCAAAATCTTTTTTTTTCTCTGCTTTGACCTAAGTTCCATATAATGATATTTTTACTCCCTTTCTGGAAGTTCCAAATTTATCTCTAGTTCTGCTTTTTCATCCAAGTGTTAGTCTTGTATCAGTAAATATTCACAGAGACATTATTCGGGATAGTTCTAAGATCAACATGTGCGAAGTCAGATGTCTCATTCCTGTAAATGTTCAGCAGCAGCTGACACCCAAACTGGTCGCTCTGGATTTGTTATTTCTACTTTTAGTGCTGTCCCCATGTCAAATAGTTTTAGCAAATTAAACATTACTCAACTGCACAGCTAGAATTATCATAGAAATTCAAATATTACACGTTAGACTAATGAATCCTTGACTCCTCCTATTCCAGTTATTTTTCCAAAGAAAACAATTGGGCATCACCTCAGCCCAGTAACGTCTGTGTGTTTGTGGGTGTGTGACTGTGCATGGAACATAGTTTCCTTTGGGATGCATGTATTGAACAATTTATCTCATCCTTCTTTCTTTCAATGGTACTGTAAATATAATAACAGCCATTATTCACACTCACACTGCTGCTAGCGCAGGACTGAGAGACCCCACTGCAGTGTAGACGCTCTGAGAGACCCCACTGCAGTGTAGACGCTCTGAGAGACCCCACTGCAGTGTAGACGCCTGAGACACCCCACTGCAGTGTAGACGCTCTGAGAGACCCCACTGCAGTGTAGACGCTCTGAGAGACCCCACTGCAGTGTAGATGCCTGAGAGACCCCACTGCAGTGTAGACGCTCTGAGAGACCCCACTGCAGTGTAGACGCTCTGAGAGACCCCACTGCAGTGTAGACGCCTGAGACACCCCACTGCAGTGTAGACGCTCTGAGAGACCCCACTGCAGTGTAGACGCCTGAGAGACCCCACTGCAGTGTAGACGCCCTGAGAGACCCCACTGCAGTGTAGACGCCCTGAGAGACCCCACTGCAGTGTAGACGCTCTGAGAGACCCCACTGCAGTGTAGACGCTCTGAGAGACCCCATTGCAGTGTAGACGCTCTGAGAGACCCCACTGCAGTGTAGACGCCTGAGAGACCCCACTGCAGTGTAGACGCCTGAGACACCCCACTGCAGTGTAGACGCTCTGAGAGACCCCACTGCAGTGTAGACGCCTGAGAGACCCCACTGCAGTGTAGACGCCTGAGACACCCCACTGCAGTGTAGACGCTCTGAGAGACCCCACTGCAGTGTAGACGCTCTGAGAGACCCCACTGCAGTGTAGACGCCTGAGACACCCCACTGCAGTGTAGACGCTCTGAGAGACCCCACTGCAGTGTAGACGCCTGAGAGACCCCACTGCAGTGTAGACGCTCTGAGAGACCCCACTGCAGTGTAGACGCCCTGAGAGACCCCACTGCAGTGTAGACGCCCTGAGAGACCCCACTGCAGTGTAGACGCCTGAGAGACCCCACTGCAGTGTAGACGCCTGAGAGATCCCACTGCAGTGTAGACGCTCTGAGAGACCCCATTGCAGTGTAGACGCTCTGAGAGACCCCACTGCAGTGTAGACGCTCTGAGAGACCCCACTGCAGTGTAGACGCCTGAGAGACCCCACTGCAGTGTAGACGCTCTGAGAGACCCCACTGCAGTGTAGACGCCTGAGAGACCCCACTGCAGTGTAGACGCTCTGAGAGACCCCACTGCAGTGTAGACGCCTGAGAGACCCCACTGCAGTGTAGACGCTCTGAGAGACCCCACTGCAGTGTAGACGCTCTGAGAGACCCCACTGCAGTGTAGACGCTCTGAGAGACCCCACGGCAGTGTAGACGCTCTGAGAGACCCCACGGCAGTGTAGACGCTCTGAGAGACCCCACGGCAGTGTAGACGCCCTGAGAGACCCCACGGCAGTGTAGACGCCCTGAGAGACCCCACGGCAGTGTAGACGCCTGAGAGACCCCACTGCAGTGTAGACGCTCTGAGAGACCCCACTGCAGTGTAGACGCTCTGAGAGACCCCACTGCAGTGTAGACGCCTGAGAGACCCCACTGCAGTGTAGAGGCTCTGAGAGACCCCACTGCAGTGTAGACGCCTGAGAGACCCCACTGCAGTGTAGACGCTCTGAGAGACCCCACTGCAGTGTAGACGCCCTGAGAGACCCCACTGCAGTGTAGACGCCCTGAGAGACCCCACTGCAGTGTAGACGCCCTGAGAGACGCCACTGCAGTGTAGACACTCTGAGAGAAGCCTGATCAGCCAAGCTGTTTGTTAGTCTACTTTTATTCTTTTCACCCACAGCTCTAACTCAACATCAAAATTCAAATAAAACAGTTTTATTATAATCTTTTTATTACTTAAAAATAAGTAAAAAATTACTAAAGCCTGGACTACTTAAAAAGTGACTGCGTTCAATTTGATAGTAATCGTAATATGCAGATGTTACATAACACACTAAGATGGGAAAACTGGAGGGTATAGACCTTCAGATGCCTGAGTGACTGTTCAGTGAACTGGGCAGCAGGTGCAGGTCAGGCCTGTTACTCTGATCTACTCACTGACATTCTCAGCACATGCAGAGACTGTTTTCCCTGTTTTGATTGATGGAATCAATACAGGTGAGCTCTATATTAAATGATTTTTGCCCACGTGTTATCTTTGTCCTAATTTTCTTAACCTGGAGGACACAGATTAATATTTTATTAATAACCTGATTGATTTGGTGGACACGACCTTAGGAAAACTTGATTTGCTAAAATTTTTAATGATTATGCCATGCTTATAGCTTCAGTGCAATAAAGCATGTTCTGTTACTTGTATTCTATTGTCAGAGCCTCCCCACGGACATTCACACACGACACTGGCAAATCCAAGGCTCCCTGTTCTGCCCAGGTTCCCAGCCTGGGGCTCTGTTGTTTCATCTGAATGTTTCCAGATGACAGAGATGGATTTTTTTTTCTTTTTTTGGTAGAGACAGAGTCTCACTGTACCGCCCTGGAGTAGAGTGCTGTGGCGTCACACGGCTCACAGCAACCTCTAACTCTTGGGCTTACGCGATTCTCTTGCCTCAGCCTCCCGAGCAGCTGGGACTACAGGCGCCCACCACAACGCCCGGCTATTTTTTTGTTGCAGTTTGGCCGGGGCTGGGTTTGAACCCCCCACCCTTGGCATATGGGGCCGGCGCCCTACTCACTGAGCCACAGGTGCCGCCTGGGATTTTGTTTTTAAAGATAGCTTTTCTCTGCATGTCAATTAAATTTTAAGGGAGAAAACCATACTTTAGTTAGATTTAGCAAAATTAGGAATTCATTGGGTCCATAGCTGAAGAGTGTGGAGTCAGATGCTCAGTTTACACTGTAAAGACTCCACCCATTTTCCTCTCTTGGTTGGGTAACAGCAGGCCCTGGTTTGGGACAGTCCAACTTTATGCTGTTCCCGGGCAGCCTGTTCAGCATGGGTCATGAAACCCTGCGGCCCTCTGGGTGCTGCTCTCGTGTGTGCTCATTCTGTCTGCCCTGGTGTTGAGATGGGTCGCAGTAAATCCAGCCTGTCTCCTGGCAGAAACCCCTGTTACTCTGTGGGCCACGTGCCTTTCCTTAGTCAGTTATTTTGGGTAGATAAGTGGAATCTCCTCACTAGGAAATCTCTGCTTAGGTTTAGGGTACAGGGAGAATGGTCTGAGTTCTATGTAGATGATGGAGACTGAGCTATTGGAAAAAGGAAGGGCTGGAGGAAGGGCAGAGTGAACATTGGGTAAGTAAAAACTATATTTTCCCTTGAGAAAAGTAGATGTTTTCCCCATCTGAACAGAAATTACCAAAGACGTTTCTCTTAATAGTGACGTTTACCTGCCCCCCATCTCAGCGATTTTGTGCACCTGCGTTCACAGTCTCCTCTGCCATTGCTGAGAGGGCCTGTAAGGGGAAGATGATGCTATGCTTTGTGCTCTCCTGATGTCCTAGAGTTTTCTCTTCAGCTAACAGCACTCCTAAGTTGTTCTCATGTTGATGGATTGATTCACAGTAATAAGACTCTGCAGAGACCGATTTGTAAACCAGTGCCCAGCTTATTTATAGGGAGATCCATCTAGTGGCAGCTACCCCTGGTGCTAGCTGTCTTTTCACCACACTGCTTTTTTGACATCAACATATGTGGGAAACCCAATTTGTTAGTGATGGATGGCTGTGGCAGGCATGGGGTCAGCCACAGCAAAAGGGAATGGATGGATTTAAGGAATGTCTCTGTTAAGTTGAGACAGAGCCTGAAGGAATTACACCTCTTCCCAGGAAGGACAGACCCAGGTGGGAATCAGTGCCTGTCATTCAGAGCAGTGTCCTGCTCCTGGCCACTTCCCGGTAGACATTGGTCAAATTTTGTTATCTCTCTTCCTAGCTCTCCTGTTCACTCTCCTGGACTCTTATTTTCTAATTTTCCCACCCAGGACTGATCTCAGGCAAAGTTGGGATGCAGACACAGTTATCTTAGCCTGCCTCGAATTTTTTTTCATAGTCCCTTTATTTTTTATTTTTAAGCTTTCATTAGAGTATAATACACACAAAGGAAATCCTACATTAATCGTTACCTTGCTGAATTATTAAAAACAGAACACATGTGTAAATAGCACTCAACTCCTGTCTACTTAAAAATATCAGAGAGTACAGGTCACGTGTATATATTTTATGGGGTGGAGTCGGGGCTTTGGTGGCCCCGTGACCTGAGTGGTGAGCATTGTGCTCCACAGGTAATTTTTCTTCACTTGCCCCTCCCAGGCCCCTCCCGTGAGTCTCTGGTATGTCCCAGAGTGGCCAGAGTATAAGTGAGTATTTTTCTGCTCCTGAGTCACTCCACTTATGGCCATGGTTCGAGCTCCATCCAACCTGCCGCAGAGGACATTGCTTCATTCTGTCTATCATTTACCACTAAGTAGCATTTCATGGCGTATATGCACACTGCATTTTCTTTACTCATGCATCAGTTGATGGGCACTGGGGTTGACTCCACATCTTTGCAAATGTGAACTGTGCTGTGATAAACACACAGGAGCTACATCTTTGGTGTATTATCTTCTTTTCTCTAGTCATGGAACTGCAGGGTCAGATGGTAGATCTACCTATTCTTTGAGAAATCTCCACCCCTGTCTCTATGGAGGTTGGCCTAGTGGACACTCTCAACAACACTGCATAAGTGTCCCTTTCCATCATACCTGCACCAGTGTTATTTCTTTTTGACTTTTTAAAGATGACCATTCCAATGGGTATAGGAAGGTTTCTCACTGTGGTTTAAATTTGCATTTCCTGATGATGAGTGATGTTGAACATTTTTTCCTGTTTATTGGCCATTTGTAGATAATGTTTGAAAAAAATACCTGTTCATGTCATTTGCCCTCTTTTTAAGACTTTTTTTTTCTTATTGAGTTGTTTGAGTTCTTTGCATATTCTGGATATTAGTCCTTTGTCAGACACATTGTTTGGGGATATTTTCTACAATTCTGTAACTTGTCTATTTAATCTTTTGATTATTCTTTTTCTGTGCAGAAGCTTTTTAGTTTAATTAAGTCCCATTTGTCTAAGTGTTTTTATTACATTTGTTTTTGAGGTCTCAGTCATGAATCTATTGCCTAGGCCAATGTCCAAAAGAGTTTCCTGAGGTTTTCTTCTAGGATTTTTATTGTTTCAGGGCTTGTTTGCATCTTGAGTTAGTTTTTTATATGGTGAGAGATTGGAATCCAGTTTTATTCCTCTGCTTGTGGCGCTCCAATTTTCCCAACACCATTTATTGAAGAGGGTGTCTTTTCCCAAGAATATTTTCTTGTTGACTTTTGTCAAAGATCAGTTGCCTGTAAGTATGTGACTTTATTCCTGGGTTCGCTATTTAGACTAATCCATATGTCTATTTTTATATCAGTACCATGATATTTTGTCTACTGTGTGCAATGAGTTTGCAGTGAATGGAAGAGTGAGAAGAACGTGAGAGGGAAAGGAAAGAGTTTCAGAAAAGAAGTTTCAATATAACTAAGGAGAGATGAGGGAAATTTTACAGCAGAGTGTGCTGCTGCTCCCTGAGAAAGGGAGACATGGTAAGAAGGCTCCCTGGGGACCTGCTGGGTGGCTGGGGGTGTCACCTCCACAAGGGGAGCTGCTCTTGGTCAGAGTGAGGGGAAGACAGCATGGGACAGTGCAGCACCAGGACATGCCCATGAGGATTCCCTGCACGAAGACCTCGGAAAGGGCTCACACTGTCTGTTAAGCAGGACACAGAAGCAGCCAGTGCCGGGAATTAAACAAATGAGACGAACTAAAGAATGAAAGGAAGGGTGGGCAGGAGAGAGGAAGCTAATATTCTGTGAAACGCTCCTCTGTACCAGGTGGTGTGATAGGAACTCCAAAAAATTGAACAGTATGAGTTCTTCATGCATCAGTTTTATAAGATTAAGTGGTTTCCTTCAGGTTATTTGTGCTTTTCGGTCTTTATCATTTTACTTGGCACAGTTTGTCCTTTGCCTCCCTCTTCTCACATTTCACCTTATCTCCCATTGATTCTAGGTTGACTTATTTTATGCCATAAGAAGAATTCTGCTCATGGTGAATTCCGCTTTTTTTTTTTTGAGGCAGCATCTCACCGTGTCACCCTGGGTAGAGTGTTGTGGCATCACAGCTCACAGCAACCTCAAACGCTTGGCTTAAGTGATTCTCTTGCTTCAGCTTCCCAGTAGATGGGACTACAGGCACCCACCACAACGCCTGGCTATTTCTTTGTTGTTGAAGTTGTCATTGTTGTTTAGCTGGTCTGGGCCAGGTTCAAACCCACCAGCCTCAGTGTATGTGGCCGGTGCCCTGCTCATTGAGCTATGGGTGCCACCTGAATTCTACTTTGAATGTTCTGTGTATAAATATGATCCCAGGGACTGGCAATTTCCTTGTATTTGAAGCTTGGTGAATATTCACATTTTGGGGTTCTCCATCATCTTTTGAGTGGAAATCATTGGGCTTCTTAATGCAATCTTTAAATTATTTTATGTGCTGAAATGTTCATGTTTTGTGAAGACATAGATGAGTTTCTGTTCTTATGCATGTAAAAATAATTATGCTTTCAGGAATAAGAAAGAAACAGTAAGTTTATTATGTATTTGACAGAACCGTGCCTGGTGCCTTTATTGTCTTAAATATGATGGATTATTCAAAAGCTTTTTCCCTCTTCACTAAAGTTACACTGGGTTATAAACACACCAAAGACCTCACTGCTGTATAGTGAAATTCCTATTTGTCTGCTTTCCCCCTTTTGGCTGGTCTTTGAGTATTAGTTAAAAATGATATAAACTACAGTGAAAAAATGTAGGTTCATAGTTGGGGGTCTGGCCTTCAAATATCAACAGAAGGATTTTTAACACTTAGTGATAGCTGTGTTTGCCTATTTTCTCTCTTCTAAGTCACGGAAGGCAAGTTTGTCTTTGTTTCTGCACAGGTGTTTTTTTTTTTTGCCTGTTGTGACCAGCAGCAACTATTCTTACAGATGGTCTTAGCATCTTTTTTTTTTTTCAGTTTTTTTGGCCAGGGTCAGGTTTGAACCTGCCCCCTCCAGTATATGGGGCCAGTGTCCTATTCCTTTGAGCCACAGGAGGCACTGCCCAGGACCCAGCATCTTCATCAGCAGTGTAAAGGCCTTTGTTTTTGGTCATAGGATTATAAATATTTGTAAGACGAATATAAATCCATTAACACACATCCTCGGAGCACCTGCTGCCATCAGATTAGTAGGAGCATTTTTCTTAGGCAAGGCACAGAATTTTTAAAGAGATTTTTCTGGTATATGTTAGAGTTAGAAATCTAGGCCCCTTTTTGGAGGACTCTTGGTTCAGTATTTCTGAGAAATTTTGTTGAGCATGTTTATTTTGAAAAAAATCTCCCTAGCTGATTTTGAGGATCTAGGATTATATAAATGAAATTTTATATTACACATTTCTGAATTTTGGGATACTTTTATAAATAAAATGATAAATTCAAGGTTTTTTTGGAGTTTTTTATTTATTGTGATGAATTTCTTTACTGAGGCAGTTAAGTTGCTTGTTATTGATATATAACATTTTTCTTATAGAATCAGCATTGTTATGTGTTGCTTCCGGAATCTACACAGTGGGACGTTTTCTTTACATCATTATTTACAATATTAAAAATAAGCATTATAGGAAAAAGTAAAACAACTGTAGTAGGCAGGACGTGAGCTGAGAAAGTGAGCGGGAGCACCGCCCGGTGGAAATCCGCCTCTCTCGTCACGGACCAGGGGCGAGCACAGGCCTGGGTCTGGTGGGGATTCAACAGAAGCCTCCTTTTGCTTGATTATTCCACAGTTTTTTAGGGTGTTGCCCTTTTCTGCATGGACAAAGCTTTCTCACCAGCATCCTATCTGCACTTAAGGGTATAGGAGAGGGGAAGAGAGGTAGGAATTGCTAGTCAGAAGGTGGCCTGGGAGTGGAACGCATCATTTCTGCCCATTTCTCAATGATCTCGCTGAAGAAGGAGTCTGGGGATGCTGAAGAAGGCCACCCGGCTGCTGAAATTCAGGAAGTTTCATATTTTCAAAAATGAAGGGGAGGATAGGTCCTAGGGAGTATTTGGTAGCTTCTTCCAAAACACTCAGGCAAAATAATAACAATCCATGGACTGGAAATCTTGTAGAAACAAGACAATCTAAATCATCAGAGGAAAAGTAGGAAATTTTATAAATAGTGAGAAGCTTCAGCTCAGTATTAAGATAGTAATACATTTATCTGACCTTTTATCGCTAGTCTATTTGTAGAGAATGCAAGAGACACTGTTAACAAGTAAATCCCCCCAAAGCTTGTGGAACTGCAGCTTGAAGGTAGGGTGAGCGGCCGCCCCCCAGGCCCTGTGCTCAGGCAGGGGCCCCCTGCTGTGCACAGTCACTTTCTTCCCTTCACCCTGTGGCTCCTCACTCTGCTGTCATTGTCCTCTGCCATCTGGATTCTAATGGCCATGAAGCATTTGCTGTCTCAATTCCTCACAAAGGCAGAGTGACAACTCTGCAGTTTAAGCTTCAAAACCCAATTTAAATTTCCCACAAAGCAATACCTACAGTCAAACATTTTATCACTTTGCATAAAGGAGCCAAGCTCAACCTGTAATACATTTTGAAAGCATGTCCCTAAAGCTAGCAAATAAAAAAAGGTTATAGATAGAAACACAAATTAATTCAATAACATGCATCTTTACCTGTTTTTTTTTTCTCCAAATAGTGCTATTGTCACTATTTCATTCTATCCATTGGAAATGTCCAAGCCTGTCTGTGCAGGCAGAATATACCATGATTTTATATTCACTCTGGCAGAAGTCGGCCTTAAGGCTGCAGCGTTTCCTCCTATCCTCAGCTCCTACTTCACGGGCTCATGTCTGCCCCACACCTCTGCTTCAGGGCCTTTATCTCAATAGTAATGTGATTAATAAAGAAAATGCTTTTCAGTTTACATTGAAAGTGAGAATTCTTGGTGTTTGGGTCCCTTGTTTCTTTATGTTGGACCTGGCTGGAGGAAAGGCCGCAGCCAGTGGGAAATTTAAGTCTTCAATTTCTTGCCTGTGCTTAGAATTCTCAGCTACCACTTCCCTTTGTTTTCCTCCTTTGACGGATTTCGTGCTTCCAGTGGAGATGGAGAAGGGCAAACCGTTCAGGAGTCTCCCCCAGACGCAGACATTCCTGCAGCCTGAGTGTGGGGCTCCCCGGCGTCTCCTGGTCTTCATTTCTGCCGCACACCACGTGTGATCGCGGCCTGGGCAGAGGCCAGAGCTCACGGAAGTGGCACCCTGACCACACTTCACGCTTGGACTGACTGCAGAAATGTTGGCTGAGCAGTAGCCAGCCTCCCTGCCCGCGGTGGCCATCTTAAGCTGATGTCCATGTACCCTGCTGTGCCCTGAGAGGCTCTCAGGTGTGCTGCGAAATGTTTAAAGATCATTAATTCAATTATTTTCAAAAGAGTTCAAAGCACAGTAAGTTTATTCTTTTTTTTTTTTTAAATTGGAAATTCATTGAGGTTACAAGATGTGTCACACACTGAGACCCCACCCTCCCCTCCTTCCCTCTCTCTCTGCTATCCCCTTTCTCCACCCCCACCGTGTCCTTAATTGTCCTCAAACCAAGATTGAATACATAGGATTCATGCTTCTCCATTCTCGTGATGCTTTACTAAGAATAATGTGTTCACTTCCATCCACAAATTCTGTGAAGTCTCCATTTTTTTAATGGCTGAGTAATATTCCATGGTGTACATATACCACAGCTTATTAATCCATTCCTGGGTTGGTGGGCATTTAGGCTGTTTCCACATTTTGGCGATTGTAAATTGAGCTCCAATAAACAGTCTAGTACAAGCGTCCTTATGATAAAGGTTTTATTTATTTATTTATTTATTTTTTATTAGATCATAGCTGTGTACATTAATGCAATCATGGGGCACCATACACTGGTTTTATAGACCGTTTGACACATTTTCATCACACTGGTTAACATAGCCTTCCTGGCATTTTCTTAGTTACTGTGTTAAGACATTTACATTCTACATTTACTAAGTTTCACATATACCCTTGTAAGATGCACTGCAGGTTTATTATTTTTTTTTATTGTTAAATCATAGCTGTGTACATTTGTGCAATCAAGGGATACAATGTGCTGGTTTCATATACAATCTGAAATATTCTCATCAAACTGTTCAACGTAGCCTTCATGGCATTTTCTTAGTTATTGTATGTAGACATTTGTATTCTGCATTTAGTAAGTTTCATCTGTACCCATTCTAAGATGCACCGTAGACATCCTTCTGGGTAGATACCCAATAATGGGATTGCAGGATCAAATGCGAGGTCTAGCTTGAGTGCTTTGAGGTATTTCCATACTTCCTTTGGAAAAGGGTGTAGTAGTTTACAGTCAGTGTAAAATTGTTCATTTCTCTCCACATCCACGCCAACATCTGCAGTTTTGAGATTTTGTGATGTGCACCATTCTCACTGGGGTTAGGTGATATCTCAGGGTGGTTTTCATTTGCATTTCTCTGATAATTAAGGATGATTAGTATTTTTTCATATGTTTGCTAGCCATTCATCTGTCTTCTTGAGAGAAGGTTCTGTTCATATCTCTTGCCCATTGATATATGGGATTATTGGCTTTTTTCATGTGGATTAATTTAAGTTCTCTATAAATCCTAGTTCTTAGGCTTCTGTCTGATTCAAAATATGCAAATATTCATTCCCATTGTGTAGGTTGTCTATTTTCTTTTGATGTGGTCTCTTTAGCTCTACAGAAGCTTTTCAGTTTAATTAAGTCCCATTTATTTATTTTGGTTGTTATTGCAATTTCCATGGCAGTCTTCTTAATAAAGTCTTTCCCCAGGCTGATATCTTCTAGTGTTTTTCCTAGGCTTTCTTTGAGGATTTTTATTGTTTCGTGCCATAAATTTAAGTCCTTTACCCATCTTGAATCAGGTTTTGTGAATGGAGAGAGGTGTGGGTCCAGTTTCAGTTTTTTGCATGTGGATATCCGGTTCTCCCAACACCATTCATTGAATAGAGAGTCTTTCCCCCAAGGTATGTTCTTGTTTGGTTTATTGAACATTAGGTAGTTATAAGTTGTTAGTTTCATTTCCTGGTTTTCTATTCGATTCCAAATGTCTATGTCTCTAGTTTTGTGCCAGTACCATGCTGTCTTGACCACTATGGCTTTGTAGTATAGCCTAAAATCTGGTATGCTGATGCCCCCAGCTTTATTTTTATTACTAAGAACTGCCTTAGCTATATGGGTTTTTTCCTGGTTCCATACAAAAGGCAGAATCCTTTTTTTCTATGTCTTGAAAGGACGATGTTGGTACTTTAATAGGAATGGCATTGAATCAGGAGATTGCTTTCGGAAGTATAGACATTTTGACAATGTTGATTCTTCCCATCCATGAGCATGGTATGTTCTTCCATTTGTTAATGTCCTCTGCTATTTCCTTTCTTAGGGTTTCATAATTTTTTTTATAGAGTTCCATCACCTCTTTTGTTAGCTATATTCCTAGGTATTTCATTTTCTTTGAAGCTATGGTGAAGTGAGTTGTGTCCTTAATTAGCTTCCTCAGCTTGGCTGTTATTGGTGTATACAAAGGCTACTGACTTGTGGACGTTGATTTTATATCCTGAAACATTACTGTATTTTTTGATGACTTCTAGGAGTCTTGCGGTTGAGTCTTTGGGGTTGTCTAAGTATAAGATCATGTCGTCAGCAAAGAGGGAGAGTTTGACCTCCTCTGCTCCCATATGGATTCCCTTTATTTTCTTGTCTTGTCGAATTGTATTGGCTAGAACTTCCAGCACTATGTTGAATAGTAAAGGTGACAGAGGGCAACCTTGTCTGGTTCCAATTCTAAGTGGAAAACTTTCAGTTTAGCTCCATTCAGTAAGATATGAGCTGTGGGTTTGTCATAGATAGCTTCAATCAGTTTTAGAAATGTGCCACCTATGCCTATACTCTTCAGTGTTCTAATTAGAAAAGGAGGCTGGATTTTATCGAATGCTTTCTCTGCATCTATTGAGAGGATCATATGGTCTTTGTTTTTACTTCTGTTGATATAGTGAATAACCTTTATGGATTTGTGTATATTAAACCAGCCTTGCATCCCTGGGATGAAACCTACTTGATCATGATGTATGACTTTTTTGATGATAATCTGTAATCTATTGGCTAGGATTTTGTTGAGAATTTTTGCATCTATATTCATTAATGAAATTGGTCTGAAGTTCTTTTTAGTTGGGTCTTTTCCTGGTTTTGGTATCAGGGTGATGTTTGCTTCATAGAATGTGTTGGGGAAGATTCCTTTCTCCTCAATTTTTTGGAATAATTTCTGCAGTATGGGAATAATTCTGTCAAACCTTGGAAGGTGTGAAGGTGTGAAGCCATCTGGACCAAGACATTTTTTTGTTGGGAGATTTTTAATTGTTTCTTTGATCTCAGTGCTTGAAATTGGTCTGTTCAGATCTATTTCTTCCCAGCTAAGTCTAAGGAGAGGCTGTAATTCCAAATATTGATCCATTTCCTTCCCATTGTCAAATTTCTGGGCATAGAGTTTCTGGTAATATTCAGAAATGATCTCTTGTATCTCTGTGGCATCAGTTTTTATTTCCCCTTTCTCATTTCTGATTGAGGTTATTAGAGATTTTACCTTTTTATTTCTAGTTAGTCTGGCCAAAGGTTTATCAATTTCATTTTTTTTTCAAAAAACCAACTCCTTGTTTCATTAATTTTCTGAATGATTCTTTTGTCTTCAATTTCATTAAAATCTGATTTAATTTTGGATGTTTCTTTTCTTTTTCTGGGTTTAGGCTTAGATTGTTCTTATTTTTACAATTCCATAAGATGTCCTGTGAGTTTATAGATGCACTACTTTTCTGTTTTTTGAATGTAGGCTTCTAAAGAGATAAATTTATCAATTCAATTTATCAATTTCATTTTTTTTTCAAAAAACCAACTCCTTGTTTCATTAATTTTCTGAATGATTCTTTTGTCTTCAATTTCATTAAAATCTGATTTAATTTTGGATGTTTCTTTTCTTTTTCTGGGTTTAGGCTTAGATTGCTCTTATTTTTACAATTCCATAAGATGTCCTGTGAGTTTATAGATGCACTACTTTTCTGTTTTTTGAATGTAGGCTTCTAAAGAGATAAATCTTCCTCTCAGGACTGTTTCACAGCATCCTATAGGTTTTGGTAGTGTCTTGTGTCTTCATAGTTGTTATGCTCAAGGAAATTAATGATTTCTTTTTTTATTTCTTCCTGCATCCATCTGTTATTCAACAGAGGGTTGTTTAATTTCCATGGCTTTATGTTTAATTGCCATATTCTTTTTTTAAACTCTTTTTTTTTTTTTTTTGGGTCAACACAATTTAAGTGTTCTCTGGAAGTTTAACTGTAGATTCAAGTGTTGAGATAAAAATGGTTGAAAAACACTGATCTAGGGCATCAAAAGTCATGGTGATAATCGGTTTGGAACCTCCCATTTCCTGTGGTGACAGGGTACCACACGCTGTTTTGTGCTTTTAGACATAACGGGGAGAGAGGTGAGAAGTTTGCAAGGAGGTGAGAAGTCTATGAATCAATTCCTGGGGTGTCCTGGGCTGGGGAGAAACCCACTGGCAACAATTCTAGCTCTCACTTTTCTTGTTCACTGAATTCCCAGCTGGGCTCTGACAGCAGGCAGATGACAGGAAAAGGGAAGAGCAGTAAAGTGCAGCCACTTTATAAGAGACGTTTCCCAGAGAGAAGGAGAGTCAAACGAAATAAAAAAGGAACAGAGCTTGCTTGGGGGTGGGAGGTTACAGTGAAATCTCTAAATGTTTGAACACGGGCAGTCACCACTGTGAAGGAGTTAGAACAGGTGTAACAAGCTTTGGTGGAGAAGGACTTCCTACAGTCAAGTACTCCTGACACATCGTGTCTTTGTGTCTTTGTCAATGAAAAGCTGCCTTGGCAAGCTGAAAATAAAGATGTAAGAAACCTTCCCAAGTGGCACATGAACTTTATATAGTCATTAAAAAGGCAGTTTGATTTCTTAAAACAAGAAGGCAAGCAAGAAACTACCAAAGACTCCCCGTGCTTAAGGTAGTTATGGAAAACTAAGAACATACAACTTTCCTTTACTCAGTTCTGAGACTTACGTGTATTATTTTTGCAATGGCTTTAAAGATGCAAATCATGTCACACAGGCTTGATTTTTGGTATTTGAGGCGGAAGGGCTTCCCCATTAACAGGAACATCAGTGGACAGATACTTGTGACTGGTAAAGCCAAAAGGTAAGAATTTAGCAAATCATGCCATTGCAAATGAATCATTTGCATTTCTGCAATTCTCTGTGGTTTACAAAGCAAAATCATCTGGGGAGGGTATAAAACATTTTCCCGTAAAACTTTGGAATGGGTTACATGTTAAAGCTTAAAGAGTAATAGTAACAACAATAATAGTAATAATATCATAATTAACTAAAATCAGGTTGAATTGCATTTACAAATAGTTAAAACAATATTTGGAAAATATTCTTGCAAGGCAAATAGGAATATTTTCTTCCTTTTTTTTATAAAGTGATTTTATAGTACATTCCTGTGCAAATCAGAATGTTAGGAACATAGATCTGAAATCTCTTGGTTTCTTGTGGAAACTACTGATTGGTGGCTATTTTTTCTAACTCTTGGTAACACAAATGAACAATCCCAGCTTACAGAAGGTAGCAATGGAGAGAAGCTAGAAGATTTATATTCCAGTATTCATGTCTATACTCTCATATGGTTAAGAATATTTCAGAGCTCGGCACCCGTAGCACAGTGGTTACAGCGCCAGCCACATACACCAAGGTTGGCAGGCTCGAACCGGCTGGGCCAGCTGAACGACAATGACAACTGCAACAAAAAATAGCCGGGTGTTGTGGCAGGCGCCTCTAGTCCCAGCTACTTGGTAGACTGAGATAAGAGAATCATTTAAGCCCAAGAGTTTGAGGTTGCTATGAGCAGTGATGCCACGGCACTCTACCCAGGGTGACAAAGTGAGACTCTGTCTCAAAAAAAAAAAAAAAAAAGAATATTTCAGATTTGTTTTGATGGTTGCAGACTTACAGGATTTAAGAAAGTAGCTAAATATGGCTTATTTTATTTCTATTTAAACATTAACATTTAAATGTTAATTATACTTTCTCAAGATACTCAAGTTCTTTGCTGGAGACACAGGAAAAACTCAGCCTCCAATTCAAGGAACTGTGGAGTGACAACGAGATTTTCTCCTTGACCTTATCTCGTCAAAAGACGGGAAACGCACAACACTGGCTATAGGGATAGACGCAGTGGCAGCTTTTTAAGACTTATTACTACACACACAGACTTGCTTTGTGCCGTGTGCATTCTCTCATTTTTACGGACTACAGGGTGTCAGATTCTACCTCTGTACTCACTCCCACGCCTTTTATTAATATCACACTGAAAAGTTACGTTTTCTACAATGGTGGCTCTTGTCCCCACAGAACCACACAAAATGCAGGTTCAAGTTGAGGCAGAGCCTCCTAATGTGTATATGTCTCATGTTTAACTCTTATTTAGAAATATTTAATTTTATTTCAGTGTTTGAACTTACGATCCAGTGATTATTTTCTTAACAGTTATTATCATTTTAAAAAATTGTGGCAAAAAAAGCGAGACATGTAGGAGCTTTCTTAGCTTATCACCCAGAGTCACCAGACATGAAGGTAATTTAGAAATTAGAATCATATTTTGAAAGCAAAAGGTTTCTCTTTAAAAAAGTTTAGCTCATCATGCAATTCCTTTAGCATTGAGAAAAAGTTTTCCCAATCCTCGTTGATGTTCAGACTTCTAGATTTTACCTATCTGTGTTTTTCACTTTTATTAATCTCCAGAAAGCTTTGCTGCTGGGCTGTGCTTAAGATCTGCTGGTGTGACGGAGGGATGAAGCTAACATGTGGGATGCAGTTCCCATAGGACCAAAGAGACAGATACGTGTGGGTGTGTGCTCAGAGGTAAGAAAAAAAGCTTAACAAAACCATTATTGGGTGAGAATTCATCGAGAAACCAATTTTGTCATTAGTTGTTTCTATGTAATTAATTGTACACTGTAATATGATTGTTAATAATGTAGTGTTTAGATGCATTTCTTAATCTAACCCATGTTTTTTTCTTAACTTTGAAACTTTTTATCTTCTTTTTTTTTTTATTGTTGGGGATTCATTGAGGGTACAATAAGCCAGTTACACTGATTGCAATTGTTAGGTAAAGTCCCTCTTGCAATCATGTCTTGCCCCCATAAAGTGTGACACACACCAAGGCCCCACCCCCCTCCCTCCGTCCCTCTTTCTGCTTCCCCCTCCATAACCTTAATTGTCATTAATTGTCCTCATATCAAGATTGAGTACATAGGATTCATGCTTCTCCATTCTTGTGATGCTTTACTAAGAATAATGTCTTCCACTTCCATCCAGGTTAATACGAAGGATGTAAAGTCTCCATTTTTTTTAATGGCTGAATAGTATTCCATGGTATACATATACCACAGCTTGTTAATCCATTCCTGGGTTGGTGGGCATTTAGGCTGTTTCCACATTTTGGCGATTGTAAATTGAGCTGCAATAAACAGTCTAGTACAAGTGTCCTTATGATAAAAGGATTTCTTTCCTTCTGGGTAGATGCCCAGTAATGGGATTGCAGGATCAAATGGGAGGTCTAGCTTGAGTGCTTTGAGGTTTCTCCATACTTCCTTCCAGAAAGGTTGTACTAGTTTGCAGTCCCACCAGCAGTGTAAAAGTGTTCCCTTCTCTCCACACCCACGCCAGCATCTGCAGTTTTGAGATTTTGTGATGTGGGCCATTCTCACTGGGGTTAGATGATATCTCAGGGTTGTTTTGATTTGCATTTCTCTAATATATAGAGATGATGAACATTTTTTCATGTGTTGTTAGCTTTTTATCTTCTTTAGAAATCCCATTTGCTTATTCCAATACACAAATAACTCTCACGTTTTCTGTCAACCAATATTTTGAATTCTAACCCTATAAAAAGTATTCTGATAAATTCCTACAAGAAAACAAAGCACAGAAAAATTTAACATTTAACTGAAGTGTTGGTACAAGCTGAGTGATAAAAGCATAGACCTCAGTGTATTTGGGGGAAGAAATAAATTGCAATTGTGACTTGAAATGTTGTAGGACTTACACGCTGTGCAGAGTGCTGGGGTCAGGAGGATGCACCAATCCTAATGAAAAAGCATTTATTATGCATGAGTCCAGTCCCTTGTGCTGTGCCTGGACAATGTTGTGCTGGGCAGTAAGGGACTAGTAGGAATAAGTGTTTTAAGTTCTTTTTCTCTAACCTTAAAATAAATCAGAAGTTAAACCTGATTGTCTGACATAGCAGAGAGCTCCTTAAATTCTTACAACACATCAACTGGGGCTTGGTTCTTTTGAATTAATCACCACTTTGCTACAGTATACAAAAACACAGCTTTGCACAAAAATAAAAAAGCCTTCAAGGGCAGCGCCTGTGGCTCAAAGGAGTATGGCGCCGGCCCCATATGCCGGAGGTGGTGGGTTCAAACCCAGCCCCAGCCAAAAACTGTAAAAAAATAAATAAATAAAAATGTTGTGGCTGTTTTTAAAATGCAGAAGCATTTTATAATGCTCCTTCAAGTTGAGAGCTGTTTCTAAAATGCAGAAGCATCAAAGAGACGGAAGTGTGAATTAATGAATATGTGTGTTAAACCCACTGACAGAAAGGCTTTTTCAGAATTATTTTCGAACTGTTTATAGCTTGATTTATTGTGGGGTCCCTAGAAGCCTGTTTTTAGCAATGGACTCAGGGATAATTTGTGGTTATTTCTTTTTGGGTTAACCACATGGCTGGATGGCTTATTGTAAGTTGAAGCTTCTTGCAGGCAAGCATGGTATTTCAAGTATTTAAATTGAATTACTTGCCTTTAATGAAAAACACAGTGGATTTTCCTGGCTTTGAGCAGTTACTCCAAACCCTATGTGGGAAGTTCTCCCGCCAGCCTCTGCCTGCCTCATCCTTCATGGTAGCCTAAAGCTATGTCCCCAGACCCTTTTGTGACCTGCCCTCAGCTCCACCCAGAGGGCTGTCTCCCCTAAAAATTACCACAATTTCTTCAACACCCCTTTCTTACATCACCAGAACATGCTGCTTTGTGGTGTGGCTATTTGTGTTCCTGTTTGTTTCTCAAGAGCATTTCTTTTTCTTTTTTCTTTTTATTTATTGTTGGGGATTCGTTGAGGGTACAATAAGACAGGTTACACTGATTGCATTTGTTAGGTAAGGTCCCTCTTGCAATCGTGACTTGCCTCAAAAGGTGTGGCACACACCAAGGCCCCACCCCCTCCCTCCTTCCCTCTCTCTGCTCTTCCTTTCTCCACTCCTCCCTCCTTCTTTCTCTCTCTGCTTTCCCCTTCCCCCACCCCCACTATGTCCTTCATTGACATTAATTGTCCTCATATCAAAATCGAGTACATAGGATTCATGATTCTCCATTCTTGTGATGCTTTACTGAGAATAATGTCTTCCACTTGCATCCAGGTTAATACGAAGGATGTAAAATCTCCATTTTTTTAATGGCTGAATAGTATTCCATGGTATACATATACCAAGCTTGTTAATCCATTCCTGGGTTGGTGGGCATTTAGGCTGTTTCCACATTGTGGGGATTGTAAATTGAGCTGCAATAAATAGTCTAGTACAAGTGTCCTTATGATAAATGCTGGGGTTAGATGGTATCTCAGGGTGGTTTTGATTTGCATTTCTCTAACAAACAGGGATGATGAGCATTTTTTCATATGTTATCCATTCATCTGTCTTCTTTAGAGAAGGTTCTATTCATGTCTCTTGCCCATTGATATATAGGATTGTTGGCTTTTTTCATGTGGATTAATTGAGTTCTCTATAGATCCTAGTTATCAAGCTTTTGTCTGATTGAAAATATGCAAATATCCTTTCCCATTGTGTAGGTTGTCTCTTTGCTTTGGTTATTGTGTCCTTAGCTGTACAGAAGCTTTTCAGTTTAATGAAGTCCCATTTGTCTATTTTTGTTGTTGCAGTTGCCACGGCAGTCTTCTTCATGAAGTCTTTCCCCAGGCCAATATTTTCCAGTGTTTTTCCTATGCTTTCTTTGAGGATTTTTATTGTTTCATGCCTTAAATTTAAGTCCTTTATCAATCTTGAATCAATTTTTGTGAGTGGGGAAAGGTGTGGGTCAAATTTCAGTTTTTTACATGTGGATATCCAGTTCTTCCAACACCATTTATTGAATAGGGAGTCTTTCCCCAAGGTATGTTCTTGTTAGGTTTATCAAAGATTAGGTGGTTGTAAGATGTTAGTTTCATTTTCTGGTTTTCTATTTGATTCCAAGTGTCTATGTCTCTGTTTTTGTGCCAGTACCATGCTGTCTTGAGCACTATGGCTTTGTGGTATAGCCTAAAATCTGGTATGCTGATGCCCCCAGCTTTATTTTTATTACTAAGAACTGCCTTACCTATACGGGTTTTTTTCCTGGTTCTATACAAAACGCAGAGTCATTTTTTCCAAATCTCAAAAGTACGATGTTGGTATTTTAATAGGAATGGCATTGAATAGGTAGATTGCTTTGGGAAGTATAGACATTTTGACAATGTTGATTCTTCCCATCCATGAGCATGGTATGTTCTTTCATTTGTTAATATCCTCTGCTATTTCCTTTCTGAGGATTTCATAGTTTTCTTTATAGAGATCCTTCACCTCCTTCATTAGGTATATTCGTAGGTATTTCATTTTCTTTGAAACTATGGTGAAGAGAGTTGTGTCCTTAATTAGCTTCTCATCTTGACTATTATTGGCATATACAAAGGCTACTGACTTGTGGACATTGATTTTATATCCTGAAACATTACTGTATTTTTTGATGACTTCTAGGAGTCTTGTGGTTGAGTCTTTGGGGTTCTCTAATTATAAGATCATGTCGTCAGCAAAGAGGGAGAGTTTGACCTCCTCTGCTCCCATTTGGATTCGCTTTATTTCCTTGTCTTGCCTAATTGTATTGGCTAGAACTTCCAGCACTATGTTGAATAGTAAAGGTGACAGAGGACAACTTTGTCTGGTTCTAGTTCTAAGAGGAAAAGCTTTCAGTTTTACTCCATTCAGTAAAATATTAGCTGTGGGTTTGTCATAGATAGCTTCAATCAGTTTTAGAAATGTGCCACCTATGCCTATACTCTTCAGTGTTCTAATTAGAAAAGGATGCTGGATTTTATCAAATGCTTTTTCTACATCTATTGAGAGGATCATATGATCTTTATTTTTGCCTCTGTTAATACGGTGGATAACGTTTATGAACTTGCATATGTTAAACCAGTCTTGCATCCCTGGGAAGAAACTTACTTGATCAGGATGTATGACTTTTTTGATGATAAGCTGTAATCTATTGGCTAGGATTTTGTTGAGAATTTTTGTATCTATATTCATGTGTGAGATTGGTCTGAAATTCTCCTTTTTGTTTGGGTCTTTTCCTGGTTTTGGTATCAGGGTGGTGTTTGCTTCACAGAATGTGTTGGGGAAGATTCCTTCTTCCTTGATTTTTTGGAATAATTTCTGCAGTATAGGAATAAGCTCTTACTTGAAGGTTTGATAGAATTCTTGTGTGGGCATTTTTTGGTTGGAAGATTTTTTATTGTTTCTTTAATCTCAGTGCTTGAAATTAGTCTCTTCAGGAGCTCTATTTATTCCTGGCTAAGTCTAGGAAGAGGGTGTGATTCCAAATATTGATCCATTTCCTTCACATTGTCAAATTTCTGGGCATAGAGTTTCTGGTGGTATTCAGAGATGATCTCTTGTATTTCTGTGGGATCAGTTGTTATTTCCCATTTATCATTTCTGATTGAGGTTACTAGAGATTTTGCTTTTCTATTTCTAGTGAGTCTGGCCAATGGTTTATCTATTTTATTAATTTTTTCAAAAAACCAACTCCTTGTTTCATTAATTTTCTGAATGATTTGTTTTCAATTTCTTTGATCTCCGGTTTGATTTTTTTTTTTTTATTAAAACATAGCTGTGTACATTAGTATGATCATGGGGCACCATACACTTGGTTCATATATCGTTTGACACATTTTCATCACATTAGTTAACATAGCTTTTGTAGCATTTTCTTAGTTATTTTGCTAAGACCTTTACATTCCACATTTACTAGGATTCACATATACCCTTGTAAGATGCACCGCAGGTGTAATCCCATTAATCCCCCTTCTTCCCCCTCCCTCCCCTTTCTCCCTATTCTTAGGTTATAACTGGGATATAGCTTTCATGTGAAGGTCCTACATTAGTTTCATAATAAGGGTGAGTACATTGGGTACTTTTTCTTCCATTCTTGAGACACTATACTAAGAAGAATGTGTTCCAGCTGCATCCATGTAAACATGAAAGAGGTAAAGTCTCCATCTTTCTTTAAGGCTGCATAATATTCCATGGTGTACATATACCACAATTTATTGATCCATTCGTGGATCGATGGGCACTTGGGCTTTTTCCATGACTTAGCAATTATGAATAGGGCTGCAATAAATATTCTGATACAGATATCTTTGTTATGGTGTGATTTTTGGTCTTCTGGGTATATGCCCAGTAGGGGGATTACAGGATTGAATGGCAGATCTATTTTTAGATCTTTAAGTGTTCTCCATATCTCTTTCCAAAAGGAATGTATTAATTTGCATTCCCACCAGCAGTGCAAAAGTGTTCCCTTTTCTCCACATCCACGCCAACATCTCTGGTCTTGGGATTTTGTGCTATAGGCTAGTCTCACTGGAGTCAGATGATATCTCAAAGTAGTTTTGATTTGCATTTCTCTGATGATTAAAGATGATGAACATTTTTTCATATGTCTGAAGGCCATGCGCCTGTCTTCTTCAGAGAAGTTTCTCTTCAAGTCCCTTGCCCAGCCTGCAATGGGATCCCTTGTTCTTTTCTTGCTAATGCGTTTGAGTTCTCTGTGGATTCTGGTTATTAAACCTTTGTCGGAGACATAACCTGCAAATATCTTCTCCCATTCTGAAGGCTGTTTGCTTGCTTTACTTACTGTGTTCTTGGCTGTGCAGAAGCTTTTTAGTTTGATCAAGTCCCAATAGTGTATTTTTGAAGCAGCTTCAATTGCCCGGGGGGTCTTTCTCATAAAAAACTCGCCCAACCCAATTTCTTCAAGGGTTTTCCCTACACTCTCTTCTAGTATTTTTATAGTTTCATGTCTTAGGTTTAAATCTTTAATCCAGTGAGAGTCTATCTTGTTTAATGGTGAGAGGTGTGGGTCCAGTTTCAGTCTTCTACAGGTTGCCAGCCAGTTCACCCAGCACCATTTGTTAAATAGGGAATCTTTTCCCCACTGAATGTTTTTAATTGGCTTGTCAAAGATTAAATAACGGTAAGTAGCTGGATTCATCTCTTGGTTCTCTATTCTGTTCCAGACATCTACTTCTCTGTTTTTGTGCCAGTACCATACTGTTTTGATCACTTTCGATTTGTAGTATAGTCTGAGGTCTGGTAGTGTGATTCCTCCTGCTTTGTTTTTATTTTTGAGTAATGTCTTGGCTATTCGAGGTTTTTTCTGATTCCATATAAAACGAAGAATTATTTTTTCAAGATCTTTAAAGTATGACAGTGGAGCTTTAATGGGGATTGCGTTGAAATTATATATTGCTTTGGGTAGTATGGACATTTTAACAATGTTGATTCTTCCCAACCATGAGCATGGTATATTTTTCCATTTGTTAACATTCTCAGCTATCTCCTTTCTTAGAGTTTCATAGTTCTCTTTATATAGCTCTTTCACGTCCTTTGTTAGATAAACTCCCAAGTATTTCATCTTCTTTGGCACTACTGTGAATGGGATAGAGTCCTTAATTGTTTTTTCAACTTGACTATTGTTGGTATATATAAAGGCTACCGATTTATGAATGTTGATTTTGTAACCTGAGACACTGCTGTATTCCTTATACACTTCTAAGAGTTTTGTAGTAGAGTCCCTAGTATTTTCCAGATATACAATCATATCATCTGTGAAGAGTGAAAGTTTGATCTCTTCTGACCCTATATGGATACCCTTGATCGCCTTTTCTTCCCTAATGGCAATGGCTAAAACTTCCATTACAATGTTAAAGAGCAATGGAGACAATGGGTAGCCTTGTCTGGTTCCAGATCTAAGTGGAAATGATTCCAATTTAACTCCATTCAATATGATATTGGCTGTGGGTTTGCTGTAGATGGCCTCTATCAGTTTAAGAAATGTCCCTTCTATACCAATTTTCTTAAGTGTTCTAATCATGAATGGATGTTGGATGTTATCAAAAGCTTTTTCTGCATCTATTGAGAGAATCATATGGTCTTTGTTTTTTAATTTGTTTATGTGCTGGATTACATTTATAGATTTATGTATATTGAACCAGCCTTGAGACCCTGGGATAAAACCGACTTGGTCATGATGTATGATTTGTTTGATATGTTGCTGGATTCTGTTTGTTAGAATCTTGTTGAATATTTTTGCATCTATATTCATTAGTGATATTGGTCTATAATTTTCTTTTCTTGTTGGGTATTTTCCTGGTTTGGGGATCAGGGTGATGTTTGCTTCATAGAATGTGTTGGGTAGTCTTCCTTCTTTTTCTACCTTTTGAAACAGGTTGAGTAGTATAGGTACTAGTTCCTCTTTAAAGGTTTGGTAGAATTCTGATGTGAAACCATCTGGTCCCGGGCTTTTCTTTTTGGGGAGATTTTGTATGGTTGATGATATTTCTGAACTTGATATGGGCCTGTTCAACATTTCCACTTGTTTTTGATTAAATCTTGGAAGGTGACGTGTTTCCAAGTAACAGTCGATTTCCTTCAGATTTTCGTATTTCTGAGAGTATAGCTTCTTGTAATATTCATTAAGGATTTTTTGGATTTCTGAGGAGTCTGTTGTTATTTCATCTTTGTTATTTCTGATTGATGAGATTAGAGATTTTACTCTTTTTTTCCTGATTAGGTTGGCCAAAGGTTTATCTATTTTGTTGACCTTTTCAAAAAACCAGCTTTTTGACTTATTGATCTGTTGTATTATTCTTTTGTTTTCAGTTTCATTTAGTTCTGCTCTGATTTTGGTTATTTCTTTTCTTTTACTGGATTTGGGGTTGGATTGTTCTTCCATTTCCAGTCTCTTGAGATGTCCCATTAAGTTGCTTACTTCCTCTTTTTCCGTTCTCCTGAGGAAGGCTTGCAGTGCTATAAATTTCCCTCGTAGAACTGCCTTTGTTGTGTCCCAGAGGTTCTGATAGTTCGTGTCTTCATTGTCGTTTTGTTCCAGAAATTTGGCAATTTCCTTCTTGATCTCATCTCTGACCCAACTATCATTCAGCATAAGGTTATTTAACTTCCATGTTTTTGTATGTGTATGCAGATTCCTGTTGTTACTCATCTCAAGTTTTATTCCATGATGGTCACAGAAGATGCATGGAATAATTTCTATTCCTTTAAATTTGCTTAGGTTAGACTTGTGACCTAAGATGTGATCGATTCTGGAGTAAGTTCCGTGGGCTGATGAGAAGTATGTGTATTCAGTTTTGTTGGGATGAAATGTTCTGTAGATGTCAGCTAAATCTAAATGCTGGATGGTTAGATTTAAATCTAGAATTTCTTTACTCAGCTTTTTGTTGGAGGATCGATCCAGCACTGCCAAAGGAGCGTTAAAATCTCCGACTATTATAGAGTTGGAGGAAATCAAGTTGCTCATGTCTTTTAGAGTTTCTCTTATAAATTGAGGTGCATTCTGGTTGGGTGCATAGATATTAATAATTGAAATCTCATCATATTGAGTCTTACCCTTAACAAATATGAAGTGACCATTTTTGTCCTTCCTTACTTTTGTTGGTTTAAAGCCTATTGTGTCCGCAAATAAAATTGCAACTCCTGCTTTTTTCTGGATACCATTTGCCTGAAATATGGATGACCATCCTTTCACCCTGAGTCTGTATTTGTCTTTTAAGTTAAGATGTGACTCTTGTATGCAACAAATGTCTGGCCTGAGTTTTTGTATCCAGTCAGCTAACCTATGTCTCTTTAGAGGGCAGTTTAAGCCTTTCACATTAATGGAGAGCATTGATAAGTTTGGTGAAATTTGGGGTATTGAGTTTTTTGAAAGTCCAGTGGGCATTTTTAATCCTTTTGCCATTGTGGAAGTTAGAGTTTGATCAGAAGTTTCTGAGTGAGTTTACTTTTGTAGTAGAGGATTGGGTTGGTTATTATGGAGGATAGGTCTGAGAATATCCTGAAGAGCTGGTTTAGTTATGGCAAATTTCTTTAGCATATGTATGTCATTAAAGTATTTAATTTCTCCGTCGTAAATGAAACTCAGTTTAGCTGGGTACAAGATCCGGGGTTGAAAGTTATTTTGCTTGAGGAGATTAAACGTTGATGACCACCCTTTTCTGGCTTGAAAAGTTTCAGCAGAGAGATCTGCAGTCATTCTAATGTTCTTCCCTTTGAAGGTAATAGATTTCTTTCTCCTGGCAGCTTTGAGAATTTTCTCCTTCATATTAACTTTAGTGAAGTTAATTATGATATGCTTGGGGGATTTCTTATTGGGGTTGAGTCGTGCTGGGGTTCTGAAGCTATCTGCTATCTGAATTTCAGGTTCTCTAGGCATGTCTGGAAAATTCTCTTTCATCATTTCATGCAGAAGGGCCTCTGCGCCCAGTGAGGCCACTTCATCTGTTTCAAGAATTCCTATGAGACGGATATTTGCCTTCTTCGAGTTATCCCAGAGCTCTCTGAGTGAGTGATCCATTTTTGCTCTCCATTTCTCTTCTTCTTTGAGAGTTTGGGAGCGTTCAAATGCTTTATCTTCAATGTCGGAGATCCTTTCTTCTGCTTGGTCCATTCTGTTACTAAGGGATTCCACTGTATTTTTCATATCTTTGAGGGCTGCAAATTCTTGTTTCAGTGTGTGTAAGTCTTTCGTGGTTTTGTCTTTAAATTCATTATATTCTTGAGACAGCTTTTGAATTTCTCCACGAATTCCCAATTCCATTTTGTTAATCTTGTTTGCCATCCAGATTCTGAATTCGATTTCTGACATCTCAGCTAGTTGTTTGTGAATGGGATCTTCAATTACATCTGCCGTATCTTTCCTTGGGGGAGTTGATCTATTCTGGTTATTCATGTTACCAGAGTTTTTCCGCTGATTCCGCCCCATGATTGTTTTACTCCCTTTGATTTTCCTCTGGTGTTTTGTCGAGGACCCGTACAGTGCTGTGGCCTGAGAAACTGGGGCCCTGTTTGGTCTAGAGGGGCTAAGTGGTTCTGACTTGTTTTCAGCTGGTTTCTATGTGACCCTAGTTAAACAGTTACTCTGGGTTGAAGTCTCAGCTGTGGAGAAATACCAGCAATTAAGTCACCCCACCCACCACAGGCAACAAATGGAAAAGGAAAATCAAACCTTCCTACAACCACACACCCAGGGCACCACCTGGATGGTCCCCAGGTGAGTGACTCAGTTCAAAAGGTCCAAGTCAATTGTCTCAGTCAGCAGCTTCTTCGGGTGGGAGAGTTCAAGAAGTCCCTGGGAACTGGGTCACAGGGGTCTGGTGGCTGCTCTAAAAGGCTTGCTCCAGTGCTGCGTGGAGTCAGGAAGAGCCACCAGTAAATAGATGAGTCTGGGAAGAATGATGCCTCCTTCCCCACCTTGCAGCTCTGTCACACCCAGTCTCTGCTAGCCGCACAGGGCTGTGACCCAGTCAGTTGTCTGCAGTAAGCAGATACTCCAGGGGTTTGCACCTGCCTAAGTCACAGGGTAGTCTATGTCTGCTCAAGTAGGCCGCTATTCTCTGTCTTTATCCAGTGGGGAGTGGTGTGGCCTGTCAACCTCGGGCACTTGATGGAGGCTGGAGGTGTTCACTCAGTTCCAGCCCCACCCTTGGTTTATGTTACTGGGTGAAGGGAACAACCCTGTGGGAGTTTGTTTCTGACCTTGCCAGATTCCTCTGCAGAGGAGAGGCTGATTTTAGTTCCCAGAACCTGTGTCTCAGGCCCTGTCTTTAGTCCTGCGGGTTTGTATTCGCAGCACGATCAGTTGTTGGCTGTAGCCTCTTGGCCTCCTTTGTCTATAGGCTGGTGATCCCCTGAGGGCCAGGTGCGTCTTAGGCTCAGTAGAGTGGTTCTCTGGATCAGTCCCACCCTAGGAGTTTCCCAGCTCTGCGGGTGTGTTTTCTAGTCCCCGTGTTCCACCCAGGTCGGTACCGTCTCAGGAAAACCCTTTACTCACGGGGCCTGTGTTTCAGTCCCAGGTCTGTTCCATGGTGGTTGCCATCTGAGAAGATGCTCGGCCTCATCTGGTTGCCCAGGAAGACAGGAGGAGAGGCTATGGGATATCTGGGGGTGGGCCTTGTTATTGCTGAAGATGGCTGTTGCTCTGCACCTCGGGGCACCACCGCTCCAGTGTAATTCCCTCTCAGCCGACCGTTGTCTTCTCGCTCCTTTGCTGCAGTGTCAGCACTGGCCAGCTGCAGTCCAGGTCCTGTCTATACCTCTTGAGAGTTCAGCCAAGAATCTGGACTCCTGGAGGGGCAGGTCTCCAGATCACGGAGTGAGAGTGGAGGGGGGTGTTAGGAGCTCAGAGTTACAGGTCATAACACCAAGCTCATTGAGTCCAAATGAACAAATAAACAGATACAAAGGTTACCAGGCACATGGGCCCATAGATACAGAGATAGACGGAAACACATAAACATACAAGCAATAGCCACGACAACAGCAATATAAGAACAACTGGTGGCTTGGGAGAGGTGGGCTACACATCCATGCTGTCCGCCATCATGCTCCGCCCTCCGGTTTGATTTTGGATATTTCTTTTCTTCTACTAGGTTTAAGCTTAGATTGTTCTTCTTTTTCCAATTACATAAGATGGCTTGTGAGTATGTTGATGCACTCTCTTTCTGTTTTTTGAATGTAGGCATCTAAAGCGATAAATTTTCCTCTCAAAACTGCTTTTGCAGTATCCCACAGGTTTTGGTAGCTTGTGTCTTCATTGTTGTTATGCTCAAGGAAGTTAATGATTTCCTGTTTTATTTCTTCCTGCACCCATCTGTTATTCAATAGAAGGTTGTTTAATTTCCATGCCTTTGTGTGGGGTCGAATGTTTTTGTTAGAGTTGAGTTTCTATGGTCTGAGATGATAGGAGGTAAAATTTCAATTATTTTGATTCTGTTGATATTTGTTTTGTATCCCAGGATATGATCAATTTTGGAGAATGTTCCATGGGGTAATGAGAAGAATGTATATTCTTTATCTTTGGGATAGAGTGTTCTATCTGTGTCTATCAAGCACAGTTGTTTTAGGGTCTTATTTAAATCTCTTATATCTTTGTTTAATTTTTGTTTAGAGGATCTGTCTAGCTCTGTAAGAGGAGTGTTAAAGTCCCCTGTTATGATGGTATTATCAGATATCATATTGCTCAGACTGAGTAAGGTCTGTTTCAAGAATCTGGGAGCATTTAAATTGGGTGCATAAATATTTAGAATTGAAACGTCTTCTTGTTGTGTTTTTCCCTTGACCAATATAAAGTGACCATCTTTGTCTTTTTTGACTTTAGTTGCTTTAAATCCACATGTATATACTATGCAGCCTTAAAGAAAGATGGAGACTTTACCTCTTTCATGTTTACATGGATGGAGCTGGAACATATTCTTCTTAGTAAAGTATCCCAAGAATGGAAGAAAAAATACCCAATGTACACAGCCCTACTATGAAACTAATTTGGGACTCTCACATGAAAGCTATAACCCAGCTACAACTTAACAACAGGGGGAAGTGGGAAAGGGGGGGTGGGTAGAGGGAGGGGAATCGGTGGGATCACACCTGTGGTGCATATTACAGGGGTATTTGCGAAACTTGGTAAATGTAGAATATAAATGTTTTGGCACAGTAAATATATATGTTTTGGCGTTTTGGAGATAACGCCGGAAAGGCTATGTTAACCACTGTGATAAAAATGTGTCAAATGGTTTATGAAGTGAGTGTATGATGCCCCATAATCATATCATTGTATACAGTTATGATTTAATAAAAAAATTAAAAATAAAATAAAATAAAATAAAATGTATACAGATCTACCCTTTTCAAAAAAAAAAAAATCCACATGTATCTGAAAATAAGATTGCAACTCCTCTTTTCTTCTGAATTCCATTTGCCTGAAAAATTGTCTTCCAACCTTTTACTGGGAGTTTTAATTTGTCTTTTGAGGCCAGGTGTGTTTCTTGCAGACAGCAAATGGATGGCTTGTATTTTTTAATCCAGTCAGCCAATCTATGTCTCTTCAGTGGGGAATTCAAGCCATTAACATTTATTGAGATAATTGATAAGTGTGGTAGTATTCTATTCGTCTTATTTTGTGAGAGTCCATTGCTTAGTTTTATCTTTTGCATCAGTGTGGAAGTTAGGTTCTGTCCTTTAATTTCTGAGTTCTTACTTTGCCTCTGATCCATTGTGATGGTCAGTGTATAGAACAGGTTGAAGTATTTCCTGTAGAGCTGGTCTTGTTGTGGCGAATTTCCTCAATGTTTGTATATCCGTAAATGATTTGATTTCTCCGTCAATTTTAAAGCTTAGCTTAGCAGGGTACAAAATTCTGGGCTGGAAATTGTTCTGTTTAAGTAGATTAAAGGTAAGTGACCATTGTCTTCTTGATTGAAAAGTTTCATTAGAGAAGCCTGCAGTCACTCTGATGGATTTGCCCCTGCAGGTCAACTGGCACTTACTCCTGGAAGCTTGCAGAATCTTTTCCTTTGTCTTGACTTTTTACAGGTTCATCACAATGTGTCTTGGAGAAGCTCGGTTAGAGTTGAGGCGACCTGGGGTCCGATATCCCTGTGAAATCAGTGTGTCAGAATCTTTCATGATATTTCGGAAATTTTCATTTATAATATTCTCTAGTATGCCTTCCATTCCTCTGGGGCATTCTTCTTCCCCTTCTGGGATTCCTATAATTCATATGTTGGAATGCTTCATAAAGTCCCATAATTCTGACAGTGAACATTCTGCTTTCTCTCTCTTCTTTTCTGCCTCCTTAACTATCTGAGTTATCTCAAGAACTTTGTCTTCTACCTTTGAAATTCTTTCTTCTGCATGGTCTAACCTGTTGCTGATACTTTCCATTGCATCTTTAAGTTCCCTAATTGACTGCTTCAATTCCTTCATCTCCACTATATCTTTCTATATTCTTCATATCAGTCGTCTCTTATTTGATTTTGTTTTTGTATTTCCTTTTGGTTGTTTTCCACTTTATTGGCAGTTTCCTTCATTGTTTCCATCATTTTCTTCATTGTTTTCATCATGTATTCTAAATTCCCTTTCTGTCATTTCTAATATTTCTTTATAGGTAGAGTCCTCTGCAGTAGCTACCTCATGTTCCCTTGGCGGGGTTGCTCTGGACTGTTTCTTCATTTTGCCTGGAGTTTTCTGCTGATTCTTTGTCATGAGTGATTTCTTTTATCTGTTTCCTTGCCCTCATTTTCCTTTTACCTCCTCTTGCTCCTTAAGTTCCTGTGCCTGTGGACTAAGGTTTCAATGAGTTTTTTTGGTACAGGACCAGAAGGATGAGAAGGTTGAATAGCAAGAAGGGATAAAAGACAGAAAAAGAAAGAAAGAAAAGAAAATAGAGAAAGGAGAAGGGGTGGGTAAAAGGGAATATTGACAAAAAGAAGAGAGGCACAGAAAGAGAGAGACAGAGTAATATAGGTGTACAGTAGGGTACTTTGACACAACCTTAAAAAACCCCCAACCTCTCGGGGTGCCTGGTTGGGTGGTTCCCTTGAGGTCAGCAGCTCTTTGTTAACCTGATCAGACAAAGTACCCCACCTCCACCAAGTACAGAGGAAAGACAAAAATGCTATAAATCAAACCAAAACAAGCAAACAGAAAACTTTACAGGATAAAATTGGGTGAAAAACCAAATAATAGGGGTAGAAACACTAGTAAAAACCAAGTTCTAATTATTGAAAAAAGGCAGAAATGGGAAATTGTATTTAAACTATAAAAATGGAGAAAGAAAAGAAAGAAAAAAAAGCAAAGAAAAAATCTGTACAGAATAGGTTGAAATTAAAAAACAAAATCACCACAACAAAATAAACAAAAAACCAACATACAAAAAAAAAAAAAGCAAAAAAAAAAACAACCAAAAACAAAGCAGTATATATAACTTGTTGAATATTGTCTGGGCAACAGGTTGTCTTCTGGGATATGAGACGTTAATCACAATGCTGATATGACTGGAGGCCTCCGCTGATTTCTCAAACCCCGCAGGGTGGAGACCCTAAATCTCTCTTCAGCCCTCTTAAAAGACACTTTAAACTTCTGAACTTGGCTAAGCAGAAGCTTTCTCAGGAAAGTGCTTGTCACTGGGATCACTGCTAAAGTGGCTATCCACTTACCCAGTGGCCAAACCTGGTCTCACTCTGCCCCTGAGGGTTAAGGCTGTAAGGCGGCTCAGTCCCTGCCTTTAGGCTGCTCAGTCACTAGGTTACTAGCTCCTGCCCAATCTTTGCTCTGCAACCCTGAGGGCGGAGCATGCTGGGGCATTTCTCTCCCAATGTCTCCCTGCGGCCCACAGCCAAACACTATTAGCTCCGTCTGTCTCAGCAGCTCAGTCTGGGACTCTAGACAACACCCAAAGTTCCCCGCACCCCTGCTCAAGCTCTCACCAAGGCAGTTCAACTGAATGCCAAGTCCAAGAACACCAAAACAGTTCACAGGTAAGGCCTTTCCGGTTTGCAGTCTCACTGTTGCTGTACTTACAGCTGCTGGCGGGATTAGACCGATGGAACACACGCAACCACTTGCGAGTTTTCCAGTGTTTTTGTCCTCCTCTTGGGGTCCAGAAGTCTCTTGCTGACTCCCTGTATCCTCAAAGGGATGATTATAGGCAGATCCCACCAGCCAGAGATGCCTGGAGTCTTATCTCCCCAGACTCATGGTGCTCAGTTGCAGGGAAGCTGTTACTCGGCCGCCATCTTGCTCTCACTCCTCAAGAGCATTTCTAAACAATTAACTGGTCCTTACTTCACTTCTCCCTGTTTCCCCCTTGTCTTCTTCCATTCCATCCACAGGGGTGTCTGGAGAGCTTGGCCTCTGGGAAAAGATGTAACCAGGGAAATAGGCACAAGAAACCCTCTGTGGTTTCCAAAACTCAGCCCTGGGAGGAATGGAGTTTAAACAAAATACTATGGGATTTGAAGAGGAAGAGATTTCCCATTTCCATAAGGGGAAATAGAAAAACTTCTCTGAGAGCTTCAGGGGAGGAAAGAACAGCAGGGAGGAAGTGACTGGAAGACAGATTAGCTGCCTCTGGGGCCTTTGGCGGAGAGCGAAGGGCTTGCAAAGGGGTCCAGGGTGGTAAATTCAAGGAGACAGCAGAGTGTGGGTTGCCCCAGGAGGAAAAGAATCATTATTTTGTTATTAAGTAAAGGTAAGTAGTTGGCAGTAGAGAGTAAGAGTTTTACCTTCCTTTTCTGTAATCTTGAAGCAAGTCGTCATGAGCTCTCCGGACCCGAGAGACCCCAGGACGAGAAGCAAGGACATCTTTGCTGTGTGATTAAAATAAGAATTAACAAGAGGGTGACGCCTGTGGCTCAAAGGAGTAGGCACTGGCCCCATATACAGGAGATGGTGGGTTTGGCCCCGGCCAAAAACAGCACACACACAAAAATTAACCAGAAAACGAGATGAGACCGTAGATGTGAGCAGAGAGGTGGAGAAAACCTGGCATTTACTCTCATACTTCCCTCTCTTTGATGCTTCTGCATTTTATAAACACCTCACAACTTGAAGGTTTTTTATTTTTGTGCAAAACTATGTTTTGTACACTGTGGAACAGTGGTAGGCAATGTAGTTAGCCTCGAGCAGGACCAAGAATGAAAGTTAGCAAAGCGATAAATGCCACGGTGGATACACATGTGATGGACGTTTGCTACATGGTTCGTCTTAGGGCTCAACACTTTCAGCTGTTTGTCTGATTTACTTTAAGTTTTTGGTTGTCCTGGATATTTGAAGAAACAAAGTGAGTAAGCCATGGAAAACACTTGGCTAAGTGGTTTCACACTAGCTGTGGCTACACGTTATGGTCAGCCAGCTTTTACTCCCTTGGGCAATCAAATCAGATGGTTTGCTTAGCCTGCCAAGGTGCAAAGCCTGAACTAATGGTGACTTAGGCCGACTTTGATTGATAGGATGTATTTTAAGCAGATTAGGGTCAGTGGTTCTTCATCTCCACTGAGGCTGAAGCAAGAAGTTGAGTTTAAGTTGCAGCCAGAGGATAGAGTTAGATAGAAGGAAAAGTTTTCAGATATAGAAATGTATTAGCTGGGAACTTTGGTGGAATTTCTTCCTTGACACTTTAGATTTTTTTGTGCTGCTATATCAGGATGCCTGAGATTGGCAGTTTATAAAGAATAGATTCATTTCTTAAAGTTCTGGAGGCTAAGGAGTCCAGGGTGGAGGGGCTGCATCTGGTGACAGCCTCCTGGCTATGCCATTCCATGGCGGAGGGCAGAGGGCATGTTAAAGTGTGAGAGAGTGAGAAAAGGCCTGACTCACTTTTATAGCAAACCCACTCCTTAGATAACCATGTTAATCTGTTCATGAGGCAGTCTCCTCTTAAAGGTCCTGCCTCTCAACACTGTTGCATTAAGCATTCTACCCTTGCCCATTCACGCCTTTTCACGTGAAAACATGTTCATTCCATCCCATTAGCCTCCAAACACTTGTTCCAACATCAACTCAAAGGCTTGTTCCAACATCAGAGTTTTATCTAAGTCATATATGGGTGGGATTTATTCTTAGGCAAATCTCCTGTCAGCTATAAGTCTGCAAAATTAAGGTAAAAATGGTAATGGTCCCGAAGTCTAAAACCCAGCAGGGACAATGACATTATGTCTTTAAGCTGGAGAATAATCTCCTTCGACTCTGTGTCCTGCATTCTGGGCACATGGGGCAAGGGTTGTGTCCCCTGGCCTCAGGCACCCCCATGGCTTTGCTGGGGCCACTGCCACGTACCCATTAGAATGGCTGTCATCACAAGGAGCAAAGGCAGCCAGTGCTGGTGAGGATTGCTGCAAAGAAAAGTATTCTGTTGGTGGGAATATAAATCAGTACAGCCATTGTAGAAAACAGTCTGGAGGTTCCTCAAAAAGTTAAAAATAGAATTAATAAAAGATCAGGCAACTCCAATACTGGGTATAGATCCACAGGAAATGAAATCAGTTTGTCAGAGAAATGTCCACATTCCCATGTTTATTGCAGCACGAGTCACAATAGCCCAGACATGGAATCAAACTGTGTCTATTAACAGAAGAATGAATAAAGAAAATTCCACATAACAGAATACTATTCAACCATCAAACCAAAGGAAACCTTTCACTGAAGGAAAAAGAAGCCATACTCTGTAAAACCATTCGAGGAGGTTTATTCTGAGCAAAATTTGAGGCCCGTGACCTGGAGCCGCACTCAAGAAGCCTTGAGCACATGGACGGGAGGAGGTGGGGTTACTTTTGACTTTACACATTTAGGGGAGACAGGGATTACGGTGAGGCCATCAATCAGTACATGGAAAGCATATGTTGGTTTGGCCCCAAAAGATGGGACATCTGGAAGCAGGAGCTTCCCAGTTACAGGGTTTAAAGGTTCTTTAGCTAAGAATTGGCTGAAAGGGTTTAGGCTCTGTCTAAAAGACCCAGGGAAGAGGAATGCAAGACAAAGGGTCTGTTGATTAGAGACAAAGCACCAGACACACTCAGGGCTTGTTACAGGTATTGAAGACACACTCAGGGTTTGTTACAGGTATTGAGGACACACTCAGGGTTTGTTACGCATATTGAGGACACATTCAGGGTTTGTTACGCATATTGAGGACACATTCAGGGTTTGTTACGCGTATTGAGGACACACTCAGGGTTTGTTACAGGTATTGAGGACACACTCAGGGTTTGTTATGCATATTGAGGACAGACTCTGGGCTTGTTACTTATTGAGGACACACTCGGGGTTTGTTACAGGTATTGAGGACACACTCAGGGTTTGTTATGCATATTGAGGATACACTCAGGGTTTGTTACAGGTATTGAGGACACACTCAGGGTTTGTTACAGGTATTGAGGACACACTCAGGGTTTGTTACAGGTATTGAGGACACACTCAGGGTTTGTTATGCATATTGAGGACACACTCAGGGTTTGTTATGCATATTGGGACCTACAGGTGAGTGTTGCACAGCCTTAGGCCTGTTAGAGAGTCATAGAGGAGTCTCTAGAAGGGGAGGGGGCGTGATGAGGCAGGTCTGATCTTCTTTCTCAGGGCCAGAAATTCAGTTTTAGGATCCTCTTGGCAAAGAGGGATCCACTCAGTCAGCTGGTGGATAGGGAGGGGGCTTAAGATTTCATTTTAGTTCCACACTTATTCTTGACAATATGGGTGACCCAAGAGAACATAATGTTAAGTAAAATAAGCCAGACAGAAAAATGACAGACCCTGTGTGGCCTTACTGATGTGGAGTCTGAAAAGCGGATCTCAGAAGTAGGGAGGAGAGTGGGGTTACCCAGGACGGGGCAACAGGGGTGGGTTCGGGGACATGTTGCTTAAAGGATACAAATGTCAGGAATCAACCCATGAGATCTACTGTATGACAGGACTATAGCTAATACTGTACTGTTGAAAAATGCTGAAAGAGTCTTTTAAATATTCTTTTCACAAAAATAACTTTGTGAGGTAATGTATATTAATTACCTAAATTTAGCCATTCCACTGTGTGTATGGTTCAAAATGAATGTATGATAAAGACATACAATTTTATCTGTCAATTAAAGAATTCCTATATTCTCAGTATTCAAAGGACAGTCCTTAGTATGGCATCAGAGCCACTGAAACTCGATTAGACAGAGAATTGCAGGCTCTCCCTGGACCTACTGATGTGAAATCTGCATTTTAACAAGCTTTTCTCGATTCCTATGCACGTTTATATTTAGGAAGCACTATTCTCTGGAAGTCTTTTGTTTCCCCTGCTGACACAATGCCACAGGCAGCCCCTAGTAACAAAGTGGCAGAGCTGAAAACGGGGCTGCGCTTCTCCCCCTGGGTTTCCGTAATTGCCACTTCTCCTCTCAGTGAGAGTCCCTACCTGGTACTCCCAGGGTGGGGGCCAACACAGCATGCGGGCCCACCTGTCCTCTCCCACTGGGAGGTCAGGGACAGCAGGGAATGTGCACTGTTAGAATGTTTCCTGGTGATGGTGGTGCTGCTGCTCTGGAATCAGGTATTGGCTCCCAGTGTGTTCTAAGAATCCACATTGCAGACCCTCACCATGGCTGCGGGAGAGCAGAGGCAGTGACTGCTGCTTTGGACAGAAAAGTTGTTTAATCTCTTGTGTTTTAATCTCTTTGTATGTCAATGAAATGAGGTACAAAGAATAAAGTGAGATAATGTGTATGGACAAAACCAACATAATTTTAGGCATGAAGTGCCCAGTGTGTATTTATTATTCACCCAATTCTTCTGCAGATGGATTTAACTACATTTTAACTCTTTTTTTTCCAGTTATTGGCCGAGGTTGGGTTTGAACCCACCACTTCCAGTATATGGGCCCGGCGCCCTACTCCTTGAGCCACAGGCGCCACCCTTAACTACATTTTAAACAATTGAACATTACCTGTTTTCACTTTTATCTCCCTCCAATCTTCATCCAGTTAAACTCATTTCATTGCTTCCTAACCTCCAGCTGTGACGAGCTGTCTGAGGACTTCCAGGTGCGGTTGGTGTGTGGTGTTTGTGTTCTGTGTGCTGCTGCCGCTCCTGATTTTCTCTTCTGCTGCTCGTGACCAAGTTTGTCTGCCATGTTCAGTCCCATGGCTGTGGTGACCCGCCATCCACATATGCAGATTTTATTCTCTGTTCTGTTAACAGACCTGCTTCATGCTTGTATTGCCGAACTAGTAATCTTGCTTTTAATTGATTAATTTATTTAATCATGAATCACTCATCTTTATCCCCAAGGTATTTTTTCTTTATAGCAGAGCCATGCCTCTCTCATTTTTGTATCCTGAATGGCACCAACTAACTCAGTTTTCCCCTAAAAGTTTGGATCCTTTCCTGCCCTGAGTTGCAAAGCCAGCTCATGACTCCAAAGTGAGCATTAGGCAGCTCAAGCTTTATTCGTTGGCCAAGGAATGGAGAATTGGGAGCAGGGCTCACGAATCAACTCTCGTTCTCTGAGAGGTGAAGGCGTTAAAATATGTTTTCTTTAATGGAGGGGCTTGGAAAAAAAGAAGGGGAGGAACATTCATGTCTTTTCTGGGGATTCGTGGACCCAAGTACGGCCTTTTGTCCTTCTGTGGTCTTAGCTGATCAGGCTGTGGTGACTGTCAAGTGCTGTGGCTTGGTGAGAGTGTCACTTAGCATGGAAATTAGATTGTGATGAAGTTGAGATCCTTCAGAGGTCAAGTGAACTCCCATATTGAATCCCATCAATTTTAGCTTATTTGCCACATGGCCATCCTATTTCTTAGAGAAAAGCAGAATGAGGGCAGGGGTGGAAACTGAGCCCTGTCACACAGGCATGACCCTGGGTGCCGTGGGCATGCACCATGTTGCTTGGCCCATGTTACGTGCTCCATGGATTAGGGGGGACAGAAGCAGTCTGTACAATGTCCCCTAATTCCTTGTCAGTTTCTCTGTTGGCAACTCAAGGGCAAGGAGATTCCCAGGTTGATGTTTTAAAGACTTGGCCTAGAAGTTGCTTTCAAGGAAGCTAGGATAAGATCACAACCTTTAAAGTAGAGAATTCTGTAGATACATGTAGTATTGAATGTCATGGTCCAAAATTATGTAATAGTTGGAATAGAATCCGTGGGATATTAAGTACAAATTTATTAATCTACCCATGCAAAGTATCTCTAAAATTTAAATATACCTTTAGTAGAATTGATTATTTTCCACGTGCCTTTTGTAAATTTACTACATACTTATCTACCGCTGTCTTTTATTTGAATTTTCATGCATGAGACTTATATCCCAGAATTACAGAAAAGATGAGTTTGCAGGTACTGAAGAAATTACAATACTTTTTTTTAGAGTTAGAATGGAATATGGACTGTTAACAGACTTGCAGAACTCTCTTAAATCTTGTAACTTAACAGACAATATAAATTCTGTACCATAGCATATAAATGACTGACCAAGAGCTTTCCACCATGCACAAGTTATGACAGCCATAAAATGTCTTAATAGAAATAGCAGTGAAATGGGATTAGACATTTTAGTTGTGTCTGTCTGATTCAAGACTAGTTTTAAAATTTTTTTGAAGGTTGGTAAAATGCCTAGAATTTTTGCTGAAAGGGCTAGAAAAGGCATTCGTAGTCTCAGAAATAAATGGTTTCACCGTCCTTTTATTCACTATGAGTTAGAAAAATCTTTATTTTTAATAAGCATTTATCCAAACCAATAATGACCTTAAATTTTTTACTAATTACTCTAATTTCAGATTAATGTTTCCTCATAGGTTCTTCTTATTGAAAGAAATAGTTACATAGCAACAAAACTATCTATAAAAAATACGATTTTCTCACTGATGATTCTTTTTTAAAGTTGTATTTTATTGTTATTGTTTGAAGAACTATAAATGGAGCTCTAATCCTGCTTCTTTAAACATTGATTTGGAGATGAATTTCATAGGAAATGTCCACCAGTGATCTGAAGTCAGAGCAAGCTAAGGCAGGCCGTCAAGCTGGTCCAAGCCTGTGAACAACTGAGCGTTGTTGCACTTGAGTGTCCTTGAGGCCCTCACCTTCCCTGATCTGCCATTGCCTGGAGATAAAAACTCTTCAAAACAGAACTATACAGGCATCAGCCACAAGGGACAGCTCCATTTGTACAACATTGCTTTTTAGGAAACGGAATGAGAAATACCCTATTTTGCCAGAACAGTGGTTGAATCTGTTTCAATAATTTAGAACAGTTCTGTTAGAACTGTTTGGTTGCTAAATTTGTTTAGAATCCTTTAATGAATATTACATTAGGTTTTTTAAAGTTTGTTTTGCTTTTTTTTTTTTTTTTTCAGAAGAAACCACATACCAAATAGGCACTCACAGGCACAAGGTCCCCCAGGCCTGCCCCGTAGACTCAGCCCACAGGCCACCCACAGCACCCGTGCAGAGGCCACTTGCTCCTCTGCACCTGGTCACCCATCCTGTGATGTGCGTGGAGGGGGATGGAAAAGCAATCAGAGCACACAACCACTGAGGGTGTGTGTCGCCACCACCAGTGTGGCCTGCAGACCTAACGGGACAGGCTAAGCCTTTTCTGAGTCCCTTGGATAAGTGTTGGATTGTTGCAGAATTGTCACTGGTCTCTCTGGCCTTTTGTTTGTAACCCTCCTGGGAATTAAGTAAAATATATCTGCAGAGTTAGTTTTTTCCCTTTTACTTAGGGCAAATTAATTCCATAAACTAGTTTTCAACATAGCAGTTTGTTTTTGACTATATGTATCTGCTGTGTGGTGGGCTCATATTGGGAATTGAGGATTTGAGAAGGATAAACATGCTGACTATCTGCCAATGAGCTGGAAGTCAAGTGGGGAGAAGGAAAAGTGAACAATCTATGGTTAATCAACAAAAGTATGTCCAGGGAGCTTTAGGACCAAGAGGAGCACCCAGTCTCACTATGGGACAGAGAAGTCTTTTTTTTTTTTTTTTATTGTTGGGGATTCATTGAGGGTACAATAAGCCAGGTTACACTGATTGCAATTGTTAGGTAAAGTCCCTCTTGCAATCATGTCTTGCCCCCATAAAGTGTGACACACACCAAGGACAGAGAAGTCTTTCTGAAGGCGCTGATGCCTCAAGCAGACCCTGAAAAATGACTAGAAGCTGGTTAGGCAGGCGAATGGAGGAGGGCGGACATGTCTGCTAGAGGGAGAAGCTGCTGCTGTTTTTTTTTTTTTTTTTTTTTGAGACAGAGTCTCCTGTGTCACCCTCAGTAGAGCTCACAGCAACCTCAAACTCTTGGACTTAAGTGATTCTCTTGCCTCGGCCTCCCAAGTAGCTGGGACTATAGGCGCCCATCACAATGCCTGACTGTTTTTTTTTTTTTTTGCAGTTGTCATTGTTGTTTAGCAGGCCCAGGCCAGGTTCAAGCTGGCTTGCCTTGGTGTATGTGGGTGGCGTCCTAGCCACTGAGCTACAGGCACTGAGCCCAGAGGGAGAAGCTTCTAAAAAGTATTTATGGGAGAGAGAAAGAGAGTTGTCACACTGGAGGAATTAGAAGCAGCTCCTGTTCCTGGGGCTGGTGCAAATCTTGTGTAAGGGGGGTAGCACAAAATGAAGATAGAGGGGCTAGCTGGAGTGTTTTTATCAAAGACTTTGCCAGGTTGTGAATTTGGGCTTTATCCTGAAGGATTTAAAGACAGCAGAGACGTGACCAGTTGTTTTGGGACATAGCTTTATTGAAGCATACTTGACGTGCAGTAAACTTGAGACATTTAAAAGGTCACACTTACATTTCTCACACACACACCTGGGAAACCATCCTAACAAACAAGGTGATTGTTTGCATTTTGGATAGACTGATCTAGCAGCAGTATGGACAATGGATTGGATGCAGGTGTTCCCGGCGTCAGGGATGGCAGTTGGGGGGCCACTGTCTGCTACAGAGTGGTGTTGAGACTGGAGGGTGCTGGGCTGGGAGACACTGAAGTGAAGTCAACCTGACAGGCCATTCCCTGGCCTGGGGATAAGACAGAGAATCAAAGCTGGCTCCTAAGTTTGTGTCTTGGTCAACTGAGCAAATGTTGCCATTTGTTGAGACGGGAACACTGGAGGAGGAGGGAATGGTGAGTTGGGTTGTGGGCGTGTGTGTTGGTAGTTTGAGCTGGAGCCCGGAACCTCAGCACAGAAGGAGGGTGAAACGGTTCAGCAAGAGGTAGGAAGGAGTGGAGAGAGGCTGGTAAAGCCAGGGAGAAGCGAACGGGTGGGTTCAGTGGAGAGAAATGGCACAGTATCTGTGTGTCGTCAGCAAACTCCTGACTTGGGACACCTTGTAATTCTCCTATCACTCTCATCTCCGGCCCAGCTCCTTCTTGTCCTGCTATGTCTGCCAGTCATGGCTGTTCTTTTTACACGTTGGCCTTGTCTCTGATGGGCTCCCCAGGGTGCCCACCCAAGACCGTAATTCATTATTATACATTAAAATGATCGCGCTTAATGCTGAAAGCTCCCCCGCTGGAGTGGAAGAGCCGGTTCCCCAAGCTTGCCTCTTCGTTTGCTCTGCCTTCTAGAGAAGGCTGTCCCAGGTATTTCAGACATGTGATTAGTCAGACAACACATTTTAATCTTAATAAAAAATTTTACTTTTGAAAAAAGAAGATCTGTGGTGGTCACTGGAACAACTGTTTAGAAAAACCACAACACGTGGCATTTTAGATTTTTTTTGTATATATGTAAAGAATTCTGTACAATTGAAATGTCTATGTATTGATTCTCAGCACGACCAATACAATCTCAATTATGAGAGAAAAATGAAAGAAAGAGCTCTTAAAAATTTAGTTTCCAGGGGCAAGTCTTTTTGTTTGAAGTCCTGTTCCTTTGTTAAACATCTCCCCAAAGATCTCTTAATTCCCAGTCCATTTCTACTCGGCCAGCTTTGCTGACAGATTCCCCTTTTCCTCGTCAATGTCTTGTCCTCGTGTTTGGAGCGATGGTGTTGGGTCGGTGATTCGTTATCCTCATAAGTTGATGTTAACCTAGTGTGATTGTGATGTGTGACTGTGTGCCATTTTAATGAATTTGGACTTTCTCTTGACAGATTTAAACATGATGAGGGTATAAGTAGACGAGTTTTCAGATAGACTCATCTCATAACAACACACATGCTTATTCATGCTTATTCACCTCGTGGAGAGAGGAACTTGGCTGTGGAACAGTCCCGATGGGCAGGACTTCCCTATGTTAGTGACCTGTGGTCAGATGTAGAGTTCCTGTATAACACCATTGAAGGGATTTTTTTTTGTGTGTGCAAAAGACCAGTGTACTCCAAAGCATTCCTCTCAAGTGCTTAAAGTTCTCCTTCTCTGGCCCGTAGTTTTTGCCTTTAACTGTACATGTGACACCGTGTAATAAGGTGCTGCCTACCCATGATAGGCCTTAGCTAAGGGCTTCCTGAGAGAGTGAGTGTATGGTCTGGGTCTGAGTTCCCAAGGACACCAGAGCAACACCAACGGTTCTCTCAAAGAATTCATGCTTTTTCTCTCTTCGTGCTGTAGAGTTTTTAAATTTAATATAAACTAGAAATAGATATAAATCTTATAAACTGGCAGAATTACTGAAGTTTTATAAATAAAATTATAGTGATATCTAGTGGTTAAAGGTGAAAATGTGGCTCATTTTCTTGAAAAATGTGTTGCAACTCAAACTCTTTTACTGGTACCAAGTTACATTAATATGTTTTCCACCCTTGATTTTAATAGCCTTTGTACTTTTTAGGTTGCTGTCTGTAACCTTTGCAAAGGACTTCGGAAAATGACATTTCCGTCTTTTGCCCTCCCCAAATTGGTGGTACTGAATTTTAATTTAGGGATTATATATCTTCTGCCAAATATGAATGCTTAAATTGGAAAACCTCTCTTTCCAGAAGGGATGGTTTTCTTTCTTTTTTTTATTTTATTTTATTTATTTATTTTTTAATTAAATCATAGCTGTGTACATTGATATGATCATGGGGCATCATTCACTGAAGGGATGGTTTTCATACGGTAATCAGTCCAGTGCTAAACAACCAAAAGCATTGCCTGATTCATGAATATTTATGACTAGTCATTACCCCCACTTACTATTTTGTTTTCTAGGTAATCTGGAATAACATTTACTGTTTCCCTCTGGTAAAATTAGTTACCTTGTTGAACAAGGACAACATAGTGTTCAGGATGAAAACTCAGCGTGGGCATCTGGTTCCTGTTGCCAGTTTCACTGTAACTCTGTCTGTCTTCTTCTACATGAAGATCATACAGCCACATCATCTCATAGCCCTGCTTTCTCTTCTTATCTCTTGCAAATGCTTCTCATTACAATCTCATACGAAGTCAGGGATGTCACAGCCTGATCTTTTCCCTTCCTGTTAGTGAGAAGCAGAAAATAGAGTCATACTTAAACAAGAATGAGAGTGGTAAGATGTCTGGTGAATTTCCCTTCACCAATTTGTAACCTGTCCTAGGAAGTCCTTTTAAGCATACAGGGAAGACACTCACGATTTGAACAGAAATAAGGTGATTTCCTTTATCTCATTTCAAGGTGAAAGGAGAGAATATTGTCAAAATTGCAGAAGCAAAAGCCTCAAATGCTGAGCTGATAAATTATAAAGATTATATTTTCTTCAATCACGTGCCTTCTGTTTAGTTTAAGTAATTGAAAATATGTTTATTATCATTCATAGCTCCAAGTTTATTGCATATAGCAAAAGATCATTAACAAAGGTCAATGTTAAATGGGTAAAGGGTGCGAGCATAAACTCCAGTGTTTGTGCGTGTTGTGTGGCTCATACGTGCAGAGTTTTCAGTGTTGTGTGGATCTGTGATGTTCACCCCCTCTCTAGACCAGTGTTTTACAAACATCTCCACACCAAGAAAATTTTAACATTAATATGAACAATAATTAAATCCCATCTTGTAGTAGTTGTACTTTTAATATCCATTAACCAAGAAAATACATAGGAAGGGTGAAAAAATCGTAACAATTACATGTCATGCAAACACACGCTGAACATGTGAACGGCCTAAGCCACTTAGTTCTCCTTGACTCTATTATGGTGCCCACCATCACCGCTCCACATGCAGGGGCTGCTCCAGGGCCTCCCTCAGACGCCAGTCCTTAGGGGTTCAAGTCCTTGATACAAATAATGGAGTATTTGTGCGTAACCTACGCACATCCTCTGTAGATGTGCTTCAAATCATCTCTAGATTAATTATCATACCTAATACAACAGACACGCTGTGTAAATAGTTGTACTATATTGTTTTTGGGTAACGACAAGAAAAAACTGGACTATGCACGCTCAGGGTGGACATACGCTCAGGGTGGACGCGCGCTCAGTGTGGATGCGTGCTCAGGGTGGACATGCGCTTAGTGTGGACGCACATATATTTTTTCCCCCTGAATATTTTCAGGCTGAAGTTGATCGTATCTCCTGGTGTGGAGCCTGTAGACATGGAAGGCTGACTGTGCTCCTTTCTCATATGAGAAAACTGAGGTACTGAAAATATGTTTATTATCATTTTATCATTTATTAAAATGATGAGATGCAGTGGGGTTTGTAACTTTCCCAACGCCACATGGTCAGTAAGGGAAGGAGCTGGAATTCAAACCCAGACTGATTCAAACCTATTTTCTTACTTCTACACCACACTATGTTATTATAAATTAAGTAGTCTTTCAAAGTATATTTTATTCATTACTAAGTATTTACACGTGCTTATGAAGTGGTTTATAGATGTGAAAAATGAGTTATCTGGTCCATGTGCAGGCAACAACTAATGGGCACGTATTTCAGTGTGTCCTTGTCTTATGTCTCAACTTGTGCTGGCTGAGCTCCAGTAGGACCTGCTGCAGGGTCAAATATGCTTCCAGCCCTATGTTAAATGTTTAAAACACTTTAGTACAAACTACCATTTGGCTAGAATTCTGTGTGTCTAGACAGGATAAGTCTCTGAGTCTTGGTAAAGGTGTGAAATGAGTGATTTTTCCTCACCGTGTAGGTGTAGGTCTCCTCATTGTGTAGCCTGTAGGTTTCCTCACCACATAGGTATAGGTCTCCTCACGATGTAAGTATAGGTCTCCTCACCATGTAGGTGTAGGTCTCCTCACCGTGTAGGTGTAGGTCTCCTCACCGTGTAGGTGTAGGTCTCCTCACCATGAAAGTGTAGGTCTCCTTACCGTGTAGGTGTAGGTCTCCTCACCATGAAAGTGTAGGTCTCCTCACCGTGTAGGTATAGGTCTCCTCACCGTGTAGCCTGTAGGTTTCCTCACCATGTAGGTGTAGGGCTCCTCACCATGTAGGTGTAGGTCTCCTCACCGTGTAGGTATAGGTCTCCTCACCATGTAGGTGTAGGTCTACTCACTGTGTAGCCTATAGGTCTCCTCACCATGAAGGTGTAGGTCTCCTCACCATGAAAGTGTAGGTCTCCTCACTGTGTAGGTATAGGTCTCCTCACCGTGTAGCCTGTAGGTTTCCTCACCATGTAGGGGTAGGGCTCCTCACCATGTAGGTGTAGGTCTACTCACCGTGTAGCCTATAGGTCTCCTCACCATGAAGGTGTAGGTCTCCTCACCATGTAGGTGTAGGTCTACTCACCGTGTAGCCTATAGGTCTCCTCACCATGTAGGTGTAGGTCTACTCACCGTGTAGCCTATATATAGGTCTCCTCACCGTGTAGCCTGTAGGTTTCCTCACCATGTAGGTGTAGGTCTCCTCACGATGTAATTGTAGGTCTCGTCACCATGTAGGTGTAGGTTTCCTTACCATGAAGGTGTAGGTCTCCTCACCATGTAGGTGTAGGTCTCCTCACCGTGTAGCCTGTAGGTTTCCTCACCATGTAGGTGTATGTCTCCTTACGATGTAAGTGTAGTTCTCCTCACCATGTAGGTGTAGGTCTCCTCACTATGAAAGTGTAGGTCTCCTCACCGTGTAGGTATAGGTCTCCTCGCTGTGTAGCCTGTAGGTTTCCTCACCATGTAGGTGTAGGGCTCCTCACCATGTAGGTGTAGGTCTACTCACCGTGTAGCCTATAGGTCTCCTTACCATGTAGGTGTAGGTCTACTCACTGTGTAGCCTATAGGTCTCCTCACCATGTAGCCTGTAGGTTTCCTCACCATGTAGGTGTAGGTCTCCTCGCGATGTAATTGTAGGTCTCGTCACCATGTAGGTGTAGGTTTCCTTACCATGTAGGTGTAGGTCTCCTCACCGTGTAGCCTGTAGGTTTCCTCACCATGTAGGTGTATGTTTCCTCACGATGTAAGTGTAGGTCTCCTCACCATGTAGGTGTAGGTTTCCCCGTCAAGTAGCCTGTAGGTTTCCTCACCATGTAGGTGTAGGTCTCCTCACCATGTAGGTGTAGGTCTCCTCACCATGTAGGTATAGGTTTCCTCACCAAGTAGTGTATGTTTATTCACTATGTAAGTGTAGGTCTCCTCACCATGAAGGTGTAGGTCTCTTCACCATGTAGGTGTAGGTCTCCTCACCATGTATGTGTAGGTCTCCTCACCGTGTATGTGTAGGTCTCCTCACCGTGTAGGTGTAGGTCTCCTCACCATGTAGCATATAGGTTTGCTATAGTTCTTCTTCATCACCTCTTCCATGGAGGTAATAGTTACCTTTAATAAAACTCCTAAAATTATAACTCTACTATAATTACTTCTAAATGAAAGTACATATTACTTTCTTTTTTTATTTATATATATATATTTTTTATTAAATAATAACTGTATACATTGATATGATCATGGGGCATCATACACTCGCTTCATAAACCATTTGACACTTTTTTATCACAGTGGTTAACATAGCCTTTCCGGCGTTATCTCAGTTACTGTGCCAAAACATTTACATTCTACATTTACCAAGTTTTGCAAATACCCCTGTAAGATGCACCACAGGTGTGATCCCACCGATCCCCCTCCCTCTACCCACCCCCCGTTGCCACTTCCCCCTATTGTTAAGTTGTAGCTGGGTTATAGCTTTCATGTGAGAGTCCCAAATTAGTTTCATAGTAGGGCTGTGTACATTGGGTACTTTTTCTTCCATTCTTGGGATACTTTACTAAGAAGAATATGTTCCAGCTCCATCCATGTAAACATGAAAGAGGTAAAGTCTCCATCTTTCTTTAAGGCTGCATAGTATTCCATGGTATACATATACCACAATTTATTAATCCATTTGTGGATCGATGGGCACTTGGGCTTTTTCCATGACTTAGCTATTATGAATTGGGCTGCAATAAACGTACATATTACTTTCCACCATGGAGATCTTCATTTTAAGAAGGAAAACTAAATGAAATATAGCTTTTAGACAGGACACCAGTGTGAGGAGACACTTTTCTTTAAACCAAGTTTCCGTCTGTCCTCCCTCCAGGGGTTCCTTCTTCCCTCCTTCTTTTCCTTTTTTCTCTGCCTTCCCTCTTCCAACCCCTTGCTCCTTTCCCTGAAAACAAGTAGACTTTCTCTATCTCCTTGATATCTAACGACATAGACCACAGTCCACCTTGATATCAGGGAAGGTCAAACTCACCCTGTACCAACTTAAACAGTGATCTGACCAGTGGGCCCCTCTGCGATGAGGTCTGTGAAGATGCTGAAGTGAGAAAGGCGCCTCTTACTCCACTCACGGTCAGGGCAGCCACAATATGGTCTACTGTTCTGGGAAGCAGATGTTACAGTGAGCTCAACAGTATGTCAAGTGAGTTGGCTATAGGCACGTGAGGCTCTAGCTGGAGATGGTGACATTTGAGACATCTGGACTGTTTTGTGTCTGGAGGACACTTTGTAGGCTCTGAGAAGACAAATGACACTGACAGAGCTGACCTGTCATGAGATGTTATTGAGGAAATGTATCAAGCTTAGAGATGATTAACTATGATGTTTAAAGAAGTCTGTTGCTAAGGGTAAAAATAAAATAAAATGTGAATTCTAGGTTGTAACTGAGCCTATACTAACATTTTAAACCTCCAGAAAAATGTATTTTGTGTTAACACACTAGAAAAATGTTCACCAAGCAAATTCTGACATTCAGTTGCATACTTAAGATAGATGAAGGGCCTAATTGATCTTGACAAAACATCATCTTCCAGTTGCAGGGATTTGAGCATTCTAAATATTTCATGTGGATGGGTAAATTATCACTGCTGGCAGAGTTACACTATTTTAGAAATGATAACCTCAAATAGATGGCAGGTGGGCTGAAGGGAGGATGGCTGGGTGGATGGCAGGGAGGGTTGCAGGGAGGATGGCTGGGTGGATGGCAGGGAGGGTTGCAGGGAGGACAGCAGGGAGGGTTGCAGGGAGGACGGCAGGGAGGGTTGCAGGGAGGATGGCTGGGTGGATGGCAGGGTGGGTTGCAGGGAGGATGGCAGGGTGGATGGCAGGGTGGGTTGCAGGGAGGACGGCAGGGAGGGTTGCAGGGAGGACGGCAGGGAGGGTTGCAGGGAGGATGGCAGGGAGAGTGGCAGGTTGGATGGCAGGACTTTTCACACTCTCAGGTGAAAATAAAAATACTCAGTGCTTTTCTTGGTCTTTGGTATCCCTTTACTTTGTAGCTTTCTCTCTCTTTTTTTTTTATCATTGGGTATTCATTGAGGGTACAAAGAACCAGGTTACATTGCTTGCATTTGTTAGGTAAAGTCCCTCTTATAATTGTGTCCCACCCCCAAGCGGTGTGTCACACACTGTGACCCTCATCCCCTCTCTCTTTCCCTCTCTCTGCTCCCCGTTCCCCTACCTGCTCCATGTACTAGCATCAGTTGTTGTCGTATGAGAATTGTGTAGTTCACTTTTTATATGAAGCTCTGAAGTCCCTATGGGAACTCAATGTAGTGAGACTTACTGTTTCCTTTCATCTGAGTGCAGACACACAACAGGGTCATGTCAACTCCTGCCTGGGAAAAAAATGCTGAAATTCATATGGAACTAAAGAACACCCTGACTAGCCAAAGCAGTCTTGAGAGGGAACAAAGGTTTTCTTCACAAAGAAAACTTTCTGATTTCAAGATGTGTCTATAACAAAGCTATAGTAATTAAAACACTATGGTACTGGCGTAAAAACAGATACATAGACCAATGGAACAGAATGCAGAGCCCGGAAATAAATCCATGCAGATCCTCGAACTGATTTTTGGTAAGGGTGTCAAGAATAAATAGTGGGGAAAGTTAGTCTCTTCAACAAACGCAGTTGGAAAAATTGGATCGCAACATGAAGAATATCTTCTACCATGTACTCAAAATCAACTCACAATTGATTAAAGGCTTAAACATAAGACTCCAAACTATAAACCTCCTAGAAGAAAACATATGGAAAAAGCTTCATGATATTGGTCATGATGATAATTTCTTCCAAGAGCAGGAGCTAAGAAAGCAAAAAGTGACAAGTGGAACCACCTCATGTGAAAAATCTTTTGCAATGGAGTGAAACGACAATCTGTGGAATGGATGGGAAAAAATATTTGTAAATCACATATCTGATAAGAAAAAATACAAAAAATTCCTACAATTCAATAGTAAAAAATCAATAACAACAATGAAAAATCCCTAATTAAAAAAATGGGCAAAGGACTTGAACAAATATTTATCCAAAGAAGACATAAAAATTACCAACAGATATGTGAAAAGATGTGAAATGTCATTAATTATCAGGTGAGTACCTATCAAAACTGCATGAAATGTCACCTGACATGTATTAAGATGGCTCATATAAAAAGCAAATGTTGCTGTTTGTTTTGATGAGGACGTGGAGAAACTGGAACTCCTGTATGATGCTGGTGGGAATACAACTTGGTGCAATGGCTGTGTACAATAGTATGTTGGTTCTCCCCCAAATATAGAATGACCATACAGTTGACACCACTTCAGATATTTATCCAAGATGATTGAAATCAGTATCCTGAAGAGCTACCTGCACTCCCATGGACATTTAGCGCTATTCAGGATAGCCAAGATACAGAAACAACCTGAGTATTTATTGATGTGAATGAATAAAGAAAATGTGATGTGTACATATGGTGACATATTATTCAACCTTACAAAAGAAGGAAATCCTTTCTTACATGGCAATATAGAATAATCTGGAGAACAGTATGCTAATTGAAGTAAGCTGGTCACAGAAAGACGAACCCTACACGGTCCCAGTATCTGAAGTCTGTAGAGTTGTTAGACTGGCAGAGGGCAGGGCCAGGGAGTGGGAAATGTGACTGCTGTTCAGTAGGTACAAAGTTTTAGTTGTTCAAGATGATTATGTCCCAGAAATCTAGTATAGAACATTGTGTCTATAGTTAACAATACTGAATATTGTGTATTGAAAAATTTGTAAAGAGGTTAGATCTCACATTAACTGTTTTCACCATAGTTAAAAAGACATATCTGGGTGGGGCGCAGTGGCTCACACCTGTAATCCCAGCACTCTGGGAGGCTAAGGTGGCGATTTGGTTGAGCTCAGGGGTTTAAGACCAGCCTGAGCAAGAGCAAGATCCCATCTCTACTAAAAGTAGAAAAACTACCCTCAGCTACTTGGGAGGCTGAGGTAGGAGGATCACTTGAGTCCAGGAGTTTGAGGTTGGTGTGAGCTATGATGACACCATGGCACTCTACCCAGGGTGACAAAGTGAGACTCTGTCTCAAACCGTACCCCACAAAACAAACAAAGGACCCAAACCCCAGAGCTCTAGGAAGGGATGAGGAAGGTGAAAGGATAGAAGGTCTTCAGATGTAGGGAGGGAGCTCCGGGTTCCAGGTGGAAGTGAGTCCATGGCTTCTGAAGTTGCAGGGAATCTAAGGACCCAGCAAGGTGGCAGTGATGCAAAGCCATCAGGGTGTGGTTCTTCTGGAGAGAAAACTGCAGGCATTGTTTCCCCAAACTGAACAGTTCCCTATATTTCCTGCATGCAGGAAAGAAAGAAAATACAATATAAAGAGTTCCTAATATAAAGAACTGTTAAAACTTTGGAAATAAGGAAGTCAGGGAGACAGTGATATAACGGTGGCTAAAGATCTTTCTTCCCTTGGTACTAGCACTGCATGAGCCTCCAGGATTTGGGTGTCATCCTAGAGGGGTCAGGGTACTAATAACTGTGTGAGATGGAATTTCCAGCTATCCTGGTTGCACAAGGGCTAAGATTCAAGTTTAATTCAGTTGAATGAGGTGACAGAAGTGAATATTTTTGAACTTCTGAGTTTGTGCTCTAAGATTGAATACTGCATGGAAGGAAAAGAAATTTAATCTTTTAATAAAAATACTCTTATTGAACACCTGCTACACGTTTCACACCTTTTATGAAATGTAGTCGATTAAGATCAAGAAGTTATGGACTCACCCAGTGCTGTACAGCGAATAGGTGATAGGGCTGCGATTTCTAACCCACATCTGAGTGCACGCAGTGGAACTGGGACTAAGTAGGTAGCCGGGGGAAGCTTCCACTGAGAATGTTTCTGAATTGTTATAATTATTTCTCCCTGCAGAAATTCATTCCTTTATTTTGTCTTTAAAAGAGAGCACTGCTGAATTTTAAAAGTATCTTTTTTTTTTTTATTAAATCATAGCTGTGTACATCAATATGATCATGGGGCATCATACACTTGGTTCATAGAATATTTGACACATTTTCATCTCATTAGTTGACATAGCCCTCCTGGCATTTTCTTAGTTACTTTGCCAAGACATTTACATTCCACATTTGCCAAGGCTCACATGTATCCTTGTAAGATGCACCACAGGTGTGATCCTTTCAATCCCCCTCCCTCTACCCACCTCCCCCCTCCCTCCCCACGCTTTTGAGGAAGGTGAATAAAAGAAGATACCAAGGCAAGAAAGTATCTTTTCATCAGGATTTTTGCCGTGTTTGGGTTAAGTCCCCAAACACTTTGGGCAAAACAAATTATAGAAAGCAATAACCTATGACTCCATTGCTGGCTGAGTGATAGGGCTCAAGGAAGTGGTTTATAATTAAATCTACTAAATCATGGTTGGCTTTGTTTAGCTTTGACCTGTATTAACAAAGAATTTCATGGATTCTGGTTTAAATATAGTGTTAGGAATGTACATAGTAAAAGAGTGTTTTAAAAATACCTCCGGTTCAGTGTGTAGCTGCAGAGCTAATGAGAACAGGGCTCTTTTCTTTTTCTTTTTTCTTTTTTTTTCAGTTTTTGGCCAGGGCTGGGTTTGAACCCGTCCCCTCCGGCATATGGGGCCAGTGCCCTACTCCTTTGAGCCACAGGTACGGCCCCGAGAATGGGGTTTGTTTTAAGGGCAGTATTCCCAAGAGCCTTTTTTATGCTACCTTTGTCAATTTACCACTTTAAAAAAAATGAGAGTTTTTCCAGAAAAAAACAATAATTGAAGAGTGTGTATTTCATCACATAGCATGGCCATTCTTTAGCTGCTTTGGCCATGAGACAGCTAGTTGTCAAACCAAGAAATAAATGATGGTCGTTTCCCCGTTAGTGGTCATACACTCAGTTCTGATCTGAAGTGCCTGCTTTTTGTAGAGCACTTTGTCATCCATTCCTGGCATTGAACAAATGCTCAATCTTACTAGTGCCAGAGGAGAAGAATGGTCTAAAGAAAGAGTAGACATTTGAAACTTTGAATGGTTAGACTTCTAGTCTTTCTTCTTAGGTGATTTTTTCAGAATGAAAAACATATTGATAGAGAAATTAATTTCTGTATTCATATTCAAACTGGAATTTAACCACTCATATGCCAGGCATTATCCTAGGTAATTTAAGTAAATAAATAGTTACACATCTTTAAATTGAGAAGATTAACATGCCAAAAACGGAGAGTTTTTTCCTCCAATATCTTTTTCTTTTAATATTTTAACAAATGGGACTCAGGTCCACAGAATTAAAATGGGTTGAATTCTGTTCCAAATGGTTGGGACCAGAAAATGTTTCTATTTTGGAGTTTGAAATATTTGGATCGACATAATTAAAAATCTTAGGGATGGCACCCAAATCTGAACATAAAATTCATTTATACTTCTCATGCTCTTTACACATGTGGCATGAGGGAAATTTTACACAATATTTTAAATGATTTGTGCATAAAACAAAATTAGTGTACAGTGACCCATGGAAAGCGAAGGTGTCACTTTCTGGACAGCCCTGGACACTGCGGCGGTCCGGCCTTGCTGGCCTCCCCCATGCTGAGTGTGCCTCTGAGGAGCAGCCTCTTCCTGACACTCACAGGCACTAACAGCAAAGGTGGTGACCTGCCACCATCAAGTGAAACCACCTGCGATCAGGTAAAGACCCCACCGAGCGCTACCGCAGGGCCCCTCCTGGGACTGGGGAACCCTGAGCAGCCAGCGCTGCTGGCCTGCCCCCTCCACACCTGGCGATTATTACCCGGGGAGCGGGGACAGCGTGGGCAGGTGAGGGACCAGGAGTGGGGCTTGGGGACGAGGAAGCCTTAAAAGCCACTTTAACAGTGTTTCCTCCAGAGTCTCCATCTCATTAACCATCGTTTTTGTCTTAGGATTTTCTCTTTGATTCTGTAAACTGACGTGATTTCTTCTTCTGGAATGAACGGATACTAGTTAATCCTTCACTAGTTAAGTTCGTCGCACATCCTCGCCACGTTGTCCAGAGGCACTTTCTCTGTAGTGCTGATGAGGTCGTCCTCACCATGTCACTGTCATAACCGCATGTTCGGGGCACTGTAGCTGTTCCACTGTGGGTCGGTGAGTGAACAGCCGGGCCTCACCGTCCAGCTGCACTCCTGACAGCCACGTCCTCCGGCCCGTGGGGGCCTGGGTGTCCAGCTGCACTCCTAACAGCTACATCCCACGGCCCGCTGGGGTGCAGGTGTATTTGGGGTAGATACCCAGTAGTGGGACTGATGGATTGAATGGTAGGTCTACTTTTAATTCTCCACACTGCTTTCCATAGAGGTTGTACTAATTTGTAGTCCCACCAACAGTGATAAGCATTCTTTTCTCCCTGCATCCACACCAGCATCTATTGTTTTTGGACTGTTTAATAAAAGCTATCCTATATGGGGTGAGGTGATATCTCACTGTGGTTTTAATTTGCATTTCCCTGATGATTAGTGACATTGAACATTTTTTGAGACGATTTCAATACATAAGAAATTGAAGCACAGATGTGCAAGAAAATTTGTGTTTCTTCTTTTTTTTTTTGAGACAGAGTATCACTATGTCACCCTCAGTAGACTGCCATGGCATCACAGCTCACAGCAACGTACAACTCTTGCCTCAGCCTCCTGAGTAGCTGGGAGTACAGGCATCCACCACAACACCCAGCTACTTTTTTTGTTGCAGTTTGGCTGGGGTCGAACCCACCACCCTCGGTATATGTGGCTGGTGCCCCACTCACTGAGCCACAGGCGTCACCTTGTGTTTATTCCTCTCTTTGAATTTGATTCGAAGCAAAGTGCCCATTCTGCCTGACTGATGAGGAAGTCAAGGTGTCATGCTGTGACTTCATACCGTGCTCTTCCAGGGTTGAGCAAAGATCCCCAAGTGGAGCACAATGCTTTTCTGATGTTCGAAATTCTCATTCCTGGTGTCAGGATTCCCCACTGGTTCAGACTCTCCAGGGAGGTCCCTCTCTTCTCTCCCCCAGTATTATTGCAGAGAATGGAGCCTGGGGATGGGTCCCTGGCTCGCTGCTCCTTGAGAACTGCTGATCACACCTGCCTTATTGAGTTGCCTTCACATGTGCCACCGTCAAGCACACCCTTCCCGTTCTTCCTTCATGGGGTAATGTAACATAAGCATTTCAAGACAGGAGGAGCCTTTAGCTTCAAAGAACTTATGATTTCTGCCCTGCAGGGACAGGAACATATAAGGCAAAAGATTAATTAAATGAAACAGGGACTCCTGTATGGGCAAACTATACAGACCAGTGAACTAACCCACCCCATGCATTTACAGTCTCCTTGGAATGAGATACTGGGAAGCAAAGACAGCTGGGATCAAGGGGAGTACCGCACCGCAGCGAGGCGAGGGGCCTACAGCACAGGTGGAGAAGACATCCTTCCAAGGGAAAGAGAAAACTTTGTATTTGAGGAGGGAAGAGAAGAGAAGTAGTTAAGTTGAGAGAGTTCATATTAGATGGCCTTAAGCATTTTTGTTGGAGCATTGAGTAAGGTATGTGCTGGCTTGACGTTTGGGAGGACAGAAGCACAGCAACGTGTCAGAGGTTTTTAGATGGTAATTTCACCACTTCGTGGCTCTGGGACTTCAGACTCAGATGGTTATATTAGGAACTGGGGTTGAAAATACTCAAAGACTAAAGGGAAGGCTTGGAGTTCTTTTAATGATTATGAGATTTTGAAGAAGAGGGTGTGATGAATTTTATCCTAGGCCGTATAAGAAAATCAATCAAAAAGATTTTAGAGGGAGAAGTGGGGCTGGATGTGCATGATAGATTATAACAAAAATTTGTCACAGCCATCTCCTCTCTCAGCTCAGAGGGGCAGGTGCTCCCAACCTGTGCTTGGGGTTCTCCGTGTCCTAGTTGACTGAGAGGCAGGGAGATTGCTTTATAAAAACAGCAACTGCAGCAATGCATTCTAATGATGTACCAGATGCAGAAAATACTCGTAATTTTGTCTGAGAGGGCCTTTCCTTTGCTTCGTCATTAACTGCAGTGGATTTCCAACAAAAGACACAGCCCTTGGGCAAGTTTTTAGCTGTGACAGCATTTTCTGAACAAAAGAAATGAAGTATCTTTACACATGCTCTTTGTTATCCAAAACTATCTTGTCTTTAACTGTATAAGGTGGTTAAGAAAAAGTGACTTTTAGTTAGTCCAATTTGTGATATTATACTGCGTATTTATTACCTCAAGATTAAATGTAAGCATAGACAGTCTGCTCAGAAAATTGCAGCAGAGAAGAAACTGCTTCTCATATAGAAAAATGATACTCTTACTTCATCTCCAAAGATACCATATTACATAGGTGTTAAAGCAACACAAAACAGTGATTGCAAAATATTGTATTCTGCCATATTTTATTAGCGTCATTATTTCACAATTGCTTTTGTGCATTATCTTCATTTACCTTTCTATGTATTTTATTTACATTTTTTGTTAACGTGGCTTATTCAAATCCTAATATGAAAAAATGATAATTTTCTACCCACTCCACCACTGCTGTTTTGTTTTTATAGCATTGATAAAATAGCTTTACCTCTGTTGTGCAGTCCATATGAACATGAAGGAACATTTCAGTAGAGTTTATGAACAAATTGTGGCCAGTGACAGCAGATGACTTACCTGGGACACACAGCCCAGAAGCAGCAGAGTCAGGACCAGGAAGCATTTCCCAGATACACCTTCAATATTCCTGTTCCAAAATAAAGCAAGCAGTCAAATTGGATAAAATGTTGGTGGTTTTAGCATGTTCAGTTTCAGGATGTATTTTCAACATATCACAATTACAGTTCATACCTCTGTCAAGGACAGGTTGTGCTAGAATAATAAAAATATATATTTGATAAATGAAAAGCAAGAAAACAAGCATTCTAATGATTTATAAATAAGGCAGTGAAAAAGCAAAACTCACAACCTTATTATACGATGATAATGATCACATTGAAAGACTCAGGTAAAATGTGTTTATGATTTTGATTCTTTAATACTCTGCACACACCCTAAACTACGAAGTGTTAGAAGAAAGCAAGCTAGCCATCTGGCCTCACAATGTCATTATTAATGGTAGATTAAAAGGTAGATAATAAAAACTCAATGAATTTAAATGAGTTTAAGCTATTTGAGGATGTCTGTAAGTGCTTTATGAAATAACAATTATGTATGGCTGGTTGGGAACTTGTCTTTTAGTTCTCTTTTTCGTTTTTCTTTATTTTCTCTTTTTGTGATTGAAAGTTGAACGCCTTTAAGGGAGAATTTCTGTTATTTTTCACTAAAGAAATAACCCTGAGATGTTTTCCTCACTTCTTTCTTTTATTTTCTGCCTCTGATCTCTGCAGTTTGTAAAAGCTACATCAATCCATTTTCAGACCCTCCACTGGTTGGTATGTCCTTGGCTGCCTCAGAGTGAGTCCAAGGACTGACTGGCTGTGCAGACCACACTCCCTCCCGCCCTGCTGTGAGCACTGCTCTGTGGTCAAGGCTGAATTACACCAACAGGATGAAATTGTCAGGACAGGGCGGCGCCTGTGGCTCAGTGAGTATGGCGCCGGCCCCATATACCGAGGGTGGCGGGTTCAAACCCAGCCCCGGCCAAACTGCAACCAAAAAATAGCCGGGCGTTGTGGCGAGCGCCTGTAGTCCCAGCTGCTCGGGAAGCTGAGGCAAGAAAATCGTGTAAGCCCAAGACTTAGAGGTTGCTGTGAGCCGTGTGACGCCACGGCACTCTACCAAGGGCGGTACAGTGAGACTCTGTCTCTACAAAAAAAAAAAAAAAAAAAAAAAGAAATTGTCAGGACAATTGCAGTTTTCTGGAGTTTGCCAGCGAAGTCCCAACTGCTCGAGGAAGCATCACCGGGCATGCGTTACTATGATGCAAATTTAGGGGTTGAACATTGGAAACGTTTGCTCAAAGAAAAATTCTCATAAGTGATTTGATCCCAGTAAGAAAAAGAAAAGAGTTCCTGGTAGCAGATTTGTGAGGGTGAGGCTGGCAGGCAGAAGACAACACAGCTGGGGTCCCCTTACCGGGAGAGGCTCTGGAGAGGGAGCACTGAGGACCCATAACATGTCACAAGCAGAAGCAGGCTTTTCAGAACAGCTCTAGGCCTTAAAGACGTGGACTAAGAATGAATGAGATGTAAGCAAACTGTGATGTAAGGAGCTGTTAAAACACCATGCTGCGGTCCCAGCCCTCTGAGAGGCCCAGAGGGAGGAGTACTTGAGGCCAAGAGTCAGAGACCAGCCTGAGCAACACAGCCAGACCCCATCAGTTACAAAAAGTTAAAAAGACTTGGGAGGCTGAGTCAGGAGGATCACTTGAGCCCACGAGTCCGAGGTTGCAGTGAGCTGTGATGACGCTATGGCACTCCAGCCTGGGCGACAGAACAAGACTCTGTCTTAGAAACAAACAAAAACACCACCACACACGTGCTCCGTAGAACTACATAGCTTTTAAGTGATATTCTTAACTACGGATAGATCTGTATTACACGTGCACATCCTGCAGTGGGTGCTCTGAGCAAAGGGAAAGCAAATGGGAATGGAGCTTACCGGGTTTGATGACAGTGCTGTGCCGTGAACAGCCACGTGCCTGGTGATCTGCTTTTATGAGAGGGAAGAGGGAACCAGGAGAGAAGAGAGAGAGACAGCAAGGGTTTGCGTGGGGTTGCTGCGTCACCAAACAACTGATAGCACAGGCTCTGAGCTGGCGCGACGGTGACATCAGGAACTCAGGCAAACCATTTAATTCTTCCAAACATTCTCTTCCTCACTATAGGGATTCCTCAGTCCATTTATTTCTTCAACAAAAAGCAATGGGTTTCCTGGTATTCACTAGGCTCTATTTCAAACAGGCCAAGTCCTCGCTTTCATGAAGCTTATGTTACTCAGGGAAAAGACAGATAATGAAGAAAATAAACACAATATGCCAAGTGGAGGCAGAAAACTGAAGCAAGTTAGTGCATGGAAGATAGGTGAGGAGGGTGTGGCTGTGTGTGGTGACTGCACTGCTGTGTGTGATGACGATGTGGCTGTGTGTGGTGACGGCACAGGCTGTGTGTGGTGACGGTGTGGCTGTGTGTGGTGACAGCATGGGCGTGTGGTGACGGAGTGGCCACACGAGGTGACGGCACAGGCTGTGTGTCACGTGGGCGGCCGGGGGACTTTGCGGTGAGGATGGCTGTCCTCTCCATGGGGAAGCAAATCATGTGGGTATGTGAGAAAGAATAGCTCAAGGTGGCCACAGAAATACACGTCCTGCAGCTTGCTCTTTGCTTGTTAATGACGCAGACACCCTTCCGTGTCAACACATGTAGATCAATCCCCTTCTTTTTAATGGATGAGAGATTTTAGCGTTTTTCACTGTGTCGAGCTGCATCTACCTGCCGTCTTAATGAGAGTTGGGTGACTGTCAGTGTGTGGCCGGCAGGGCTGGATCGCCGCAGGTGCATCACTCTGCACCTAGGTCTGCAGCGCTTGCTGCTGCTTGAGCCTTAACTTCTAGAGCTGAGCAGCTGGCTCCGTGGGCTCCTGCCCTTCAGATCTGGATGACGTCCCTAAACTGGCAACGAGGTTTTTGTCTTCTTGATAACAAGTTACATTTTAAACTTTCTCCAAAATACTAAATTGCCTTCTTGATGTTTCAGGAATACTTGATTTCAATTTTCACTTGAACTTCCAGTTCAAATCACTTCCAGTTTGATTTCTTACTAATTCTCTTACTCAGTTTTTCCTCTGTTAAAGAATTTTCATTTCTTTTTTATTTGCTGCCATCAGAGATTAAATTTTAATAGTTAGAACTTACAGTAGTTTTAAAGGAAAAGAGAATACATATTAAACATAACTAAGAGGGAACTCACTTGTAAGGTAGACTAAATTGCTTTGGTACTATTTTTAGGAAACGAGTATAGTTTTTCACCAGAGTATTACAGTTTCAAATTTGGTGAAGATTTTGTCTTGGCTTTTATGACATGAACTGGCCTCACTGGTGTAGTCTTTGTAAGAGAGCACAGTTTTAATCATTGAAAAATAGAGAAATATATAAGGAAATCACATTAGATTTTCCTTTCCTCTAAGAATCAAGCTTACTATTATGTGGCTAGACTAAATGCAGAAGTATCTTTCTGTTAAAAATTTTGTAAAGAAATTTTGATAGAGCAGAGCTCCTTTTCCCTGAGCCCTTCTGTGTATACACAGGACCACAACACAACAAGCCAGCACCCGCTTAATCCACAAATATGCTAAACTTCAAGTTATTTCTCTTTTATTTCTTCTCTTTTCCTCCACTCTGGTAGACAAGTCTTCCTGTTTTTAATGTCTGCTCTTTTCCTCTCTAACAGAAGGGTAGGCTGGGTTGTCATCAACTTCAGAACTTAGGTTTCTCTTGCTTTGTAAATTCTTTCCTTGCTCTGTGCCTTTCATTTTCAGGTTTTATAGCTAGCTGCCCATGGACAGGCCCTTCGGTTTGACAGTTCAGGCTCTGGGTCAGGAACCCACTAGCAGTTTAGCTGGTGTCAGCACAGCAGGGACTGAGAGGATGCTTTGAGCCTGGCTCTGGAGGTGCTGTGGGCTTGGGAATGCAGGTGGCCTCTAGAAACGGGGAAAGACAAAAAAGCACATTGTCCTCTTGTCTCCAGAAGGACTAGCAGGGTTTGAAACATCCGGACTTTAATCCAGTGGAACTGACTGTGGACAAGCTTGTATTGTTTTAAGCCACTATGTCCATGGTTTACTATCACAGCCAGAGGAATCTAATGTGGGAGGAGGTGGGATTTTTTTTCACAGATTAGTATCTGTAAAGACGGATATGGTTAGATTCCCACTGTTGAATTCCTGTGCATTTTAGAGCCAACTTTAATATAATTGGGAAGAGACTAAACTCTTCATTCACAGTGCTGGACTTTAGGAATCGGGGTAGAGATGCTGCTTGGCCTTTCTGGTGACTGTGTCCCTGAGGATCTGGGGTGTGGGAAGAAGGATTCCCAACAATTTTCACTTCCAGAACTAAAAGTTCTGGTTTCTTTCCAAGGTCTTAAATAGTACTCTTTATCTAGAAACTTTGATAATCATTTTGCAGTTATCTGGAAACATTTGAAGGTAATTCCTAACCAAGTGAGCCAATTTTCTGTCTATGTTATATGAATTTCCTAATTATGTTTATCTTATTATTTTGTGTATGTTGGAAATTAAATACTGGCTGTGTATTGCTAATAAAAATGACAATATTTGCTAATAAAAATTACTTAACTTAGGCAAAGAGGAGGCATTTAAAAAGAGCTTTGTAGTGGAAGGTTCTATGTTAGGTGAAAAGCCACCTTGCGTCTTTAATCTTACTTAGCCTCATTTTGTCTCTACAGAGAGAAGAATAAAATGACCTCCAAGGTTCTGTGCAGCTCTGAAAACTGTTGATTTGTCTATTAGTCATTGCTCGACCTGTTAAGAGAAAATGCTATTTAAGAAAGTAAGAAAGGGGCGGCATCTGTGGCTCAAGGAGTAGGGCGCCGGTCCCATATGCCGGAGATGGCGGGTTCAAACCCAGCCCCGGCCAAAAAAAAAAAAAAAGAAAGTAAGAAAGATTAGAATGTAAAATCCTTTCTGTTCTAATGAAGTCAGGTGGCACTACTTGGACATTCAGAGAAGCTTGGAAAAGCCATTTAATGATTCAAAACCTCTGCTGCACCCTGGCCCAGTCCAAATTCAATTATTTGCATATTCATGCAGTGACCATCCCTTCCAACCATCCACCAGGCTCAGTGCCAAGGTAGTCACAGTCTGGCTGACTGTTTTGTCTTTTTAAAATTGATCCAACAAATTTATTTTCAGTCATTCTCACCATCTGCTACATAATTGTGGGTTGGGGAAAGGACAACAGACATCTCATGGTTTAGTGTGGAAGTTCCACTTAGAGGTGTCACTGTGTCTAACTGGCAAAAAGCCACGAAAACAAGTGTCATGGTTGCCAAAGAGCTGATAGTAAACGCCACAGCATTCCATTACGGTAATCACTCATAAATTCATCTTTTCTCTCATTTCTTCATATATTTATTTATTTTTTTAGACAGAGTCTCACTATGGTCACCTTTGGCAGAATGCCGTGGCATCACAGCTCACAGCAACCTCAAACTCTTGGGCTAAAGCGATTGTCTTGTCACAACCTCCAAAGTAGCTGGGACTACAGGTGCCTACCACAACACCTGGCCATTTTTTCTTCCAGTTGTCGTTGTTTAGTTGGCCCGGGCTGGGTTTGTACCCACCATCCTTGGTGTATGTGGCTGGTGCTGTAACCACTGTGCTATGGGCACTAAGCCTCATTTCTTCATAGTTGATAGAATTCTCACGCCTAACTGAAATGGCAGTAATGTGGCACATTTGCACAGTCCTTGACAGTTCTCCAAATACTGTCATATGTAATGTATGATTCAATACAATAAAAACTGCTGTTTGTAACAGCAAATACAACTACAGAACCTTACTGAGGAATGTACGTGGTTTTGGTGAAAATCAAAGGAATCTTCTTGCAGCAGTCAGTGGTCATGGAAAATTGGGTATTAGTGGACCTGCATGCATAAACAAGGGAAAGGTGAATGGAACTCTTAAGATTGTTTAAAATATTTCACAGTTTCTGTGTAATCGACAGCCACATGGATGATGTTTGCTGATTAGAGCTTGTTACTGAGGAGAGAAAAATGCAGACTTTCGGGCAGAGTGATTATTAAGGTAAAGATCAGTTTGCAATGGGTGTAAAGTACTGGAGATGTATTGAACATGGGTATGTATGAGGCGAAGCTTTGGGCGGAAGCCACCATGTCCACACACCCAGTGACTGGCTTTCCAGTTCAGAGCTGGCTGGTTAGCATGCACCGTGGCGTGGCTGACTGTTGCGCCCCAAGTGCCCTATTGAATCTAGATAGATAGTCACAAGCTCACCAGCAGTCTGTTTCTAAAAGTGTGAATTCTGACCAATTTTGTGAAATTCCATCACTCTGATTTTCTGACTTCTTCTCTTCCACCTTCCAGCCTGAGGTTATGTGTTGGGCATGAGCATGTAAATAAACAGTCTCCGGCTTAGAGCAAACTTCCCTCTTCATTCCATCAAAAACTATGACGTAAACCCATGCACTTACTAAGTATTTAATACATTTTACATGTACTCATCAATTCTAAATTGGGTGCTTTCTAATTCAGAATTGTACATTTCTGCTTAGTTTCTCTCTGACACATAGGAGAGTGGGCAGGAAGTCATTTGTCCACAGTGTCCAGAGTGTCCTTTCCCACCAGGTGCTGGACAGTGTTTGTGCAGGGGTCTCACTGTGAAGATCCTCTGTCAGTCTGGACTCCAACAGAAAAACCCATTTCCTGAAAAATTTCTTTAAATCCAGATAACAGAACAGAAGGCCACATATTTTGAGGAGACTGTGTAGACAAAACACTGAACCAGGTGGGGTTGCCACCTGCACACCCAAAGGGTGGGGAGAGTGTTCAGACACTGCACTTGCCCTTGAAACTGGAATGCACATTTCTATATTGAACCAGGTGGATCTGGGGCGAGAGCTGCACAGAATAGGGAAGGGATTCTGATGGTGCCTTGTGGCCCAGCGTTCTAGCTAACTTGGTTAACGGTTACCATAGTTCCTAAGTGAGGAGGAAGTATTGGGTAATGTCAGAGTTCAGAATGTATCTTTTACTGTTTGCAAAGTATAAAAGCAACATAGTTTTTGTGCGTTGGTTATTGTGTAAATATATGTAATAAACAGCATATAATTATCATTTCAGAATATGGGCTTAGTTGTTCTTTGCAAATCTTCTTGATATTTCAAGAAACAAATCCAGACTTAAAGAATTCCTGCCACCCACACTTTTAGAGTTAAGAGATATTTTTGGATGTGAAGGTTTCTTGATGATTACCAAAATCAAAATTCTAGCTTCCAGATTTGGCAAAAGCAGTGAAAGAAGGGTTTTACTTTCAGGAATCTGTTTCAGTAAAGTATATCTCTCTAGATATATTTCAGTTTTCAGGACTTGGAATTATTATCTCTAATCTATAAACTATCTTTTTACCTACCCCCTTCTCTTTCGAAACCACTGCATTATTTCAGGCATTAAGGTCTTTTCTTTTTTTTTTTTTTTTGTTGGAGATTCATTGAGGGTACAATAAGCCAGTTACACTGATTGCAATTGTTAGGTAAAGTCCCTCTTGCAATCATGTCTTGCCCCCATAAAGTGTGACACACACCAAGGCCCCACCCCCCTCCCTCCGTCCCTCTTTCTGCTTCCCCCCCATAACCTTAATTGTTATTAATTGTCCTCATATCAAAATTGAGTACATAGGATTCATGCTTCTCCATTATTGTGATGCTTTACTAAGAATAATGTCTTCCACATCCATCCAGGTTAATACGAAGGATGTAAAGTCTCCATTTTTTTGAATGGCTGAATAGTATTCCATGGTATACATATACCACAGCTTGTTAATCCATTCCTGGGTTGGTGGGCATTTAGGCTGTTTCCACATTTTGGCGATTGTAAATTGAGCTGCAGTAAACAGTCTAGTACAAGTGTCCTTATGATAAAAGGATTTCTTTCCTTCTGGGTAGATGCCCAGTAATGGGATTGCAGGATCAAATGGAGGTCTAGCTTGAGTGCTTTGAGGTTTCTCCATACTTCCTTCCAGAAAGGTTGTACTAGTTTGCAGTCCCACCAGCAGTGTAAAAGTGTTCCCTTCTCTCCACATCGACACCAGCATCTGCAGTTTTGAGATTTTGTGATGTGGGCCATTCTCACTGGGGTTAGATGATATCTCAGGGTTGTTTTGATTTGCATTTCTCTAATATATAGAGATGATGAACATTTTTTCATATGTTTGTTAGCTATTCGTCTGTCCTCTTTAGAGAAAGTTCTATTCATGTCTCTTGCCCATTGATATATGGGATTGTTGGCTTTTTTCATGTGGATTAATTTGAGTTCTCTATAGATCCTAGTTATCAAGCTTTTGTCTGATTGAAAATATGCAAATATCCTTTCCCACTCTGTAGGTTGTCTCTTTGCTTTGGTTATTGTCTCCTTAGCTGTACAGAAGCTTTTCAGTTTAATGAAGTCCCATTTGTTTATTTTTGTTGTTGTTGCAATTGCCATGGCAGTCTTCTTCATGAAGTCTTTCCCCAGGCCAATATCTTCCAGTGTTTTTCCTATGCTTTCTTTGAGGATTTTTATTGTTTCATGCCTTAAATTTAAGTCCTTTATCCATCTTGAATCAATTTTTGTGAGTGGGGAAAGGTGTGGGTCCAGGTTCAGTCTTTTACATGTAGACATCCAGTTCTCCCAACACCATTTATTGAATAGGGAATCTTTCCCCCAAGGTATGTTCTTGTTTGGTTTATCAAAGATTAGGTGGTTGTAAGATGTTAGTTTCATTTCTTGGTTTTCAATTCGATTCCAAGTGTCTATGTCTCTGTGTTTGTGCCAGTACCATGCTGTCTTGACCACTATGGCTTTGTAGTACAGACTAAAATCTGGTATGCTGATGCCCACAGCTTTATTTTTGTTACAAAGAACTGCCTTAGCTATACGGGGTTTTTTCCGGTTCCATACAAAACGCAGAATCATTTTTTCCAAATCTTGAAAGTACGATGTTGGTATTTTGATAGGAATGGCATTGAATAAGTAGATTGCTTTGGGAAGTATAGACATTTTAACAATGTTCATTCTTCTCGTCCATGAGCATGGTATGTTCTTCCATTTGTTAATATCCTCTGCTATTTCCTTTCTGAGGATTTCATAGTTTTCTTTATAGAGGTCCTTCACCTCCTTCGTTAGGTATATTCCTAGGTATTTCATTTTCTTTGAAACTATGGTGAAGGGAGTTGTGTCCTTAATTAGCTTCTCATCTTGACTGTTATTGGTGTACACAAAGGCTACTGACTTGTGGACATTGATTTTATATCCTGAAACATTACCGTATTTTTTGATGACTTCTAGGAGTCTTGTGGTTGAGTCTTTGGGGTTCTCTAAGTATAAGATCATGTCATCAGCAAAGAGGGAGAGTTTGACCTCCTCTGCTCCCATTTGGATTCCCTTTATTTCCTTGTCTTGCCTAATTGTATTGGCTAGAACTTCCAGCACTATGTTGAATAGTAAAGGTGACAGAGGACAACCTTGTCTGGTTCCAGTTCTAAGAGGAAAAGCTTTGAGTTTTACTCCATTCAGTAAAATATTGGCTGTGGGTTTGTCATAGATAGCTTCAATCAGTTTTAGAAATGTGCCACCTATGCCTATACTCTTCAGTGTTCTAATTAGAAAAGGATGCTGGATTTTATCAAATGCTTTTTCTGCATCTATTGAGAGGATCATGTGATCTTTATTTTTGCCTCTGTTAATATGGTGGATAACGTTTATAGACTTGCGTATGTTAAACCAGCCTTGCATCCCTGGGATGAAGCCTACTTGATCATGATGAATGACTTTTTTGATGATAAGCTGTAATCTATTGGCTAGGATTTTGTTGAGAATTTTTGCATCAATATTCATGAGTGAGATTGGTCTGAAATTCTCCTTTTTGTTTGGGTCTTTTCCTGGTTTTGGTATCAGGGTGATGTTTGTTTCATAGAATGTGTTGGGGAAGATTCCTTCTTCCTCAATTTTTTGGAATAATTTCTGCAGTACAGGTATAAGCTGTTCCTTGAAGGTTTGATAGAATTGTGGAGTGAAGCCATCTGGACCAGGGCATTTTTTGGTTGGAAGATTTTTTATTGTTTCTTTCATCTCAGTGCTTGAAATTGGTCTGTTCAGGAGCTCTATTTCTTCCTGGCTGAGTCTAGGGAGAGGGTGTGATTCCAAATATTGATCCATTTCTTTCACATTGTCAAATTTCTGGGCATAGAGTTTCTGGTAGTATTCAGAGATGATCTCTTGTATCTCTGTGGGATCAGTTGTTATTTCCCCTTTATCATTTCTGATTGAAGTTACTAGAGATTTTACTTTTCTATTCCTCATTAGTCTGGCCAATGGTTTATCTATTTTATTTATTTTTTCAAAAAACCAACTCCTTGTTTCCTTAATTTTCTGAATGATTCTTTTGTTTTCAATTTCATTGATCTCTGATTTGATTTTGGATATTTCTTTTCTTCTACTGAGTTTAGGCTTAGATTGTTCTTCTTTTTCCAATTCCGTAAGATGTCTTGTGAGATTGTTGACGCGCTCTCTTTCTGTTTTTTGAATGTAGGCATCTAAAGCGATAAATTTTCCTCTCAAAACTGCTTTTGCAGTATCCCACAGGTTTTCGTAGCTTGTGTCTTCATTGTTGTTATGCTCAAGGAAGTTAATGATTTCCTGTTTTATTTCTTCCTGCACCCATCTGTTATTCAACAGAAGATTGTTTAATTTCCATGCCTTTGGGTGGGGTTGAGCATTTTTGTTAGAGTTGAGTTCCACCTTTAGTGCCTTATGGTCTGAGAAGATACAAGGTAAAATTTCAATTCTTTTGATTCTGTTGATATTTGTTTTGTGTCCCAGGATATGATCAATTTTGGAGAATGTTCCATGGGGTGATGAGAAGAATGTATATTCTTTATCTTTGGGGTGGAGTGTTGTATATGCGTCTATCAAGCACAGTTGTTCTAGGGTCTCATTTAAATCTCTTATATCCTTGTTTAATTTCTGTTTAGAGGATCTGTCCAGCTCTGTAAGAGGAGTGTTAAGGTCCCCTGTTATTATGGTATTATCAGATATCATATTGCTCAGACTGAGTAAGGTCTGTTTCAAGAATCTGGGAGCATTTAAATTGGGTGCATAGATATTTAGAATTGAAATGTCTTCTTGTTGTATTTTTCCCTTGACCAATATAAAGTGACCATCTTTGTCTTTTTTGACTTTAGTTGCTTTAAATCCACATGTATCTGAAAATAAGATTGCAACTCCTCTTTTCTTCTGAATTCCATTTGCCTGAAAAATTGTCTTACAACCCTTGACTCGGAGCTTTAATTTGTCTTTTGAAGCCAGTTGTGTTTCTTGCAGACAGCAAATGGATGGCTTGTGTTTTTTAATCCAGTCAACTAATCTATGTCTCTTCAGTGGGGAATTCAAGCCATTAACATTTATTGAGATAATTGATAAGTGTGGTAGTATTCTATTCGTCTTATTTTGTGAGAGTCCATTGCTTAGTTTTATCTTTTGCATCAGTGTGGAGGTTAGGTTCTGTCCTTTAATTTCTGAGTTCTTACTTTGCTGCTGATCCGTTGTGGTGGTCAGTGTGCAGAACAGGTTGAAGTATTTCCTGTAGAGCTGGTCTTGTTGTGGCGAATTTCCTCAATGTTTGTACATCCGTAAATGATTTGATTTCTCCGTCAATTTTGAAGCTTAGCTTAGCAGGGTACAGAATTCTAGGCTGGAAATTGTTCTGTTTAAGTAGATTAAAGGTAGATGACCATTGTCTTCTTGCTTGGAAAGTTTCATTAGAGAAGTCTGCGGTCACTCTGATGGATTTGCCCCTGTAGGTCAACTGGCGCTTACTCCTGGCAGCTTGCAGAATCTTTTCTTTCGTCTTGACTTTGGACAGGTTCATCGCAATGTGTCTTGGACAAGCTCGGTTAGAGTTGAGGCGACCTGGGGTCCGATAGCCCTCTGAAAGCAATGTGTCAGAATCTTTGGTGATATTTGGGAAATTTTCTTTTATTATATTCTCTAGTATGGCTTCCATTCCTCTGGGGCATTCTTCTTCCCCTTCTGGAATTTCTATAACTCGTATGTTGGAACGCTTCATAAAGTCCCATAATTCTGACAGTGAACGTTCTGCTTTCTCTCTCTTCTTTTCTGCCTCTTTTACTATCTGAGTTATCTCAAAAACTTTGTCTTCTACCTCTGAAATTCTTTCTTCTGCATGGTCTAACCTGTTGCTGATACTTTCCATTGCATCTTTAAGTTCCCTGATTGACTGTTTCATTTCCTTCAGCTCTGCTATATCCTTTTTATATTCTTCATATCGTTCATCTCTGATTTGATTCTGTTTTTGGATTTCCTTTTGGTTATTTTCCACTTTATTAGCAGTTTCCTTCATTGTTTCCATCATTTCTTTCATTGTTTTCAACATGTGTATTCTAAATTCCCTTTCTGTCATTCCTAACATTTCTGTATAGGTGGAATCCTCTGCAGTAGCTACCTCATGGTCTCTTGGCGGGGTTGTTCTGGACTGGTTCTTCATGTTGCCTGGAGTTTTCTGCTGATTCTTCCTCATGAGTGATTTCTTTTATCTGTTTCCTTGCCCTAATTTTCCTTTCACTTCCTCTTTCTCTTTAAGTTCTCGTGCCTGTGGACTAAGGGTTACAGGACCAGAAGGGTGAGAAGGTTTTAGAGCAAAAAAGGGATGAAAGAAAGGAGGACCGAGTGATAAGGAAAAAAAAAAAATAGAGAAAGGAGAGGGGGTGGGTAAAAGGAATATTTACAAAAAGAAGAGAGGCACAGAAAGAGGGAGACAGAGCAATATAGGTGTACAGTAGGGTACTTTGTTACAACCTTAAAAAAAAAACCACCTTCTGGGGGTGCTCAGTTGGGTGGTTCCCTTGAGGTCAGCAGCTCTTTGCTAACCTGATCAGACACAGTACCCCACCTCCACCAAGTAGAGAGGAAAGACAAAAATGCTATAAATCAAACCAAAACAAGCAAACAGAAAACTTTACGGGATAAAATTAGGTGGAGAATCAAATAATAGTGGTAGAAACACTTGCAAAAATGAAGTTCTAGTTATTGAAAAAGGCAGCAATGGGAAATTATAATTAAACTAGAAAAATTGAGAAAGAAAAAGGATCTGTATGGAAAAGGTTGAACTTAAAAAACAAAACAACATTCAACAACATCAAAATAAACAAAAAAAAAACAACCAAACCAAAAAAAAAAAAAACACAACCAAAAACAAAGCAGTATGTATATGTTATTGAATATTGTCTGGGCAACACGTGGTCTTCTGGGGTATGAGATGTTAATCACAGTTCTGATACAACTGAAGGCTGCTAGTTTCTCAAACCCCAGCAGGTAGACACCCTAAATCTCTCTTCAGCCCACTTAAAAGGCACTTTGAACTTGTTCAATTGCTGAGCAGAAGCTTTCCCAGGGAAGTGCTTGTCACTGGAATCACTGCTGAAGTGGCTGTCCACTTACCCTGTGTGCCAAAACTGGTCTCCCTCTGCCCCTGAGGGTTAGGGCTGCAAGGCGGCTCAGACCCCTCCCTTAGGCTCCTTGGTCGCTGGGTTACCAGCTCCCACCCAGTTCTACCTCTGCAACCCTGAGGGCGGAGCTTGCGGGGCAGATCGCTCACAATGGCTGCCTGTGACTCAGAGCCAAACACTATTAGCTCCGTGTGGCTCAGCGGCTCAGACTGGGGCCCTAGACAGCGGCCAAAGTTCTCCGCACTCCCGCTCAGGCTCTCCCCAAGGCAGTTCAGCTGAGTGCCAAGTCCAAAGACACCAAAACAGTTCACAGGTAAGGCCTTTCTGGTTTGCAGTCTCGCTGCTACTGAACTTACAGTTGTGGGCGGGTTTAGACGGATTGAACACACGTGACCACTTGCCGGTTTTCCACTGTTTTAGTCCTCTTCCTGGGGTCCAGAAGTCTCTTGCTGACTCCCTGTATCCTCTCAGGGATGATGATAGGCAGATCCCACCAGCCAGAGATGCTTGGAGTCCTATCTCCCCAGACTCACGGTGCCCTGATTCAAGGAAGCTGTTACTCGGCTGCCATCTTGCTCCGCCTCTGCCATTAAGGTCTTTTCAACCAGCTAATGACATCTTTTTTTTTTTTATCTTATTTAAAAATTCCTTTTTTGATTTCTTTTTCTCTATGTTCCATTCCTTTGTGGGATAAATGGGATGTTCGGACTTTAGCCTGCTTTAGAAATTGCGGTAGATGTGGCAGTGGAGGAGAAGGCGGCTGGTCTGCAGGTGCAGGCAAGCTGAGAAGCGTCGGCAGAGTCAGCACAGCTGCAAGTTCATGACCAGGTTCAGTGTGTGGACCCACACGAGGACGCTTCTTCTTACATGGCATGTGACCCTGCCTGGATTGTCCTCTGTTGCAAATGCTTTGCTTTGGAAACTCTGTCTATGAACTTGAAATTTGATTAGGAGTATTGTTTTTTTTTTTATTTACATTATTCTAATTTTAGAATAAGATGTATTCTTCTATTACTTATAAAATTAAAAAGAAATATAAAGGAATTAATACAACATTTAAAAAAAAGAAGAAGAGGAAATAGTAAGTATACTGTTGTGGACCCAGTTTAGAGAAAACCTAAACCATCTTGATGTGAGACAACATTGACACTTGAGTCAGGAGATGGGAGGTAGAGATGTGAACCCATGCAGGGAGTGGTGAGGCAGCAATGGGGAGGTGGAGCCGGGTGCGTGGGGAGGAGGAGGGATGGTGCTCGGCTCTCTCTGTGTCATCAGGAGCACAGAAGGGAGACACGTCTAGGAGGAAAGATCACGACATGTTGGTTAGAGACGTCTGCAGGCCTCTAGGTGAGGCTGTCTGACAGAAAACTAGACCTGCAGAATTGGTTCCCACCAGACTCTGGAGTAAATGACATAACGCACAAGTAACAGAAATCACGATTACCTCGTTTACGGATTTGCTCACTGAATTCCCAGCTTGACACCGGGAACTTCCGCTCTGTCCATTTCTCTCGCCTGTTTCTGGTGACCTGCCCTGCGTTTCCCCCCAACTTTTCAGTGGTTCTATTTGATGCCATCAACGTTTCTGACCTGCAGTCGCAACATTTTTGGGTTTCCAAAGCTGCTAGACCTTTTTCCTCCCCTTTTTTTTCAGTCATTTAGTGGAATTTTGGGGTGGAGGAGAGTTAGCTGTGTTATCAGTTTGTCTTCCTGGACTTGCAGCAGAAGCTCTGGGGTGAGCTGTTAATCTGCCTCCGGGGGGCTTTACTCACCATGAAAAGTGCCTGAGCCTTTCCAGGTGTGGCAGCACCGTTTCCTTGCGTGAATTATGCTTTAGTGTGTCTTGAAGGAGATAAAACTCTACTTAAATGACATCTCAGCTGTGCTGAAGGAAGTGATTCCAAACAAAGTTTAAGGTCAAGCTTAAGGTCAAGGTTAAGGTCATGTTTTTCATCCTTCTTCTCTTGCCACTAAAAGACCTGACAATAAAGGATTCTTTAAAAAAAAAATAAATCTTTATTAAAAATTTAGAAACTATGAAAAAGTTCTATCCTGTCACCTAGATAGAATTACTGTAGGTATTTGGATGTATGTCTGTGTGTGTATGTACATGTACACGCATGCATATATTTATAAAATTAAATTATATGGGTGGCGCCTGTGGCTCAAGGAGTAGGGCGCTGGTCCCATATGCCGGAGGTGGCAGGTTCAAACCCAGCCCCGGCCAAAAACCACAAAAAAAAAAAAAAAAAATTAAATTATATATGGTATTAATTTCTTTTTTCCACTTAGTTATATATGATAAGCATTCCCCCCATATATTTATGTTTTTTGTTTTTTTTCATTGACATGTAATAATTGTACATATTTATGGAATGCAGGGTGATATTTTGAGACAGGCATGCGATGTGTAAATCAGGGTAATTAGCGTACTTATCACCTCAAACATTCACCATTTTCCTATGTTGTAAACATTCAACATCTTCTCCGGCTTTTTGAGAACATACAATAAATTACAATTACTTATGGTCATGTGACCCTCGTGTACTGTGGGCCACCGGAGCTCACCCCTCCTACCTAGCTGTACTTATCTCCAAGAACTGTTCTTGGTGTCTTGTATTCTATTATATTGGTGTCCCACAAGTCAATTAGACTAATCGCCACTAGATTAGAAGTGGTGATTAGTGTAGTGTAGATTAGAAATAGATTATTTTCAATTTTTATCTTTGTAAATAATTCTGCAACAAACATGCTTATAAGTACATTTTTATTCACATTTTAGCAAATAAAATGTAACAGTAATTCCTTAAGGGTATGAGGGCAAGCTGCCTGTGTGTGTCACCTCTGATAACCACCAGGGTGTTGGATTTCCTCGGTTTGGCTCTACGTAAGTCCTACCTGTCACCACCTGCCCCACATGACAGTGTGAGGTAGAGGGGATGGCTCCTGGCTGCAGCCTGAGCATAGCTGCATAGGGGGGCAGCCAGTCTTCAGAGACGGTGTCCAGTGGGCGGTGTCTCCAGCTAGATACTCACCCTCTTGTGAGGTGCAGTGTCCATAGTGTGCTTGGGCTGCTCTGTGTCAGCAGCAGTGAGCAGCAGAGATGCTGTGTGACCCCAGGTCAGGGACAGGGAGGAGCAGAGATGCTGTGTGACTCCAGAGTGGGGACAGGGAGGAGCAGAGATGCTGTGTGACCCCAGGTCAGGGACAGGGAGGAGCAGAGATGCTGTGTGACTTCAGAGTGGGGACAGGGAGGAGCAGAGATGCTGTGTGACCCCAGGTCAGGGACAGGAAGGAGCAGAGATGCTGTGTGACCCCAGGTCGGGGACAGGGAGGAGCAGAGATGCTGTGTGACCCCAGGGTGGGGACAGGGAGGAGCAGAGATGCTGTGTGACCCCAGGGTGGGGACAGGGAGGAGCAGAGATGCTGTGTGACCCCAGGTCAGGGACAGGAAGGAGCAGAGATGCTGTGTGACCCCAGGTCGGGGACAGGGAGGAGCAGAGATGCTGTGTGACCCCAGGGTGGGGACAGGGAGGAGCAGAGATGCTGTGTGACCCCAGGTCGGGGAAAGGAAGCAGCTTTTTTTGGGCTCCTGGAACTTGCGCTCCTGGGAGTCAAACTTAAGGTAAAAATGCACCGATGCTGAAACCATCACATCGTAGTGAAGCTCAGTTGCTGTAGGACAGGGGAAGATACCGCTGGCATTGCTTTGTTTTATTCTATGTTTGGAACCATGTTTCAACTGGATTTTTGGATTTTTTGTTTTGACTTTAGGTGAAAGGAATTCTGTCAGTGGTAGACAGACTGTGGGAGTATCTTTCACCTGAGTGTGAAACAAACAAATGAAGAGAAAACTTACAAAACATGAGCCAGAATAGTTATTGGGCTCATCACAGTAGCTGGTATTCACAGATTTACTAACATTTATTTAAGTGAGTGAGATAAGGCTGTACTTCAGGTAGTAGGTAAGATAACAATTGACAAATCCTTCATCAGACAGGGCCTGAGGCACGCCACCTCTGCTACAGTGATGGTGAGGGGCGTCTTCTTTTTCTCTGCACGTTAAATCATCATTATTAATCCTGCTAAAGTTAAGAGTGGCTGCTGTGTCTGATGATTCTGCACCATGGGAGCATTCTAAAGAGAAAATGTGGGTCACAGGGGTGGAGCAAGGTGGCCTAATAGAAACTTGCAGCAATCATCCCTCCACATGAATACCAAGCACAACCACCACCCCCAGGCAGCTTCAGGAGAAGGAGCAGCAGGCGAGAGCTCATGCTGTCTGGTTTTAACGTTCTATCAAGGGCAGAGGCTCCGAAGAGAGCAGAAAAGGCAATCTTACATAGCCCATGCTGCCCGCTCCAGCCCCCAGCGGTGCTGAGCCGGCACACGGAGTGGACAGGGAACCCATGTGCTGGGACAGGGAGGGACAGGGAAGGATCATGGGAATTTTCACTGGACCTCAGGCCTGCCCTGGCACAGGGGGACACAAGGCAGAGTCCTGCTGGTGCCCGTGCGGAGAACACTTAGACCCGCTCAGCCAGGGGAGACACAAACTCTGGTGAGCCCCACCATATAGTGGGAAAGAGAGTCCTCAGGGCTGCACTAAATTCATCAATTAAACTACTGCCAAATGTTAGTTGGGTCAAGGAGGAAATTAAGATGAAAATGGAAAGATTATTTGAACTTTTGATAAAGAGAAACCTAAAGACCTCACAGTAAATTTGTTAGAGCTGATAAATTCAGTCACGCTGCAGCTGTAGGAACTCACCTTTAAACAGGTGCCAAGGACACACGGTGGGGAAAGGGCAGCCCCCTCAACAAATGGTGCTGGGAGGGCGGGATGTCCATGTGCAGGTGTGTGATTGGACCTCATCTTCACTGCGTGTGAAATCCAGTCTGAATGGATTAAGGATGTAAGTGTAAGACCTGAAACTGTGAAACTACTAAAAGAAAACACTGGCGAAACCCTTTCCAACATTGGTCTGGGCATCAGCTTCTTGAGTAAAACCCACAGAGCACAGGTAACTGAGGCAAAATTGGACAAGTGGGCTCACGACAAACTACAAAGCTTTGGCACAGCCAGGCAACAGTCAACAAAGTGAGGAGACACCCCAGAGAATGGGAGGAGGTGTTCACAGACTACCCATCCGACGAGGGATTAATAGTGTCAATAACTGAAAACCGACCGCTGCCTGAGATGATGGACACCCCAATTACCCTGATTTAATTAATTCACATTGTGCCTGTATCAAAACCTAACATGTACCCTATAAATATACATAACTATTGTGTGTCCATAATAATTAAAAATAAAAAGGAGAAAATGTTATTATTCTCCATGAACTGATTACAGCAGATAAGATAAAACACCAGATAAGACCTGAACAGGAGTGAAATCATGTCAAGTCCTAAGCAGTGGCCGGCTGACGGGACCTTGAATAATACGTAACCGGGGGAGGAATTTCAAAGGGCGGGAAGGAACCACACGTCTGATGAGGAAAGACTGTTTCCGGAAGAAGTGAGTGTAATGGGAGATCCAGGGAGACGTTCATGAAGGAGCATGGAGATTTGAGAAGGCACCAGAATTGTCACGCAGTGGTGGTGCTGAGGTTGGAAGGGGAGTGAAGACTCTGATGTTCAGGAGGCCTGTGACAGGACACGCCCAGTGCAACAAGGAGAGGTTCCATCGCTGTGCTTTGCTTTTGCTCACGGGGGGCACACTGTGTTTTATGGTAGCTTCTGTAATTGCTGTACTTTTCAGCATAGTTATTTACTGGCCCTTCTCTTCCTGTTTCTAGACCTTTACCATGCAGCTGCCCCACTTTGAGCTGAAGGTGGTGGTTCTTTCTTGGAATTATCAAGACAGCAATGTCTTCTCTCTCAACATATTTTTGCTGTCTTCTTAGAAAAAAAAATTTGAAAAATACACTAAGAGGGTACGCAAATCAAAGTTAGTCACAATAAGTTAAAACAGATTTTGTAATTCTAACACTTTTATTAATGGCAGATGCCAAGGACAGCTTCTGGGGTGCAGTAGAGAAACAGCAGGAGTGAGAACCCTGCGTACAGCGGCCCTGTGGCTGAGAGACACCTGCTGGCTGAGGTCAAGGTGTTTCTTGCGTCCCCCTGTTTTTACTCCTCGTGATTTCCACAGGTCATAATATGTGAATATCATTCATGGCTATAAATCTATCCCTTCTCCAAATTGGATTTATGGTATAGACTCAGAGACACAGGCCTTACTTTGTTTCTCCATAACTGAGAAGTGACTGTCTAGTCCTGGTTGGTGGTTATCAGTGCAGATTTGACAGGAATGGGAAGTGTGAGTCACTGGTTTTGATTTGACAAGCTACTGACTTGTGCTGGGCATGAATTTGATGAGCTGTGCAAGTACCTGCACAGCACAGGTGGGGCAAGGCCAACCTTGCTCACCTCCTTCCCTGCTCTGCAGACATCTAACAGTCACAGGGTTTCTCTCAGTGATTTAAGATGTGGCTTCAGAGTCCTTCTCAACACACTTCACAGAGATGCTGTCAGTCAGAAGAAGTTGATAAATAAATTCAAATCTAATTGGCTCTGAGGGAAGTTGGAACTTAGAAGTTTTCTGTCCGTGTCACATCAGGTGACACTTATTCTCCTTTCACTCCTTAAACAGTGGCATTTGACGTATGTTGTATACGTGACGGAATCTGTACGTAGGGGCTGGTCAGCCAAATGTGAGTGTTTACATAGAACCTTCCAAGTTTGGAGAGAAGTTTAAATCAGGACAAAAACATCAATTTTTTTTTTTTGTTTATTATTTATATGTGTTTACATTTATAGGGCACGAGTGCTGTTTTGTTACATGGATATATGGCCTGTGGGCAAATTCAGGGCCTCCGTGACTCGTGGCTGGAGTAACAGACACTATGCCCCTTAGTGAGCTCTCGTCACCTGTCCCCTCACATACTTGGTTCTCAACTCCCCATCAGCTGTCACACTAAGTGGTTTTCATTTGTTTTTAATGTTTCATTTTTCAAAATAATAAATGAAGCTTAAAATTCATTATTCTCAAAGCTACGCAACAAATTTTATTTATACTTGGGTTGTTAACACCTGCCGGTTTTCAGGTGAACTAATATCTGCAGATAGAACTTAACATACCTGTAACTTGAGACATCTATCAGTGATGTTTTAAAATTCCCCCCACAACACTGAAAGTCAGAGATCATAGAGAGTAACGTTAAGTAAATTCAGCAAATGGGTTTTGCTTTTCCTCTTTGCTTGCACCTCATCTTCTGAGTGAGGCCTCTCCCGACATTCTCTGGAGGAGCCTCTCATGACACCTGCCTTCCTCATGTGCCAGGCGAAGGCGAGCCCAGGGTCCCGTTCTCTGTTTATCTCTATGTAGCACACACTTCATTTATCTATTATATTTATCCACTGATGAATACCTTGTACCTAGAACTACATCTGGCAAATAGTAGATGCTCAGTAAATATTTTTTGATTAACTTAAATTGATGTGTGATTTGAAACATCCATTTACATAATTCTGAAAGAGAGAGAGGCAATAGGCATCCAGATATTTGTAAAATGCATATTTATAATTGCAGGTGTGCCTCCATGTAAAAGGATACATTTAATCATTCTTTAATTCCACAGACATTTATTGTGCTCCTCCCAGGTGTCTATCCACAAAAAAACATGGTTCTTGGCCCCAAGGATCTTGGAAGTTAGTAGGAGAAGTCATAACCTAATCGTGAATATGATGACAGAGGCACTCGAGGTGGTGACTGTGTCTAGATGTCCAGATATCTTCAGATCAAGCTCTCGGCTGAGGTTCCACGCCAGGCTGTGGGTTAATTTTTGCTTTTTGTTTTTCTTGAGGAACTTTACATGAAGTATGTGTGTATTTAAAGGTGATGGAAGGAGAATTATTATAAGCTATCTTATGGAAAGATAGCTTAGAGAAAGAGTCACCTACTTTGATAAAAAGTCTGGGGTTATATTTTAACAGGAAATTATTTAAAATTATTTCTTCAGTTGAAAATTTTATTTTTATTTTTTATTGTTCATGTGAAGATAGTTGTAGGAAGTATGTCTGTACATTATGACACCAGTCATAAAATTGGAGCTAAAATTGATTTGTGTGTGTGATTAGAAGTAAGTTTTCATTCTTTTGAATGTAGCTTCTGAACTGAAAAGCTTATCAAATTAAAATTGTGGAATGCAGAGCTAAGAAAAACCTTAGATGGCATCTGACATTTTATTGCACAGGTGAGGAAGCTGAGCTCCAGAGAACAGAGTTCCCTCGATGGAAGTCACACAGTGCAGTGAAGTCAGCAGCGAGGAACCCAGTGCTCTGATTTTCAGTCTGAGGCCCCTGGCACATGTTCCTATAGCTGATTTAGTTTGCTACTTTCCCTACTTGGGCAATAAAGGGTTTTTTTGTGTGAGGTTTCTTGTTTTCATGGGATATAGACATGCAAAGAATAATATAATGAACCAGGCCATTGAGGATACAATTGTTAGATAACTTTTCCTATAAGAAATTTTTTTCCTGGCATTCATTTTTTCCACATTATATTCTCAATTACTTTGTACATTTTAAGTCAACCGACTGCATGCTCATGGGTGAATTTTTTTTTTTTTTGGACAGAGCTGAAATGCATAAAAGTACTGATTTCACCCCAAATTCTGTTAAGAGCCTTTATTCAGAAAAAAATGTCATTGAGTTACTAGTAAGATTTTGCAGGCTTTTGAGATACTCGTTTTATACGGATAATAAAAAAGAAGCAATAGGATACTTACCTGGATTCAGAAACAGTTAGGGTGGAAGTGCTGAAGGCTGGGGACAGAGGCTGTTGACCATCCTGTGTCATTGCCCTGGTGGTGCCGTTAACATGCTGCCCAGCAGTGCGGGGAAGTCAGAAGATGCTTAATGCATCCCGCTAATGATGAATAAGATTTATATTATCTTTTGGAAAGATATTTGATTATGCCCCAAAATGCGGTGTGGGAAGAGAAATGTTCCTATTACTTGGTGTTTAGAATGGCTGAAATGTAGTAAAAACCCAGCCTGACCTTCGAGGTGGGTTGGAATGTGCTGTGGCTGCTGCTTTTCCTTCTCAGGTACTGAGTGTCACTGAGTCTAAGAAGATGTGGTGCGTTTACTCAGCTGCTACCAGGGGCTTGTTTTTAGCCAGTTAACTTGACGGGATCCCTGCCTCAGACACACCTCCTGCCTCTTTCTCCCCCCTTTGTCTAGAGTCTGGCAATTCTTTGCCTGCACATTATTAACCTTGCCTCTCTCTTCTGGAAGATAATAAAGGTCAAACATCCCCCTAGACCAGAGAAGTATTTTCAAATCAATAAGGCAGGATTCAAATAGCTTAGGAGGTAGAATCTTTTAAAACAGTTTGGTGTATCACCTGCCAAAAGATTGTGAACCCCCAAAAGGTTCTTTTTTTCTTTGTCTCCAATGCCATTGCCACACACAAAGCCATTTATTTGCCTTGGGGGCAGGTATCTAATAAAAGAAGAGAAGAAATATTACAGTAATTGAATCTTGAAGGCACAAAGCTTGGGTCGTATGGACAGTCCATTCAGTCAAGTAGAACCAAGCTCTATGATTTAGCTCAGGACGTTTTCCTTTGTAGAACCAGGAACCTGACAGGTAGGCAGTTATTAAGTGAGGGTTTCAGAAATGAAGTGGCTGGTGGACGTCCCTGAATAACTGGGCTGTGGAAAGTTTTTATGTTATTTGTTATAAAAATCAAGCTTCATTTAAGATACAATATGTGGCATTTTTAATGTTTCATTTTTAAACAGTTGAAAGTGAAAAAGGCCAGTATTTCTAAGACTCCAAGCAATTAAAAAAATGGGAAGAAGGGCAACTACTGCGTTCTAAATGAGAAGAGGGGCAACTACCGGGTTCTAAATGAGAAAAGGGGCAACTACCGGGTTCTAAATGGGAAGAGGGGCAGCTACCGGGTTCTAAATCAGAAGAGGGGCAACTACCGGGTTCTAAATGAGAAGAGGGGCAACTACCGGGTTCTAAATGAGAAGAGGGGCAACTACCGGGTTCTAAATGAGAAGAGGGACAACTACCGGGTTCTAAATGAGAAGAGGGGCAACTACCGGGTTCTAAATGGGAAGAGGGGCAACTACCGGGTTCTAAATGGGAAGAGGGGCAGCTACCGGGTTCTAAATGGGAAGAGGGGCAGCTACCGGGTTCTAAATGGGAAGAGGGGCAGCTACCGGGTTCTAAATGGGAAGAGGGGCAGCTACCGGGTTCTAAATGAGAAGAGGGGCAACTACCGGGTTCTAAATGAGAAGAGGGGCAACTACCGGGTTCTAAATGAGAAGAGGGGCAACTACCGGGTTCTAAATGGGAAGAGGGGCAACTACCGGGTTCTAAATGGGAAGATGGGCAACTACCGGGTTCTAAATGGGAAGATGGGCAACTACCGGGTTCTAAATGGGAAGAGGGGCAACTACCGGGTTCTAAATGGGAAGAGGGGCAACTACCGGGTTCTAAATGGGAAGAGGGGCAACTACCGGGTTCTAAATGAGAAGAGGGGCAGCTACCGGGTTCTAAATGAGAAGAGGGGCAGCTACCGGGTTCTAAATGAGAAGAGGGGCAGCTACCGGGTTCTAAATGGGAAGAGGGGCAACTACCGGGTTCTAAATGGGAAGAGGGGCAGCTACCGGGTTCTAAATGGGAAGAGGGGCAGCTACCGGGTTCTAAATGGGAAGAGGGACAGCTACCGGGTTCTAAATGGGAAGAGGGGCAGCTACCGGGTTCTAAATGAGAAGAGGGGCAGCTACCGGGTTCTAAATGAGAAGAGGGGCAGCTACCGGGTTCTAAATGGGAAGAGGGGCAGCTACCGGGTTCTAAATGGGAAGAGGGGCAGCTACCGGGTTCTAAATGGGAAGAGGGGCAACTACCGGGTTCTAAATGAGAAGAGGGGCAACTACCGGGTTCTAAATGAGAAGAGGGGCAACTACCGGGTTCTAAATGGGAAGAGGGGCAACTACCGGGTTCTAAATGGGAAGAGGGGCAACTACCGGGTTCTAAATGGGAAGAGGGGCAGCTACCGGGTTCTAAATGAGAAGAGGGGCAGCTACCGGGTTCTAAATGAGAAGAGGGACAACTACCGGGTTCTAAATGGGAAGAGGGGCAACTACCGGGTTCTAAATGAGAAGAGGGACAACTACCGGGTTCTAAATGAGAAGAGGGGCAACTACCGGGTTCTAAATGGGAAGAGGGGCAACTACCGGGTTCTAAATGGGAAGAGGGGCAACTATCGGGTTCTAAATGGGAAGATGGGCAGCTACCGGGTTCTAAATGGGAAGAGGGGCAGCTACCGGGTTCTCAATGGGAAGAGGGACAGCTACCGGGTTCTCAATGGGAAGAGGGGCAGCTACCGGGTTCTCAATGGGAAGAGGGGCAGCTACCGGGTTCTCAATGGGAAGAGGGGCAGCTACCGGGTTCTAAATGGGAAGAGGGGCAGCTACCGGGTTCTAAATGGGAAGAGGGGCAGCTACCGGGTTCTAAATGGGAAGAGGGGCAGCTACCGGGTTCTAAATGGGAAGAGGGGCAGCTACCGGGTTCTAAATGAGAAGAGGGGCAGCTGCCGGGTTCTAAATGGGAAGAGGGGCAGCTGCCGGGTTCTAAATGGGAAGAGGGGCAGCTACCGGGTTCTAAATGGGAAGAGGGGCAGCTACCGGGTTCTAAATGAGAAGAGGGGCAACTACCGGGTTCTAAATGAGAAGAGGGGCAGCTACCGGGTTCTAAATGGGAAGAGGGGCAACTACCGGGTTCTAAATGAGAAGAGGGGCAGCTACCGGGTTCTAAATGGGAAGAGGGGCAGCTACCGGGTTCTAAATGAGAAGAGGGGCAGCTACCGGGTTCTAAATGAGAAGAGGGGCAGCTACCGGGTTCTAAATGAGAAGAGGGGCAGCTACCGGGTTCTAAATGGGAAGAGGGGCAACTACCGGGTTCTACTCCTTTTTTGCGTGTTTAGTATTTAATCATATGTGCTTTCGTCCATATGTACTCCTACCACAAAATGCCACAAACTGCACAGTGTATAAATGATGTCCTATAGGCTGGGAAGTGCAACACCAAGGCGGCTGCAGGTCCATGTTGGGATTGGGCCCTTCCTGGAGGGTCCACGTCCGGTTCAGGCCCCTCCTGGTTTACTGATGGCAACTTCTCGCGGGACCCTCACGATATGGAAGGGGCACATGAGCTCCCTTGGGCATGTTTTGTAAGGACACTATCTACTCCAGGGTTCCCTGTGAGAACTCTCTCAGGCCTAGAACCCCAGAGACACTGACCACGAAGTGAATCTCAAGTCAGTCTGAAAGTCACTGTACGGATGAGCCCTAAACCTTTATTCACAGACTATATGTTGTTTGCAAAGAGAGGAATGCTGGTCTGAGGAGGTGATGGTGGTTTGGATGTGGCATTAAATCACTCGGATTTAAGTTCTGATTCTGCCACTTACTGGCTGAGGACGAGTTGTTTAACTATTCTGAGCCCCAGTTTACTTCTCTGAAAAGTGTTTGTGCTGCAACCTTGCTCTGAGAGCAGGAGGTGCCTTTTGTGAAGGTGTAGGACCCACTATTTATTATAGAGATTTATATTAATCATATGATGATGCATTGAATTCCTCCTTCTGCTGACATTTTCCTGTTCTGTTTTCTCTTTGATCTTTAAGGGCAAAACCGTCTTTTGTTCTCTCTTCCCCGTTTAAACCTGGAGCACAGACAGTTCTGTCCCCTAGAGCACATCTCGGTCACGGCTTCTGACGTGTGGATGAAAGCAGCTGTTTGTGGTGCTCTGAGCTGCTTCTTGTCTGCTGAGTGTCAGCTGCAGGGCCAGTCAATGTAGCTTCTCTGACGTGATGCAACCACCTGCTTTGTTTAAAGGCCCGGCTGTCATTTGATGGCAGTGTCACAATGAACATTATCATTGGCTTTTCTGGTAGAGACATGTGACAGCTAATTCCATGTTTTCAATTCTAAAGGAATAAATGTTTTAAACTTGTAACAAATTGGCCTTTATGCTCTATCTAAAGTGAAGAGAGGATGCTGTTAGTTTTGAGATTTGTTCTGTTTGAAATTTTATAGGAAAAAGGTCAGCAATATAGTGATGTTTTTCTAAGCCATCAAAGTACAGTAATTTCATTGTTTTTTTGTGAAAAACGAAGAGAATGGTTGCCAGGAAACTAAAAGGAACCTTAGGTGGAAAAGAAAAAAATCTCCCACTGGCTACTAAAACAAAACCTACAAATAGAAAATATTCACAGCAGTGTTCCCCGATGGCTAAAGCTTTCCTCTTAGTTGGATATAGTAATAAAACTTGTCCAGAAAATAAAGCCAGACATTTTGTGTCTACATGTATTTTGGGGATAAAGGACATTGAAGCTTCCTCTTTCAAACTCATTTTAGACCCAGGAAAGGAAAACCTTCCTGTGACTGCACCTTCTCCCTTGTCCACATCAGTCATTCTGCCCTGGGTGGTCTATCCCCCTTGCTCCCCCAGGCCTCCCGGCCCATCATTGTCTTTTATTGTTTGTATTTTTGTATTGTTTCATTTCCTTGTGACCACAGACATTTTCCTATGACTGGTTCAAGGGCTGGCTATGCGAGTCCCGTATGCAGCTTGTAGCCTCATCTGCTATAGCAGGTCACTTCTTTATTTTTTAATTTTTTATTATTTATTTATTTATTTATTTTTTATTTTTTGCAGTTTTTGGCCAGGGCTGGGTTTGAACCTGCACCTCTGGCATATGGGGCCGGTGCCCTACTCCTTTGAGCCACAGGCGCCGCCCAGCAGGTCACTTCCTGTTATGTTTAGTTTCTGCTGGTCTGTGGATCAACTACCGTGTGATAAACGCTACTTCATCAGTCCTGTTTTTTTCTTTTGCACAGAGCTCATTAACTTCTGAGCTTTCTCTATATATGAAAAGTGTAATCCTCAGTGAAATACATATTGGCTTCCAAAGAACTTTTACCCCAGTGTTCACCACAGAACTTAAAATATGCTGAATATTTCTCATGAGACAAAGTCAGATACCTTCATAGACCAGATAGGAAAGAAGTATGTAAAGAGGGGCTCACTTCGGCAGCACATATACTAAAGTTGGAACCACGCAGAGAAGATTAGCGTGGCTCCTGCTAATTCGTGAAGCATTCCATATTTTTAAGAAGAAAGCAAAAAAAAAAAATATGTAAAGAGAAGACAAGAACATAGAAACAGATAATGAAGAGCGAAGTCTGGGGTAACAGAACAGTACATGAATTCTGTAAGCGCATGGATGTTAATTGTTTTTTTAAACATTGAGGCTAACCAAACTAACCACTGCTATCCCTATGTGGGCAAATTGTTGATGACATATACTGCCTCACATTAATTTTTATATTAATTGGTAACATTTTGTTGTTACCATTTTACAGTTAGGAAGATTGAGGCTCAGAGAGTCTGGATAATTTGTCCAAACCCATAGTGATGTTCAGGAAGTAGAGATTTAACATCACGTCCTCTGTGTAGAGCTGCTTGCCAAACTTTGGACACACTCAGAGGCGATAAACCAACTCGTTCATCTAAGAAGTAGTTATGTGCTCATGCATATCTAAGCACTGATGAGGAGGGAGCAGCCTGACTGGAAAAACCTTCTGCTTGACACCAGTGCTTAGAATATTCCTTGGCACATAGATTTACAAGGCAAGAGAATCTTAGCTTAAATTTGGGCATTTGTTACAAGTGGAGACTTCCTCAACTTATGTAGGGAAAATTTTCGGTGATGTATATTTTAATGTTTGTGATTAGAATGTGAGTAGAAGATTCATAACATTAACAATGAGATTCATTTTCCCCCCCTCACTCTGTTTCCCAGACTTGAGTGCCATGGCATCATCATAGCTTACAGCAACCCTGAGCTGGAGAAATCCTTCTGCTCCAGCCTCCCCAGCTGGGATGACAGGTGTGCACCACTATGCCCGGCTAAGCTTTCTATTTTTAGTAGAGATGGGATCAGGCTTCTAAAATCTGACCTCACCCCCTTTTCCCCTTCCCCCATTCTTAGGTTATAACTGGGTTATAGATTTCATGTGAAAGCCATAAATTAGTTTCATAGTAGGGCTGAGTACATTGGATACTTTTTCTTCCATTCTTGAGGGAAAGGGAGGGGAGGGAGGGGGTAGGTGGGAGGAAGGAGGGTGATTGGTGGGATTACACCTGCAGTGCATCTTATAAGGGTATATTTGAAACTTAGTAAATGTAGAATGTAAATGTCTTAACACAATAACTAAGAAAATGCCAGGAAGGCTATGTTAACCAGTGTGATGAAAATGTGTCAAACGGTCTATAAAACCGGTGTATGGTGCCCTATGATTGCATTAATGTACACAGCTATGATTTAATAACAAAAAAATCAATCAAAGTAATTCACTATGTTAAAAAATTAATAAAGAAAAACGCATGACCATCAAAAAAAAAAAAAAAAACAAATAAAATCTGACCTCAAGTGATCCTCTTTTGCCTTGGCCTCAAAGAGTGCTGGGATCACAGGCGTGAGCCACTTTGTCTGGCTGAGATTCTTAAAAGAAGTTAAAATCTCCAAATTCAAAGAGAACAAAGATTGCTGGTCTAAACTGTTGTTCTTTTCCTGTACCTCATAGCACATAAAGAAGATAGTAATAAAAATTCACATAAAATATAGATTATGAATTATAAATTGAAGCATAATTGGCAATTTGAAAACTTTTGAAAACATGTATTTTCAAAAATTTTGTAACCAAGTAATTTGTTACAATGCATTTTAAAAGAATAATTTTCCTTTTACTTTTGATAATTAAATTTTCCTGTAACTTATATAATGTCTAGTCTGAGAGACTACATTGAAATTATATCTACTTGATTATTTCTTGTACTATAAATATATTATAGTATATATAGTATAGTATAGTATCTAGTATATTTCTAATACTATAGAAATTTATGGGAATATATTTACCTATTCTCCATTTTTAATGAAATATATGTAGAAAGGGAAGTGATAACCATATGAGTTTATTTTTTAAAAAATACGTTTTTATTTTCCATCAAATGATTTTGAAGAGCATATTAACTGGTACTTTCACTTAGAATGTAGCTCTTAAGATCTAAATTAAATGACCATATACCATATAAATGAGCTTTTAAAATATTTTTGGGAGATATTTATCTGTGCAAAATTAAAACTCAAAAATATGCCCCTTGATAGAGAAATACTTATTAGAGTGAACAACTGGTAATTTACAGGTATATTTGAAGGAAGAAACAAATACTCCTTTTAGTAAAAATGTAAAAATAATTCATAAAGAATCCACCATGAACTCTGTAAAACATTCTCCATTCTGGTTATCATATTGTTCATTGTAACTGTCAGAAGCTGTCCAAATCCTCCAGTTGGGTAATACTTTTCAAAGTTAATGAATAGATCCAAATATATCTGTATTCAGAACTACTCAGAAGCCTCCTAATATTCTGAGCATAGCCTGTGCTGAATTTTTGCCTCCTCCTAGCAAAGGTAATATTTATCACAATGTGAATGTTTTTAAACTACCGTGAGATAAATATGAGCCTGTGACATGAAATTTATTTTCTGTGGTCTTTGAAATGCTCCAGGATACATGGCATTTGCTTATATTTTAAATGCTTGGGACCTTATCTTTTCCTTACGCGTTTTAAAACCTGATGGTCGTCAGGATGGCTCTGTGTTTTCTCTGACACCTGTCTGCCTCTGTCATGGAGTGGCCTTTACACATGTCACCATCTTCTTTGGCTGAGGCCCTCAGTGTGGACGCTGGAAAACTAGCTACCAATGAACTATAGGCCGCTAACCTGTGCTTGCTGACCAGTTTACACATCACATTTTATTCTCCTCTTTTTAGTTAACAATTACTTCTGTTTATTTGCTTCTGTTTGTGTACCCAGCATAGATTTCAGTCTGTGTTCTGGCTTGGTGGGGTCATTATTAATTTGTGCTCTAACTGGAGGTAACAATCAGGTGACAATGTGTTTATAAACTCCCCAGTTATCCCAAGGGATCATCTCCTAATATAGTTTTCCTTTGTCTTGGTTCAGATGTAATTTATTGCTCATTTGCCCTGGACTGTTCAGATTAGACCTTCCCATCCTTTATTACCTGATGTGGTTTTCATTCAGAATATGGATTTTTAAAAAATTGTAATTTTTAAAAAAGTGGAATTTTCAAAAAGTGTAAATGAGCCAAGTGTAGTGGACTGAAATGTGTTGCTCAAAGAGATCTAAGTCCTAACCCTGGTAGGGTGAATATGACCTTATTTAGAAAAGGACCTTAGCAGAGGTGACTAAGGTAAGGATGTCAGGCTGAGATCACATGAGTAGGGGGTGAGCCTACTAATGGGTGTGATGGACTCATTGTAAAAGACAGAAAAGGAAATGTGCAGTGACAGAGTCCAGAATTAAGAATAGAATGTAAATGTCTCACCACAACAAATAAGTAAGCAAGGAGACGGTTATATTACTCAGTTAGATGTGAGCATTCCACATTGTATATCAAATCAGCACACCGTACCCAATAAATGCATTAATGTATGATTTAATTAAGAAAAAAAGGACAGAAAAGGAGCCAGTTGTGGTGGTGCATGCCTGTGTACCTCTACTTGGGAGGCTGACATGGGAGTGTCACTTGAGTCTAGGAGTTCAAGGCCAGCCTGGGCAACAGAGCAAGACCCTGTGTCTAAAACTAATAACAGTAAAAAAAAATGCAGATGAGGAGAAGACATAGGGAAACACAGGAAGGAGGGTCCTGTGAAGACACAGAGAGAGGCAGAGCTGTTACTGTCCACTGGCCTACTCAGAGACACGGAGGCAAACACTGCAGACGAAATTAATGATTTATTAAGGGATGGCTGGTGCTTGCTCAAGCACAGCAGCAATTGGCCATCCTTATTCACTTTCTTATATACCCAAAATCATCAGGTAGAAATAATCCAAGAACAAGGAAGACAAAAGGCAAAGATGCCTTATCAGAGTTAATCCAGCAAAGTATGTACACACCTTTCTAAACCAAGAATATCTTGTTTGGAGATAAACAACAATGGAGATGAACCACAAAGGGCTGGGTTGTCTGTTCTGTTTGCCTACTTCCCTACATGACTACCTGAAAGTTTTTGTGTAAATAGAGGTAGGGGATTAAGTGCAATAGTCTATTGCCCCAGACAGATGGTCTGTCTCCAGCTACAACTTGGCAAGGGTCACAGTACATTCTTTCCTTTAGGGCGTGACTGCAGCCCAAGGACTGGAAATGTTCCTTCTCAGAGCCTTGTGACCTCAAGGAGCACAAATGAGACTGATTCACCTTACCAGGGTGCAGTGGACTGTGCCCCTTCACAGAGCCTGGAGTGAGCATTTACAAACCAAGAACCATTGAGGATTGCCAGCAGCCGCCTTAACGGACTGTCCCCTCATGCCCTCAGAAGGAACCAGTACCTTAATTACTTTTAGGATATAGACTGTAACAAAAATACTCTGAACTTGGCACTGTCTCTGGAATTAACCACAGATCTGACCCTGAGCCTCAGGTGTCCAGAAACCCACATGTGACTTGTAGGAGACTGGAGTGCTCAGGGCACAGCCTCAGAGTATTACAACTCCCCACCCCAGTGGTTCTCAACCCCCTTTTTCCATTTGTAACAACGCGGCAATTAGGAAGGTTAAGAACCACTGCCCACCCGCTCAAAGCCTCTAGTATTTAAAGAGAGTATTGTCTAAAATTAGTAGGGCGGGGGGTAGGGTGGATGAAACACTGAGCCCACACCTGCCGAGAGGCGGCCTCTTCAGAAGACTCACTGTTGTGTTTGTTTGTGTTTCTGTTTTTTTTTTTTTTTTTTGTAGAGACCGAGTCTCACTGTACCGCCCTCAGGTAGAGTGCTGTGGCGTCACACAGCTCACAGCAACCTCTTAACTCTTGGGCTTACGCGATTCTCCTGCCTCAGCCTCCCGAGCAGCTGGGACTACAGGCGCCCGCCACAACACCCGGCTATTTTTTGGTTGCAGTTTGGCCGGGGCTGGGTTTGAACCCACCACCCTCGGCATATGGGGCTGGCGCCCTACTCACTGAGCCACAGGCGCCGCCCTGTTTGTGTTTCTAATACAGGATTTAGAGAGCCCTCGCTGGGCTAATCTTGGATTATGGCCTTGTATCTTACAACATCTACTTATCGCTTTGCCCTTCATTCTCCCTGCTAAGAACCTGGTCCTGCTGCTCCATTGACCCTGAGGCACATGATCCTAACCCTCCACTGACCCTGGGATACCTGGTCCCTACTCTCCACTGACCCCGGGGCACCTGTTCCTGACTCTCCACTGACCCCAGGACACCTGGTCCTGACTCTCCACTGACCCTGGGACACCTGGTCCTGACTCTCCACTGACCCCGGACTCCTGGATCTGACCTTCCACTGACCTTGGGACACCTGGTCCTACTCTCTACTGACCCTGGGACACCTGGTCCTTATTCTCCACTGACTCCGGGCTCCTGGATCTGCCCCTCCACTGATCCCGGGACACCTGGTCCTGACTCTCCACTGACCTCGAGACACCTGGTCCTGACTCTGCACTGACCCTGGGACACCTGGTCCTGATTCTCCACTGACCCCGGGCTCCTGGATCTGCCCCTCCACTGACCCCGGGACACCTGGTCCTAACTCTCCACTGACCTTGGGACACCTGGTCCTGCCCCTCCACTGACCCCGGGCACCTGGTCCAGTGGAGAAATGCTTCTTGTTGGCTGCTTCAGCCTGGACTGGAGCAGCCCCCTTTCTTCTCTTGCTCTGTGCATTGTTTTTAGTCTTGCTGCTCTAGGAATTCCTGGTGTGTGGAGCTGATTGTTCGAGTCCCATGGCTCCATTCACTTGGGTGCAGCTCGTCACTCTCAGAGGCAGGTTGCACCCCAGATATGGCTTACTCTTTGCTGTTTTTCTGCCAGAAGTGAGACGAAATGAAACTTGCATCAGCCAGTTTTGCTAATTACCAGGCTTTCTAGTAAAAGGTTAGAATGGAGGACAGTTGACTGTGGGGATAAAATACAGTTTGGGATTTATATGAGAATTTCTATTACTATGCAGTCTGTATCCTCCATTGGGGACAATTATGGACTTGTAGTTATGACACCAAGGTATAAAAATATGAGATGCAGTTGAACAAAATTAAGCCATATCTGTTTTCCAAATAATGTACTTTGGAGTTCCAGTGAGGCCTAACATATCCCAAATGAAGTTTTTCAAAGAAGGTGTTAAAATCCTAAATAGAGAGGGTCTTGGGGAAGCAGCATTTCTGCAGAGGCTACAGATCTTGAGGGGAGAGAATGAAATAAAATGCTTTTTAATTTTCTATTAGTAAATGAAGTATATGAAAGAACTTTAAAATCATGCACAAATTGTTTCCTATTATTTTAGGGGTCTTAAAAAATTGATCATCACTGAGAAAAAATAAAAATTTAACTCAAAGTCTTAACTTCTGGGCAGATCTGATGGGCTTTATGTGGCAGGAGCAAAGATTTTAATCAGTCTTAAGTCTGTGCAAAGGGAAGTACTGTTCAGACCTGAGTAGAAGCAAAAATTGCTTTTATAGGGTGTATTATTTCCCACTGGGTTATGTGGTAAAATATGATATGTTATAGCCATTTCCATCCCTGAGTTTATGTGAAATTATCAAAGTGTTCTATGAAAGGGTAGTGTTTAGGGCTTAGGTATTAGTGGTCAGCCTTGGGTATTAGTGGTCAGCCATCAAGGTTGACCTGCTGGTTTCACCCTGGGTCACAAGTTTCCTGTGTGGTGTCTGTTCTAGTGGTTGTGACTTTTATGCAGATGAGTTTTTGAAACATGGAGCCAACATCACGATTTGTCAGCTATCTGCCCTGTGACTTGCTTTTGCTGCCCTTACCTTTTCATTTGGTTCTAGTAGCTAAATAGTGGGTGTGGCAAGCATGCCTGTCCTAGGGATCTGGACGAATTCAGAATATGCTTTGTAAAGGAAACTTTAGCATGCTGTTTTTTCGTATACCCAGGAAAAGAAGAAACCCAAATGTACTGAAAGAAAAAAGCTCATTAAGTCAGCAGAAGACTCATTCACACATTAGGTCATCAGGAGACTCATTCACACATTAGGTCAGCAGGAGACTCATTCATGCATTGGGTCAGCAGGAGACTCATTCTTGCATTAGATCTGCAGGAGACTCATTCACGCATTAGGTCATCAGGAGACTCATTCACACATTAGGTCAGCAGGAGACTCATTCATGCATTAGGTCAGCAGAAGACTCATTCACACATTAGGTCAGTAGGAGACTCATTCACACATTAGGTCAGCAGGAGACTAATTCTCGCATTAGGTCAGCAGGAGACTCATTCACACATCAGGTCAGCAGAAGACTCAGTCACACATTAGGTCAGCAGAAGACTCAGTCACACATTAGGTCAGCAGAAGACTCATTCACAAATTAGGTCAGCAAAAGACTCATTCACACATTAGGTCAGCAGAAGACTCATTCACGTGTTGTCAGCAGAAGACTCATTCACACATTAGGTCAGCAGGAGAGTCACTCACACCGTAGGTCATCAGGAGACTCATTCACACATTAGGTCAGCAGAAGACTCATTCACACTTCTCCCTCTGTCAGAGAACAGACAGGTGTCGTCTACCAATGTCTGGGTCATAATCAGTTTCTCCTTTTGAAGAAAGAAAACAACATTCTTAAATTCATTTTTTATTTTTTAAAAGAAAGCTCACATTTCCCCTCTGAACAAGTGTTGTTTATCTCTTTGGCAAATACAATCCAGTGGCTTTAGAATAGATATTCGGGCTGATGGAGGAGAACAAAAATGTGAAAAGATTCAATAGTAGTATTCCTGGAAGCACGGGCATTGCTAGACGCAGGACTCTGATGAACAGTCCCTGGTGACGTGAAAATGCGTGATGTGAGCTGGACCTGGTGGCTGGATTCTGTCCTCTGCTGTGGGTGTGGCCTTGCTTTGATCCGTCTTTCTCTGTTACATTTCCTCAGGAATGAATTCTTTAGGTTTTTTTGTGTGTTCAGTGAGAGCTGAGGTGTGACATGTTTTGAAAGCTGTAGCAAATAGACTTCTGCTTAGAGAGGATGAGAAAAGACTCGCAAGTAAACTTTGAGGTGATTTCCTGTCAAGCTGCGGTAGTTAGTCGTGCCAGCAGCACGAAAAACCGTCTTTAAAATCCTTTAACACATGCGAGGACAGGGAAATTTCTAACATGGAAGAAATCGGTTATGTTGATACTGATGAAAATATCACTACAACAAAAGGCTCGTGAAGGCAGAGGTTTAGCCATTGTCTTGTCCACAGTGCCTGGCGTAAAGTAAGAAACTCCAAAAATTTTTGTAGACTGAATGATTAAATAAAATGAGACCAGGAATATATTGATTGTGATTTTGTGATTTTTTTTTTTTTTGAAAGCTTGCTATTTTGCTTTTTCTAACTGTCTTTTAACTTACATAGGTGATATTTCAAATGAGTGACAGCTGAGTGTTTTAAAATACAAAAAAGTTATAAATTATAAATATGAACCTTGTTTTATGTCAGGTTTATAGATTTTATCTTTAGAGCAGTTAGAACTTAGGACTATCACATTCACATACATACAGAATATAATTGTGACTATCTGTAGGGCAACATCGTACTAACATAGTGGTCGTGTAGACACTGGGAAATGTTCAACAAAGCAGAGGGTAAAACACACAATTCTTTAGATAATTTAGGGGCCCCAAAGCATCTTTACGTAAAAACTGCTCTACAGTCCAATGAAAAGCAAGGTGCTGACTTGGTCTCTCTGTGTAATTGCTGCATTTCCCCTTTTTTTACTGTGCTGTTAGTCATAAACAAAACGGCTTTTGATCATTGTGAGCACTATTATAAACAACACAAATAGCACAGTGAGGTCATTATGTTGCCAAAGTTTTGTGTTCTACTCAGCAAATTTCTCCCAAGGTTGGTTTATCTATTCAGGGGGATCCAAGTGATTGAGAAATTCTATTGCTATTGCATCTACTGTAGGTACCCCGGGGAGTGCTTAGCTTTTCAGTTCTTGCTGCGCACAGAGCTCTGCAGGCATCCGAGAGTCACAGCACCTGGGACGGGCTCATGTGAGGCTGGGTGCAGAGTGTCGCCTTTGGTTTTGAGCCGCAGACGCGGTTCTGTCACTTGCAGGACATTACTTGACGTGACTCCCACTGAAGCTTGAGATTCATCACATGAAAAGCCACACCTGGAACAGAGCCAGCAGAACTTGCTCCATGGGCAAATTCTACAGTTGAATAAGGGACTAGAAACTGCCTTCAGGCAGAAACAATCTTCGTTTTCCTGCCTTCTTATTACTGGAAATATTAATATACCTGTTTCTATTATGATTTTTTTCTATCTCTTTCAGGTCTTATATTTTAATTGCAAAATGTACATAATGAAAATTTATAATCTTGAATATTTTTAGTTATTCAGAACAATTGTGTCAAGCTAATTTACTCTGTGATACAACAATGTATCTCTAGAATATTTTCCTCTTAACAAAACTAAGACTCAACTGAAATAACTACTTAGCTTCTCCATGGCCTGACTTTTGACAAACACCATTCTATTTTTTGTTTCTAAAAGTGCAACTGTTTTGGGTTCCTCATATCATGGAATCACGCTGTAGTCTGTGCCTGGCTTATTGTACTGAGCATAATGTCATTGAGATTTATCTTTATTATATATGTGCAAGGTTTTCTGTTTTTTAAAAGCCGAATAATATTCCATATGTTTACATCCTAATTGTATTTATCCCTTCATTTGATGAGACAAGTTTGGGGCTTTCATGTATTGGATTTTGTAGGTGATACTGCAATGAAAATGGGTGTGTAAACAACCCTACATTGGAGGGTCCACATGAAGGCTTTATATCTGTGCCACGTTCTGTTATATTGGCCTGGTTTTCTGCCTTTATGCCTGTAGCAGACTGCTTGGATTTCCTCAGGTAGCTTTCTTTAGAAACGAGACAGTGTGATATCTCCAACATTGTCTTTCTTCAATTTTAATTTCGATAGATTGAGGGCATACAAATGAGCTTTAGTTACATAGAAATTTTGTGTAGCCATGAAGTCTGGGCTTTTAGAGCGTCCATCACCTGCATAGTGTACATTGTAGCCAACAGGTGATTTTTCACCCCTCACCTCCCTTCCAGCCTCTCTCTTTCTGTAGCTCCACTGTTCATTATTCCACTCTGTGTGACCCTGCATAGCCACAGATCAACTTCCACTTGTAAGTGAGAACACGAAATATTTGATTTCCTGTTCCTGAGTTACTTCGTTTTGGATAATAGCCTTCAATTCCATCCAAGTTGCAAAAAACACTATTTTATTCTTCATTGCTGAGTAATATCTCATGGTTTGTGTGTGTATATGAATTTTCATCATCCACTCAACAGTTGATGGGCACTTGAGTTGATTCCACATCTTTGCAATTGTGAATTGTTCTGTGATAAACACTGGAGTGCAGGTGTGTTTTTGATACACGGATTTTCCTTTTGGTAGATACCCAGTGGTGAGACTATCATATCAAATGGTAGATGGGCTCTGAGTTCTTTGAAAAGAGCTTTTCACACTGATAGCCACGGAGGCTGTACTAGTTTGCATCCCGCCTACACTGTATAAGCATGACCTTTTCACTGCATATCTTTTTGATTTACTATTTAAAAGAGGGTGTCCCTGTGACTTTTTCTTTAACCTTGGTGATACAGCACCTCCCACGTTCTGCTCTCACGGCCCTGCGGCAGCACAGTTCCCTTTCTCACCTGCAGCAAACTCCCCGTGACTGGTGAACGCTAAAGGTTTTCTGGATGCTATTTGCATCATTTTCTCCCTGCAGCTATAAGAAGGGAAGAGATTTGGTTTTCTATTTTGATTCGTGATCTTTTGGGATTTTTTGGAGATTTTAAATCTCTTCATATGTAGTAAGATACTTCGTCTTTATCCTTTTACATCACCCGTAGGCAGTGCCATTATCTACCGCATCGTTTCTGCGTCCCCCCCATGGAAGGGTCGAGGTTGGGCGGCCCAGATCTTGCTCCCGGCGCACTGCCCTGGGCACCGCTGCAGCTTGGAGGGGAGCAGACGAGACGGCCGCTTGGGACCCCAGTCCCCACCGTCCTCACTCCCCACCCCCACTGCAGCCCCAGTGGCCCACAGCCACAGACATGCACACTTGTGGCCCCACACTACAATTTTTTTTTGTTTTTACTAGTGGGCAGGGTCATGTACTAGGTTTTTACTAGTACTTGGCATAACTCTAATTCCTTTCATTAGGAAAATGAAAAATGTCTTTGTGTGGGGTGGCACCTGTGGCTCAGTGAGTAGGGTGCCGGCCCCCACCATCCCCAAGGGTGGCGGGTTCGAACCCTGCCAAACTGCAACAAAAAATAGCTGGGCATTGTGGCGGGAACCTATAATCCCAGCTACTCAGGAGACTGAGGCAAGAGAATCGCTTAAGTCCAAAAGTTGGAGGTTGCTGTGATCTGTGTCGTGACAGCACTCTACAGATGGCAACAAAGTGAGACTCTGTCTCAAAAAAAAAAAATAAGTCTTTGTGCAATTTCTCTAGCACCTATGAGTAATAATAAGAATTAGATCGTGGGCTCAGCACCTGTAGCACAGCGGTTACAGTGCCAGCCCCATACACCAAGGGTGGAGGGTTTGAGCCCTGCCCAAGCCAGCTAAACAACAATGACAACTGCACCAAAAAAAAATAGCCAGGTGTTGTGGCAGGCACCTGTAGTCTCACCTACTTGGGAGGCTGAGGCAAGAGAATCGTGTAAGCCCAGGGGTTGGAGGTTGCTGTGAGTTGTGATGCCACAGCATTCTACCTGGAGGGACAAAGTGAGACTCTGTCTCAAAAAAAAAAAAAAAAAAAAATTGGATTGTGCTATGTCATTCCTCAAAAGTTGTATGATTATGTCTCCCGTGTCTGAAAGAGCCCTGATTTTGGAGGCATCTTCACGCTTTGTGACAGGACAAATCATAATGTTGCACAAGCCCAGTTTCCTTATATATGAGAAAAGAACAAAAGTGCCTTTTCCGCAGACGCGGGGAAACTTAGAAGATTGAGATTAAGGGACAGTGTGAAACTGAACAGCAACCTCGAGCCGCAGCACAAACACAGTGACAGTTAAAGAAAAAGAAGATAATCCTGGCCATCTCTTTCACGAAACCAAACACATGATGTTCTGTGTCGTTCTCAGAAAAGTTCTTCTTCTGATGTGTTATTTAGTTGATATTTGCTAGCAGAGGACCTTTCACCAATTAATGAATGTTACAGTAAGAAAAAAATTAAAGCGCTTATAAGAAGAAATTAAAGATCCCTGACAATATCATCACTGAATTATAAACACTATTAAGATTTATGTATATGTGTATGAGAGTTATTTTTTCACAAATGTTATTTTTTTCACTAAGCCATAAATCATAACATCTTTCTGCATGATAATATATCCTTCTATAAGCCCATTTAATAGCTCCTTAGTATGTCACTGAACAGATGTACCATGATTTAGGTTCCTAAATATTCATTATAATTATGTCTGAAGTTTTTTTTTTTATTAAGTCATATACACATAGATCATGAATACATTTATGCACATGTGGGGTACAGTGTGTTGATTTTTTTAATACAATTTGATGTGCTTACATCAAACTAATTAATATAGCTTTCACCTCATTTACTTGATTATTGTGTTAAGACATTTATGTTCTACACTTGATAGGTTTGATGTGTACCCTTGCAATATGCTCTATAGGTGTGGTCCCACCGTTTACCCTCCCTCTATCAATGAAGTTTTTTCACAATAATAAATAACATGATGATAGGCATTGTTAGATAAATTGTTATATACGTTAAAATTTTTTTATATTAACTGAAGAGTTTTCTTAATTTTCTTTGTCTTTTATCTTATTTTTCTATAGTGTGTGTCACTTGTTACAAAATGTGCTAAGAAGACATAAAAAATATTTTTTGCTAGGGTCTGGGATTATTAAAAGTCCAAGCTGTGGTGTAGTAAAATAAATGTGGGAGAATGCATTCTGACACATCTGTGACTCCTGTAAAGGACAGAGCTTCCCAGTCTGATGAAACCATACTCAGGAGCAAGTCTACTGGTGGATGGTTATGGTTTATGGGTGTCCCTGAGAGAACATTTTCTTGTCCCCTTTCTAGCTATGCTGGATAAACCTTGGCTGGTTGAACAAGGTGATAGAAGACTCAGGTAGGCTGGGGGAGGAGTGGGGAGCAAACGCCCATGTGCCTCACTTCCCAGGTGGGATCTGCAGTTCACAATCCTTGCTCTGCAGTGTGCCCCAGGGACAGTAGATGAGAAGTGGCCACAAGGTATGTCTGAGAGAATACTCCGGCAGCAGGCTCCCAGACCTTTGCTTCTTCAAGAGTTCCTCTGGGTCCAAACGGATGACTGCTAGTGGAGAGTTGGATTTGAAGAGTGCTTGAGTTGGAGAACAGGTAAGAGTAGTGTGGGTTAGCAATGGGGTATTTAAAGGACAGAATCTATCTCAGCAATACAGACATGAATAGTTGTATTCCTGCCTACAAGTGCTGAGATTCTGTTCACAACTTTCCATACCAGGTACTTTGATACAGCTCATGGGAAAAAAGCAGCACAGTGTCTCCTAGAGTTGGCTTGTCCTGTGCTGTTAGCATTTATTCCCACCTCTTTGTTAGGTGAATATCAGGATAGTAGGAATAAAATAATGGAATAAAATTCGTTTGCAAGCATCCTTGAATACTCAGCTTAAAGCTGCTCTCTAAAGAAGATTACTAACCTTCAAAAAGTGGCACCCCACATGTAATTCTGTATTTCAATCCTGAAACATTTTGTTTATAAAATCCTCTGCCTCGCTTGTCTTGTACTAGAAAGGCCAAGGTATATCATTCTAAGTGCCCAGCATGGGACCTAAAACAGGGTAGCTACTGAATGTATATTTATTGGGTGAAAATAATAAGTAATATTATATAAAGTGAAAAATTAAGAAGATATATTAGATAGATACATATCTCAAGGAAGATATATGAAAACATAGTGGTTATTTTTCTGTACAGTTAAGAATGTCAGTAATTTTTATTTACTTTTTGTTTGGATTATTTACATTGTGATATTTTCTACAATGGGCAGGGATTAATTGTCTTTTCTGTTTAAAAATACAATACATGTCAATATTGAAGGAAAAGAGCCAGTAATCCATTAACTACTATTCAGGGGAAACAATTTCTTTCTACTCATGTCGTAAGCATTAGATGTCTCTGAAGAAGGGAATTGGTTGTCAGCTTCACTGACTAAAAGTTTTTATGGGTGAGAGAGATTAGAAATCTGAAAGGAAAATCAATAGTCAATTATGTATCAGTTGAACTTTGGTGGCCTAATTTTTTAAAACAGCTTTATTGAGATATAATTTTCTTATAACTCACTTAAAGTATACAATTAAATTGCTCACTTTTATTACCTTGTGGTCTGAGAAAATGCAAGGTATAATTTCAATTCTTTTGATTTTGTTGAGGTTTGATTTGTGTCCTACGACATAGTCTATTTTGAAGAATGTTCCTTGAAAAGAAGAATATATATTCCTTAGCTTTGGGGTGGAGTGTTCTGTTCATGTCTATTAAGCACAGTTGTTCTAGGGTCGTGTGTAAGCCTTTGGTATCTTTGTTTAGTTTCTATTTAGAGGATCTGTCCATTTATGTAAGAGTGGTGTTGAAGTCCCCTGATATTAATGGTGTTATAGGATATCATATTGCCCCAACCAATCAAGGTCAGTTTCATAAATCTGGGACCATTTAAGTTGGGTGCATAAATATTTAGAATTGAAATGTCCTCTTTTTGTAGTGTTCTGTTAACCAGTATGAAGTAACCATTTTTGTCTTTCTTAACTTTAGTTGCTTTAAATGCACTTGTACCTGAACATAAGATTGTGACCCCCTCCTTTATTCTGATTTTCATTTGCCTGAAATATTGTTTCCCAACCCATTACCCTGCGTCTTGTTTTTCTTTCTTTTGTCTTTCAAAGTTAGATGTGTTTCCTGAAGATAGCATATATATGGAGGGCTTGTACTTTTTTTATCCAATTGGCCAGCCTGTGCCTCTTCAGTGGAGAATTCAAGCCATTAACATTTATTGAGAGAACTGATAAATATGGGGGAGTTCTATTTATCTCGTGAAAGTCTGTTACTTAGTTTTATCCTTTGCGTCATTGTGGAAGCTAGGTTTTGTCCTTTAGTTTGTGGGTGTTTACTTTGTTGGTGGTCCATTGTGAAATTCAGTGTGGAGAACAGGTCCAAGTATTTCCTGTAGAGCTGGTCTTGTGGCAAATTTCTTCAGTGTTTACATATCAGTAAAATAATTGATTTCGCCACTGTTTTTGAAGCTTAGCTTATCAGGATATATAATTCCAATCTGAAAATTGTTTTGTTTAAGAAGGCTAAATGGAGTTGACTATTCTCTTCTGGCTTAGAAAATTTCATTTGCGAAGTTTGCTGTCACCTTGATGGATTTGCCTCTATAGGGCAGTTGGTGTTTACTCCTGGCTGCTTGCAGAATTTTCTCTTTCATTTTGAGTTTGGGCAGGTTCATAATAATGTGTTTTGGTGATACTCTACATGTGTTGAGAGGCCCTGGGGTTTGATATCCCTCTAAAAGAGTGTTTCAAAATATTTAGTGATAGGTGGAAAGTTTTCATTTATGATATCCTCCAGTAGGGCTTCCATTCCTTTTGGACATTCTTCTTCCCCTTCAAGAATATCTTTAATTTATATGTTTGAATGCTTCATGAAGTCCAATAATTCTCTGAGTGAATGTTCTGCTTTCTCTGTCTTCTTTTCTGCCTCTTTAATTGCCTGGGTTAGCTCAAGAGCTTTATCCTCCAGCTCTGAGGTTTTTTCTTGTCATGTTCTAATCCATTATTGATAATTTCTACTGTATCTGTGAGATCCCTCATTGACTCCTTTAAGTCCTTAAGCTTCACCACATGCTTTCCATATTTTTCATATCTTTCATTCATTTTTTTGGTTCTGTTTTTTCACTTCTTATCAATTCCCTTGATTGTTTTGCTATCCATATTTTAAATTCCCTTTATGTCATTTTTATTAATTATTTATAGGTGGAATCATCTGTAGTAGCTACCTCATGATCTTGTGGTGGGGGTTGCTCTTTTCTCGTTTTTCATGTTTGCAGAATTTTTCTGTTGGTTCCTCCTCATATGTGTTTTCTTCTTCTTCACTTCTGTCCCCTACTTTTTCCTTCTCACTACCTCCTTCACTTTAAATTGTCTCAGAGCTTAGGTGTTGAAGAGGCCTCTAGGTATAAGGCCAAAAGGAAGATAAAGGTAAAGAGCAAAAAGGGAAAAAGGAAAAAAAAGATAAAGAGGAAGGTAAAAAAAAAAAAAGAAGCAGGGATGGAAGGGAAGAATTAAAAGAGAGAAAAAGGAGTATAAGACAGAAATAGAGCACAGGAGAAATGGTGATGTTTGGCAGTATTCGTTAACCATAGCTCTAGGACTTTGGGAGGCTGGGCTGGTTGGGTCCCTCAAAATCAGGAGCTCCTTCCCAGTGTGGGCAAAAGCAAGACCTTACCGCTACCAAAGATAGAAGGAAATCAGCAGTGTGTCACAGTGAAAACCTAGCAATGTCTTCTTTCCAAATGCCAAAGCTAGAAGGATACCCTAGACTATGAACTTGTGTTTTTGAAGTAGACCAATTATTTGATCCCCTAGTCCTCAGAGAAGAGGAAAAAAAAAGAAAAATAGATAATGAAAATTAAAAATACAATTGTATAAGATAAAGAAAGGAAAAAGGAATGTCTTAGTTGTTGTATGAGAAATTTGTGTGGGAAAGATCAGAAAAGCAAAAACATCTTTATCAAAAGAGAGAAAAAGAAGATAAATAAAAAAGAAATAATACAAAGGGCTGAAAAACTATAGCAAAAATGGAAGATCATTTGCTATTGAAACAAGTAAAAATGGAAAAATACAAATACAGTGAAACAAAGAAGAAACTGAACAAAAACAACAACAAAAGAGGAAGAAAGAAAAGAAAAAAATCTAAGAAAAATATTATAAAAAGAGTTGAAAAAATAAAAATCAAAAACCACACACGAGGAGACCAGGGAAAAGACCAGAAAGTTTATTCGAGGATATAATGGCTCAAAACTTCCCAAATCTAAGGAAAGAAATCAACATCCAGATCCAAAAAAAAAATCAGCTCAACTTCTCCAGGGGTAGGGGCTCCCCAGAGGAATGGCTTCTGCCCCATATGCCAGAGGTGGCAAGTTCAAACCCAGCCCCAGCCAAAAACTGCAAAAAATAAATGGAAGGAAGGAAGGAAGGAAGGAAGGGAGGGAGGGAGGGAGGGAGGGAGGGAGGGAGGGAGGGAGGGAGGGAGGGAGGGAAGGAGGGAAGGAAGGAAGGAAGGAAGGAAGGAAGGAAGGAAGGAAGGAAGGAAGGAAGGAAGGAAGGAAGGAAGAAAATTTAAGGAAATTATGGTATACAATTAAGCAAACCAAGAAAAAAGACCAAAGGATACCAAATAAAATGCCCAAAGAAATAAACACCAAGACACATTATAGTCACATTATCAAAAGTCAAAGATGGAATTTAAAAACAGTAAGAGAAAAGCATTTCTCAAGTAAGAGAACTTTTATAAGACTATCCACACAGTGTGACTGGGGGAAAGACAGCAGACTAGAGACATCACCTTACCAACTAATCATGATGAGACAAGAGAAAGTGGACTTTAGCCTTCCTCCCTTCCCTTCCCTTCCCTCCCCTCCCCTCCCCTCCCCTCCCCTCCCCTCCCCTCCCCTCCCTTCCCTTCCCTTCCCCTTCCTTCCTTCCTCCCTCCCTCCCTCCCTCCCTCCCTCCCTTCCTTCCATTTATTTTTTGCAGTTTTTGGCTGGGGCTGGGTTTGAACTTGCCACCTCTGGCATATGGGGCTGGTGCCCTACTCCTTTGAGCCACAGGTGTCACCCTTCTTTACTTCATTTTATTTTTTCCTCTTCTTATTGAATTATTTACAATGAGCTGTTTCCAAGTTCATTGATATTTTACTGTGCCTTTGAACTCCTTTACTAAACTTCTAAGCTATTGTATCTCTAGTTACATGATTTCTGTTTTATACTTTTTAGTATTTTTTATCTCTTTAATAACATTTTTACTTTATGCATTGTTTTTATTTTTGCCTTTGGTTAGTGTTTTTACAACAATTGTTTTGAATTTTCTGTTAGATAAATTATGTAACTCTGTTTTATTAGGGTTCATTGTTCTGTAGATTTATTTGGAACATATTTTCCTGGGTCTTTGTTTTAAGTCTCTGTGTTAATGTCTGCACATTAGACAAAGTGGGTGCCTCCCCCTGTATTCAAGGACTGACCTTATAAATAAAGCCCTCTAGATATTTGTATGGCCTACACCAACTATTTCCATCCTCAGGGAGAAGCAGGCAGCTTTGCTATTTGTCTGTTTGGTCAGTGCTGAGTCAGGGGAAAGAGGAAGCTATGGCATCTACCTGTCCAAGGTATCATCTTCATTATCCCATGAGTGGCCAGTCTGTAGAAGACTCATCAGAGCTTCAAACCTGGGGAGACAGATACTAGTTCTCTGGGAAGCCTCAAAGAATTGGTGTGCTGGGCATATGGATCAACCTTTTCCCACCTGGGTGAAGCTGAGAGATGGGGATTTTTTTTTTTTTCCCCTGCTCAATCTGGGCTGAACAGAGAGAAGAATTGATAGCTGCTGCCTCTATTCTCCATTGAGTGACTTATCCGTGCTCATCCTCTCAGCACTCCATGGTGGGAAGGCAGAAGCCATTCCTTTGGGGAGCCCCTACCCCTTGAGAAGTTGAGCTGATGGGAGCATGAACAATCCCTTCCTGACCCTGAGTGAAGCTGGGAGCTTGGGCTGATCTGCTTTAAGTCATTCTACTACTTTTTTTAGTTACATTATTGAGTCTCCTGCTGATCACACAGGGCTGCAGTGGGGCCAGGGCATCTCATGTCCCACTACTGGCTTCAGTGAGTATGGTTTCACCTTCTCCTAGGGAGTAGAAGACTTTCAGTTATTTTCTGCTATTTTTGCAAAAGCAATTTCTCCTGGAATTGTTGAATTGGTATGTCTGTGGGGAAAATGTGATCTAGGGTTTCCTACTCCACCTTGCTGCTGGCATCACTGATAACCCATCGTTTTTAAAAAAACCTTCTCTAACTAAAGGCTCTAGGTTCAATTTTTGTTTAGTTTCTAAGTAGTTGGAATTTTCTCCTTCAAGACCTGGTAAAAAATTGAGGCGATGACTCCATACTTTGTCCTGTGATTTGTTTGAAATTAGATAAAATATTCCAGTTGATAGTTGACTCTAATAGGAAGTTCATATGACGTATGATAACAAGATAACAAACCAATGTATCACTCTCCAAGAAATATGGCAGTAGAATTTAATTTGAAGTATAAATGATATATAACCCACAAATAATCCTTCTAGTATGAGGGAAATGCAGGAACCCTGATGATCTACCATGTAGAGCCATGAGCCAAGAGAACATTTATTATTCCCTCGAATCTGTTCATTGAATGAGGCTGCTTAGAGTCATAGCACTTGACCTTAAAACTGCTCAAATAGTAAGTTTCATATTTTATTCCTGTTCCTTTATTTTTCTGTGCAAACTCACCACATATGTGAGCATGCTTTGTACTCCCAAGAGGCGTTTTAAATCACTATAGGTCAATGGTGGCACTTGTACTGCAAACAGGCTCACAGATGGCAGAGTCCTAGTCTAATTCCCTGGCCCTGCCAGTGCTGCAGTGATGACCAGATACAGGTTTCCACTTCCGTTCTTTCTGACTGATATTTGATGAGCATCTTGGCACTGTGCTATCCACTTCCCATGGTCTCTCTAAGGAAAGCAGCATTATTGATTACTCTTGTTTTGTATGTCAGTATGCACACAGCTGGCAGCCACAAGAAGGCAAAATTTAGGGAATATTCCTTCTTCATGTAAGTCTTTGTGCAGGTGTCACTTATGCATTTTAGCCATCTGCTGTTCTGCAGAATAGAGTCTCAATAGCAACATTTATTCAGATATACAAACTGAATAAACATTCTCCCAATAAACTTATTAAAATGGTCAACTTAACAAATACAATGTTTTGTTTATTTGTTTTTGCATGTTAACAGATGTCTGGAGTGAAAGTGGCATCACTTTTCAGTAAATTTGGCTGGACAGGACATCTACGAAATATGCTCATAGGAGGCTTTTCGTTACTGTGTAACCTCTATGAAAAGTTGTCTGTTCCAAAGGAGTATCTGACCTGAAAATCAAATATACTGCTATTTCTTCTGTACTCCTCTGGAAAAGGAGTGGTGGGTGAGAACCGTACATAGAAGAACCATTTCAATCTTTTGTTATAAGATATCAAAGTATTAGTTGAGGTAAGAGAACAGCTTTTCCCCCCAGTTTTTTGAAGTTAAAAATCTCAGTATGAAATAAGTCTATATGGAAGGGTAATAAAGAGAGAACAAAGGTTTATCTAATCTTTACTTTGCATTTAAAATGTAATCCATCTCACACACTTAATAAGTGGGAGCAGCAGGGATATACCACAGAATTCAGCCCATTGTCCTTTCTTCTGCTTTACTCTCCTAGAAATTAGGGTAGAAAAAAATTTTAGAGGAAAAAAGATGATCGTGCATCACCAAGACTCCACAAGGCCTCAGGAGCTTTGCTGGAGGCGCCTCATGCTCTGTCCCACCGTCTGTGAAACAGTCCCTCCCGCGCAGACAGCGCTGAAGGAGGCGGCACGTCTGAAGCTATGGGTCAACCCCAGTCCATACATTCTCATTATTCAACTCATGTCAGAATTTGGTCTGAAAATTTGAAAAAAATGAAAGTGTTATAGAGATTTTTTCCCCTAGTATCTGGTGAAAAGTGGCAGTTGTGCTTTGTAACCCCAGGCTTTCCGCCTTGCTTCTTAGAATCCCTGTACGTCCCTTCCACCGAACCTTGTGTTTTCCCCGTAAATGGAAAGGCAGGTTGTAGCTCAGCCACTCTTGCACCTCTCTCCTTGCACAGACTGAGACACAAAGAAGTGATTGTGCAGATTTTACCGAAAGGTAAAAGTGAATGTGAAGCCACAGGGCACAGTCTCCTTACTCAAAAATGCAAAAAACACACATTGCAGTGACCAGCTAAGGCATCTTCTGCCAACACCGTTTCATTTCTAGCATTTTTCTTACTTAAACGGAAGACCAGAACAGAATCATTCAATACCACAATGAGTTCTGTTTCTTTGTGGGTGCTCAGCAGCTGTCTAGGGCTCTAAGAGAAGAAGGGACAGCAGGGGTTCCAGCCCCGCCCACTACACCCCACCCACCCCACGCCCTGCCCACAATGCCCCGCCCACCGCGCACCCCGCCCACCCCACGCCCTGCCCACGATGCCCCGCCCACCCCACGCCCAGCCCACGATGCCCCGCCCACCACGCACCCCACCCACCCCACGCCCTGCCCACAATGCCCCGCCCACCCCACGCCCTGCCCACGATGCCCCGCCCACCACGCACCCCGCCCACCAGGCCCGCCCACCCCACGCCCTGCCCACGATGCCCCGCCCACCCCACGCCCAGCCCACGATGCCCCGCCCACCACGCACCCCGCCCACCCCACGCCCTGCCCACGATGCCCCGCCCACCCCACGCCCTGCCCACGATGCCCCGCCCACCACGCACCCCGCCCACCAGGCCCGCCCACCCCACGCCCTGCCCACGATGCCCCGCCCACCCCACGCCCTGCCCACGATGCCCCGCCCACCACGCACCCCGCCCACCAGGCCCGCCCACCCCACGCCCTGCCCACGATGCCCCGCCCACCACGCGCCCCACCCACCCCACGCCCTGCCCACGATGCCCCGCCCACCCCACACCCTGCCCACGATGCCCCGCCCACCACGCGCCCCACCCACCCCACGCCCTGCCCACGATGCCCCGCCCACCACGCACCCCGCCCACCCCACGCCCTGCCCACGATGCCCCGCCCACAAGGCCCGCCCACCCCACGCCCTGCCCACGATGCCCCGCCCACCGCACACGCCCCACCCACCTTGCACCCCGCCCATCACACACACCATCCACCCTAGAAGATTACAAGGTGACGACCAGGCCCCAGCTTCTCTCGGACATGCGCAGTGGATTCATTCGTAGAAGCACTTTGAGGTGTCAAGAATTCCTGGAGCAAAATCCTTTCTCTGACATGTGCTGTTTATTTATTCGTGCTCTCTGATTTCCTTATGCAGTGAGTACCAGACTGTCACAGGCAGGAGTGTAGTTTTCTGTAAGGTAGGATAGGGGTGTGTGATTTCACAGTTCCGTCTGACAGCCTAGAGCAATTCATGTGCATTATTTTAGCCACTGCTCAGACGTGTCCCATAGCATGAGGATAACGTCCTGGGAATGATGTTGCGTTTTATCCCAGTTTTCCTTCCACTGCCACAAGCGGAAGTAAAACACCTCTTTCCTTTCTAAGCTCTTAGAAAAAAGCACAGTGAAAAAAGGGGGGAAGATATTAGCATTTATATAAGATTTTCTGTTTACTAAGGTCTTTGGTAAAGTCTGTGTTACCTTTCTTTTCCTATCTATGTTGGCGGCATTGTGGTATTTGCATATCACAGCTTGGGACCTTAAAACACAGGAAGGTTCAATAAGCCACCTCAGGTCACTTTGGAAATTAATGGCAGAGCTGGGATTAATTCTAATTGTGTTTTAAGATTGGTTTACTGAACACAATATCGTCTTCAAATTGGCCAGACCCGGAGCCTGTCATTATGTAGACTTGGGGATAGCGATTTCATCAAATTTCTGAGCTCTGCTGTCAAGATTCCACAGAACTGTTATTCTAAAACAAAAATTATATTTTGCTATTCCTTAAGATACTTCAAAGAGGGCAGCACCCATATTCAGGGGGTAGGGCGCTGGCCACATACACTGAGGCTGGCAGGTTCAAACCCAGCCCAGAATAGCCAAAACAACAATGACAACTGCAACAACAACAACAAAAATAGCTGAGTATTGTGGTGGGCGCCTATAGTCCCAGCTACCTGGGAGACTGAGGCAAGAGAATCACTTCAGCCCAAGAGTTTGAGATTGCTGTGAGCTGTGATGCAATGGCACTCTACCAAGGGCGGCAGCTTGAGACTCTGTCTCAAAAAAAAAAAATCCTAAAAGACCACTGTAGAGAGGCCTAATTGTTTAACATGGCATAAAAACTCTCTTGTTACCTCAATACCCTATAAACTGCTCTAGTGCATATACAAAATCCCTCAAACCTTGGCCAGTTCCCAATACCATGTCCTGAAATCCTCTCATGTCCTTAAACTTGGTGCTCCCTTCAATTTATCTGCTAGCTCATATTTTTGATCCTCAACAAAAATATCACTTCTTCTCTGAAGTCTTATCTTTCAGTAAGAATTGGTGTTCATTCCCTCCATGACTAGAATGAACTCTATCTTGGCACTTGTAACACACATACCTTCCTACCTGTCCCCATCCAACAGCACCTCACTCTTCATGCTAGATTCCAAGCACTGCAAGGGTGGAAAGTTTGCATTATTATGTTTGTACTTTTAGAACCCAGCACAGAAAGTGATTTCAGATTTATTAATCAAATTGCTGTCTGAATAAATAAAAGAATAAATATCCAAATGAAGGAAAATTTCATAAATTCATAGTGAAAAGTCTTCTAGAAATTAATGTTGAAATGAATCTAAAAAAATGAATAAGTCTATAAATAAAAATACATGTGCAACTTGGGAACATGTCCCTACCTCTAAATAAACCAAGACAAGTTATGTAACCTTCGTGAAGCTTGGTTTGCTCATGTTTAAGTTGGGAATTGTAATAACTGCCTTGTCGGATCACTATAAAGTAAGGGTAGCCTTTAAATAATTCATATAAAATACTAGTACTATATTTTGGATTTTATTTTAGGAGGAAAGGCATAACTTAAAAAACATACCAGTTTCTTCTGAAACCAGCCAGTCTCAGAGAGATCAGTGCTTTCCCTGCTGTGATAAACAAAGATACTCAGGCATGTTTTCTCCATGAGGGCAGAGCCCTGGGTCTGCTTTGTTCCCAGCTTATCTCAGCAGCCAACACCATGGAAAACACGGAGATGAATGGATTCATCACATATTCAGGAATGGCAGGGAATTTGCGCAGGTAAATGTTTATTCAGAGGATTTTTAATAATTACACCGCATGTGGTTTGCAGTGTAATTTTGCAAATACTCATCTTACACACTGTGTACTCCTTATGTGACATTATCATAAATCCCAAACTAGTGGGATCTCAGTGAAAGCAGCTTTGCTTTTAAAGGAAAATTATTATTATTATTATTATTTTTATTTTAATTTATTTATTTTTATTGTTAAATCATAGCTGTGTACATTGAGATGCAGGAATATTCTAAGTGTGATAAAAAAGATTTTTGTACATCATTAAAAATATTTAATTTCTACTATAAAAATAATATTGGACTTTTTTAGATCATGCAGTATTTCACTAGCTTATTTCACCAGGTCTGTTGTACAGAATGAAGACTATAGTTAATAACAGTGAATTGTATTCAGGAGCTTTGCTGAATGAGTACACTTTAAGTTCTGTTGACACACACACAATAGGTAACTACGTGAGAAGATAGGTTAATTTGCTTGACTATAATCGTTTTACTCTGTGTATCAAAACATAATGTTGTATATCTTAAATGTATGCAATAAATAAATAAACAGGAACTATAGAACCAAGGAAAAGAATCCCTTTCACTTCTGGCCTCACATTGTCATTTGGCTTAAAAAAGAAGTTGGCTGGGATGGGGTGGAGCATGATGGCAGCTGAGTAACTGCTTCTTTTCAACCGGGGGCTGTGAGAATGGGGAGAGAAGACTCCAGGCACTTCTGGCTTGTGGGCTTTGCCCAGAAACATGTCTTTGGGGATGCAGGTAGGCAGTGGGAGACTTCTGGACCCCAAGAGGAGGAGAAAAGCAGTGGAGAAGTGGAAAGTGGTGGCATTCGGTCTGAGGCCCTGGCAGCTGCCACAGCTGTAGCTATAAGAGCAGCAAGATTGCAGACAGGGAAGGCCTTCCCTGCAGGTATTTTTTTTGGACTTGGGCACTAAGTTGAATTACCTTAGGAGAACTTGGGCGAGAGTGTGTGTAACTTTAAGCATTGTTCAGAGTCCAGGACTAAGCTACTGGGCCAGAACTGAGCTATCATTGTTTGGCTATGGGCCCCACAACCATTGTGGGAGAGCTGCACTGTAGGCTCTGCCCTCAGGGTAGCAGAGCAAGGCCTGGGCTGGGAGACCTTGGGCGAGTTATTTAGTGACTCTGAACAGCACAAAGGCCGGGATTGAGAAGGTGGGGAAGCATAGAGCTTTCAGTGCTCAGCAGTAGGAGAGCTGCCTTGCAGCCTCAGCCCTCAGGGGCTTAGAGTGAGGCCAGTTTTGATGCATGTGATAAGCAGGCAGCTACTTCAGGAGATGTTCCAGCAACACATGCTTTCCTGGGAAAGCCTCTGCTATGTTAAACCAATGTTAACGGTTTAAAGTGTCTTTTAATCAGGCTGAGGAGAGATTCAGGCTATCAACCACGCCGAGTTTGAGGGCAAAGAAGTCAGCAGAGGCCTCCAGTCTCCATTTCATACAGCTGTATCAGCATTGTGATTAGCATCTCATACCCCAGAAGATCACCTGTTGCCCAGACAATATTCAGCATGATATACATACTGCTTTGTTTTGGTTTTGAGGGTTTTTTTTATTTCAACATTTTCCCCCTAGATTTTTATTTTTTTTTCTTTCTTCATTTTTCTAGTTTAAATATAATTTTCCATTGTTGCCTTCTTTAATATGAAGAACTTCATTTTTGCTAGTGTTTCTGCACCTGTTATTTTTTTCCCCAATTTTATCCTGTAAGGTTTTCTGTTTGTTTTGGTTTGATTTATACTATTTTTGTCTTTCCTGTCTATTTGGTGGAGGTAGGGTACTGTGTCTTCTCAGGCTGGCAAAGAGATACTGACCTCCAGGGAACCATCCAACTCAGCACCCCCAGAGATTGGGGTTTTTTTAAGGTGTGGGTCAAAGTACCCTACTGTACACCTTTATTACTCCTGTCTCCCTCTTTCTGTGCCTCTCTTCTTTTTGTCACTCTTCCCTTTTACACACCCCCTCTCCTTTCTCTCTTTTCTTTCTTTATTTCTTTATTTATTTTTTTTGTAGAGACAGAGTCTCACTTTATGGCCCTCGGTAGAGTGCCGTGGCCTCACACAGCTCACAGCAACCTCCAAGCAACCTCCTGGGCTTAAGCGATTCTCTTGCCTCAGCCTCCCGAGTAGCTGGGACTACAGGCGCCCGCCACAACGCCCAGCTATTTTTTGGTTGCAGTTTGGCCGGGGCCAGGTTTGAACCCGCCACCCTCGGTATATGGGGCCGGCACCTTACCGACTGAGCCACAGGCGCCGCCCCTCTTTTCTTTTCTTTTTTTAAATCTTTTTAAACTTCTTGCTCTTCAATCTTCTCATCCTTTTAGTCCTATACCAAAAGGACTCGTCAAAACCTTCAGTCAGAGGCATGGTAATTTAAAAGAGCAAGAGGAAATAAAAGGAAAATTAGGGCAAGGAAACAGATAAAGGAAAACACTCATGAGGAAGAAACAGCAGAAAAATCCTGGTAGCATGAAAACAAGTCCAGAGCAACCCCGCCCAAGGGACCATGAGGTAGCTACTGCAGAGGATTCTACCTATAAAGAAATGTTAGAAATGACAGAAGGGTAATTTAAAATACAGATGATGAAAAAAATGAAGGAAATTGCTGAGAAAGTGGAAAATAATCAAAGGAAATCCAAAAATAGACTCAAATAAGAGATGAATGATATGAACAATATAGAAAGGATATAGCAGAGCTAAAGGAATTGAAGCAGTCAGTTAGGGAACTTAAAGATGCAATAGAAAGTATCAATAACAGATTAGACCATGTAGAAGAATGAATCTCAGAGGTAGAGGACAAAGCTCTTGAGACAGTTAAAGAGGCAGAAAAAAAGAGAGAGAAAGCAGAATGTTCACTGACAGAATTATGGGACTTCATGAGGCATTCAAACAAACGAGTTACAGGTATCCCAGAAGAGGAAGAAGAATGCCCCAGAGGAACGGAAGCCATACTAGAGAATATTATAAATGAAAATTTCCCAAATATCACCAAAGATTCTGATACACTCCTTTCTGAGTGATATCGGACCCCAGGTCGCCTCAACTCTAACCGAGCTTCTCCAAGGCACATTGCGATGAACCTGTCCAAAGTCAAAACAAAAGAAAAGATTCTGCAAGTTGCCAGGAGTAAGCACCAATTGACCTATAGGGGCAAATCCATCAGGTGACCATAGACTTCTCTAATGAAACTTTTCAAGCCTGAGGACAATGGTCATTTACATTTAATCTACATAAACGAAACATTTTCCAGCCCAGAATTCTATATCTTGCTAAGCTAAGCTTTAAAATTGATGGAGAAATCAACTCTTTTACAGATATGCAAACCTTGAGGAAATTTGCCACAAGACCAGCTCTATGGAAAATAGTTTGACCTGTTGTACACAATGAACATCACAATGGACCACCAGCAAAATAAGCACCCAGTGATTAAAGGACAGAACCTAACTTCCACAATGATGCCAAAGATAAAACTAAGCCCTGAACTTCCACAAAATATGCTGAAGAAAATGCCACCACACTTACCAGTTATCTCAATAAATGTTAATGGCCTGAATTCTCCATGGAAGAGGCATAGACTGGCTGATTGGATTAAAAAACACAAGCCATCCAGTTGCTGTCTGCAGGAAACACACCTAGCCTCAAAAGACAAGTTAAAACTCAGAGTTAAGGTTTGGAAGACAATTTTTCAGGCAAACGGAATTCAGAAGGAAAGAGGGGTTGCAACCTTATTTTCAGATACAAGTGGATTTAAAGCAACTAAAGTCAAAAAAGACAAAGATGGACACTTCATATGGGTCAAAGGAAAAATACAACAAGATGACATTTCAATTCTAAATATTTATACACTTCACCTAAATGCTCCCAGGTTTCTGAAACAGACCTTATTAGTCTGAGCAATATGATATCCTATAACACCATAATAACAGGGGACTTTAACACTCCTCTTACAGAGCTGAACAGAAACTAAACAAAGAAACCAGGGACTTAATTGTTACCCTAGAACAACTGTGCTTAATAAATGTATATAAAACACCAAAAGCTAAAGAATATAAATTCTTCTCATTGGCCCATTGAAGATTCTCCAAAATTGATCATATCCTGGGACACAAAACAAACCTCAAGAGAATTAAAAGAATTGAAATTTTACCTTGTGTCTTCTCAGGGCACAAGGCATTAAAGGAGGAATTCAATTCCAACCAAAACGTTCAACTCCACACAAAGGCATGGAAATTAAACAACCTTATGCTGAATAACAGTTGGGTGCAGGAAGAAATAAAAGAGGAAATCATTAACTTCCTTGAGCATAACAACAATGAAGACACAAGCTACCAAAACCTGTGGGATACAGCAAAAGCAGTTCTGAGAGAAAAACTTATTGCTTTAGTTGCCTACATCCAAAAAACAGAAAAAGAATGCATTGACAAACTCACTAACCATTTCACAGAACTGGAAAAAGATCTAAGCCTAAATCCAGCAGAAGAAAAGAAATAACCAAAATTAAATCACAGATTAATGAACTTGAAAACAAAAGAATCATTCAGAAAATTAATGAAACCAGGAATTGTTTTTTTGAAAAAATAAATAAAATAGATAAACCTTTGGCCAGGTTAACTAAAAATACAAAAGTAAAATCTCTAGTAACCTCAATCAGAAATGGTAAAGGGGAAATAACAACAGATGCCACAGAGATACAAGAGATTATCTCTGAATACTGCAAGAAACTCTATGTCCAGAAATTTGACAATATGAAGGAAATGGATCAATATTTTGGAATCACAGCCTCTCCCTTTACTTGGCCAGGAAGAAATAGATCTCCTGAACAGACCAATTTCAAGCACCAAGATCAAAGAAACAATAAAAAAAATCCCAACAAAAAAATGTCCTGGTCTGGATGTCTTCACACCAGAATTATATCAAACCTTCAAGGAAGAATTTATTCTCGTACTACAGAAATTATTTCAAAAAATTGACGAGGAAGGAATCTTCCCCAACACATTCTATGAAGCAAACATCACCCTGATACCAAACCCAGAAAAAGAGCCAACTAAAAAGGAGAATTTCAGACCAGTTTCATTAACGAATATAGAAGCAAAAATTCTCAACAAAATCCTAGCCAATAGATTACAGCTTATCATCAAAAATCATACTTAATGATCAAATTGGTGTCATCCCACAGATTCAAGGCTGGTTTAACATATGCAAGTCCATAAACGTCATCCACCATATAACAGAAGCAAAAACAAAGTCCATATGATCCTCTCAATAAATGCAGAAAAAAACATTTGATAAAATCCAGCATCCTTTTCTAATTAGAACACTGAAGAGTTTAGGCATAGGTGGCACATTTCTGAAACTGATCGAAGCTATCTATGACAAACCCAAAGCTAATATTTTACTGAATGGAGTAAAACTGAAAGTTTTCCAGCTTTTTAGAACTGGAACCAGACAAGTTTGTCCTCTGTCACCATTACTATTCAACATAGTGCTGGAAGTTCTAGCCAATACAATTAGGCAAGACAAGGAAATAAAGGGCACCCAAATGGGAGCAGAGGAGGTCAAAACCTCCCTATTTGCTGATGATATGATCTTATGCTTAGAGAACCCCAAAGACTCAACCACAGGACTCCTAGAAGTCATCAAAAAATACAGTAATGTCTCAGGATATAAAATCAATGTCCACAAGTCAGCGGCTTTTGTATATGGCAATAACAGTCAAGATGAGAGGCTGCCTAAGGACACAACTCCCTTCACCAAAGCTTCAAAGAAAATGAAATACCTGGGAATACACCTAACAAAGAGGTGAAGTACCTCTATAAAGATAATGACGAAACCCTAAGAAAGGAAATAGCAGAGGATATTAACAAATGGAAGAACATACCATACTCATGGCTGGGAAGAATCAACATTGTTAAGATGTGCTTCCCAAAACAATCTACTGATTCAATGCTATCCCTATTAAAATATCGTACTTTGAAGACTTGGAAAAAATGATTCTGCATTGTGTATGGAACCAGAAAAAAACCCGTATAGCTAAGGTAGGCAGTTCTTAGTAATAAAAGCAAAGCTGGGGGCATCAGCATACCAGATTTTAGGCTGTACTACAAAGCCATAATGGTCAAGACTGCATGGTACTAGCACAAAAATAGAGACATAGACATTTGGGATCCAATAGAAAACCAGGAAATGAAACTATCATCTTACAACCACATAATCTTTGATAAACCTAACAAGAACATACCTTGGGGAAAAGACTCCCTATTCAATAAATGCTGTTGGGAGAACTGGATATCCACATGTAAAAGACTGAAACTGGACTCACAACATTCCCCACTCACAAAAATTGATTCAAGATGGATAAAGGACTTAAATTTAAGGCAGGAAACAATAAAAATCCTCAAAGAAAAAGCATAGGAAAAACACTTGAAGATGATGGCCTGGGGAAAGACTTCATGAAGAAGACTTCTGTGGCAATCGCAACTATAATAAAAATAAACAAACGGGACTTTAAATTGAACTGAAAATCTTCTGTACAGCTACGGAGACAACAACCAAAGGAAATAGGAAAACTACACAATGGGAAAGGATATTTGCATATTTTGAATCAGACAAAAGCTTGATAGCTAGGATCTATAGAGAACTCAAATTAATCCACATGAAAAAAGCCAACAATCCCATGTATCAATGGGCAAGAGACATGAATAGAACTTTCTCTAAAGAAGACAGATGAATGGCTAGCAAACATGAAAAAATGCTCATCATTTCTAATTATTGGAGAAATACAAATCAAAACTACTCTGAGATATCATCTTACCTCAGTGAGAATGGCCCACATCACAAAATCTCAAAACTGCAGATGCTGGCATGGATGTGGAGAGAAGGGAACACTTTTACAGGGCTGGTTGTTCTGCAAACTAGTACAACCTTTTTGGAAGGAAGTATGGAGAATTCTTAAAGAAGTCAAGCTAGGCCTCTTATTTGATCCTGTAATCCCTTTACTGGGCATCTACTCAGAAGAAAAAAAATCCCTTTACCATAAGGACACTTTGCAGTGACCCTGTAATACAGTTCTTGTTGTAGTGACCCCCAACCATAAAATTATTTTTGTTGCTAAAGTAATATAAAAACATCAAATGCTAAAGTACCAATGAAAATAATTTTATGGTCGGGGGTCACTACAACATGAGGAACTGTATCAAAGGGTCACAGCATTAGGAAGGTTGAGAACAACTGCACTAGACTGTTTCTTGCAGCTCAATTTATAATCGCCAAAATGTGGAAACAGCCTAAATGCCCACCAACCCAGGAATGGATTTCTACATAAGCTGTGGTATATGTACACCATGGAATACTATTCAGCCATTAAAAAAGATGGAGACTTTACATCCTTTGTATTAACCTGGATGGAGGTGGAATTCATTGTTCTTAGTAAAGCATAACAAGAATGGAGAAGCAAGAATCCCATGTACTCAATTCTGATATGAGGGCAATTAATGACCTAGTACATGGTGGGGGCTGGGGGTAGGGAAGAGCAGGGAAACGGAAGAATGGGGGTTCGGGGTCACAGTGTGTGACAAAACTTTTGGGCACAGGACATACTTTTTTTTTTTTATTAAATCATAGCTGTGTACATTGATATATTCATGGGGCATCATTCACTAGTTTCACAGACCGTTTACCAAGTTTCACATATACCCTTGTAAGATGCACCACTGGTGTAATCCCACCAATCCCCTTCCCTCTACCCACCTCCCTCCTCCCTCCCCTCCCCTTTCCCCCTTCCCCCTATTCTTAGGTTGTAACTGGGTTATAGCTTTCATGTGAAAACCCTAAATTAGTTTCATAGTAGGTCTGAGTACATTGGGTAATTTTTCTTCCATTCTTGAGATACTTTACTAAGAAAAACATGTTCCAGCTCCATCCGTGTAAACGTGAAAGAGGTAAAGTCTCCGTCTTTCTTTAAGGCTGCATAATATTCCATGGTGTACATATACCACAGTTTATTAATCCATTCGTGGATTGATGGGCACTTGGGCTTCTTCCATGACTTAGCAATTATGAATTGGGCTGCAATTAACATTCTGGTACAAATATCTTTATTATGATATGATTATTGGTCTTCCGGGTATATGCCCAGTAGAGGGATTACAGGATTGAATGGCAGATCTATTTTTAGATCTGTAAGTGTTCTCCACATCTCTTTCCAAGAGGAATGTATTAATTTGCATTCCCACCAGCAGTGCAAAAGTGTTCCCTTTTCTCCACATCTGCGCCAACATCTCTGGTCTTGGGATTTTGTGATATAGGCTAGTCTCACTGGAGTTAGATGGTATCTCAAAGTAGTTTTGATTTGCATTTCTCTGATGATTAAAGATGATGAACATTTTTTCATATGTCTGAAGGCTGCGCGCCTGTCTTCTTCAGAGAAGTTTCTCTTCAAATCCCTTGCCCAGCCTGCGATGGGATCCCTTGTTCTATTCTTGCTAACGCGTTTGAGTTCTCTGTGGATTCTGGTTATTAAACCTTTGTCGGAGACATAACCTACAAATATCTTCTCCCATTCTGAGGGCTGTTTGCTTGCTTTACTTACTGTGTTCTTGGCTGTGAAGAAGCTTTTTAGTTTGATCAGGTCCCACTACTGTATTTTTGAAGCTGCTTCAATTGCTCAGGGGGTCCTCCTCATAAAATACTCGCCCAGACTGATTTCTTCAAGGGTTTTCCCTGTACTCTCCTCTAGTATCTTTATAGTTTCATGTCTTAATTTTAAATGTTTGATCCAGTGAGAGTCTATCTTAGTTAATGGTGAAAGGTGTGGGTCCAGTTTCAGTCTTCTACAGGTTGCCAGCCAGTTCACCCAGCACCATTTGTTAAATAGGGAATCTATTCCCCACTGAATGTTTTTAATTGGCTTGTCAAAGATCAAATAATGTTAAGTAGCTGGGTTCATGTCTTGGTTCTCTATTCTGTTCCAGACATCTACTTCTCTGTTTTTGTGCCAATACCATGCTGTTTTGATCACTATCGATTTGTAGTATAGTCTGAGGTCTGGTAGCGTAATTCCTCCTGCTTTGTTTTTATTTCTGAGTAATGTCTTGGCTATTCAAGCTTGCAGTGCTATAAATTTCCCTCTTAGAACTGCCTTTGCAGTGTCCCAGAGGTTCTGATAGTTTGTGTCTTCATTGTCGTTTTGTTCCAAAAAATTGGCGATTTCTTTCTTAATTTCATCTCTGACCCAGCTATCATTCATCATAAGGTTATTTAACTTCCATGTTTTTGTATGAGTATGCAGATTCCTGTTGTTACTAAAGAGTTTCATAGTTCTCTTTATAGAGATCTTTCATGCCCTTTGTTAGATAAACTCCCAAATATTTCATCTTCTTTGGCACTACTGTGAATGGGATAGAGTCCTTAACTGTTTTTTCAACTTGACTGTTGTTGGATTGCATATAAAACCAAGTATGGTTTTTTCAAGATCTTTAAAGTATAACAGTGGAGCTTTAATAGGGATTGCATTGAAATTATATATTGCTTTCGGTAGTATGGACATTTTAACAATGTTGATTCTTCCCAGCCATGAGCTTGGTATGTTTTTCCATTTGTTAATATTTTCAGCTATTTATTTTCTTAGAGTTTCATAGTTCTCTTTATAGAGATCTTTCATGCCCTTTGTTAGATAAACTCCCAAATATTTCATCTTCTTTGGCACTACTGTGAATGGGATAGAGTCCTTAACTGTTTTTTCAACTTGACTGTTGTTGGTATATATAAAGGCTACCGATTTATGAATGTTGATTTTGTAACCTGAGACACTGCTGTATTCCTTGATCACTTCTAAGAGTTTTGTAGTAGAGTCCCTAGTGTTTTCCAAATATACAATCATATCATCTGCGAAGAGCGAAAGTTTGATCTCTTCTGACCCTATATGGATACCCTTGATCGCCTTTTTTCCCCTAATTGCGGTGGCTAAAACTTCCATTACAATGTTAAAAAGCAATGGAGACAATGGGCAGCCTTGTCTGGTTCCTGATCTGAGTGGAAATGATTCCAATTTAATTCCATTCAATATGATATTGGCTGTGGGTTTGCTGTAGATGGTCTCTATCAGTTTAAGAAATGTCCCTTCTATACCAATTTTCTTAAGTGTTCTGATCATGAAGGGATGCTGGTTATTATCAAAAGCTGTTTCTGCATCGATTGAGAGAATCATATGGTCTTTGTTTTTCAATTTGTTTATGTGCTGGATTACATTTATAGATTTACATATATTGAACCAGACTTGAGACCCTGGGATAAAACCGACTTGGTCATGATGTATAATTTGTTTGATGTGTTGCTGGATTCTGTTTGTTAGGATCTTGTTGAATATTTTTGCATCTATATTCATTAGTGATATTGGTCTATAATATTCTTTTCTTGTTGGGTCTTTTCCTGGTTTGGGGATCAGGGTGATGTTTGCTTCATAGAACGTGTTAGGTAGTCTTCCTTCTTTTTCTACCTTTTGGAACAGGTTGAGTAATATAGGTACTAATTCCTCTTTAAAAGTTTGGTAGAATTCTGACGTGAAACCATCTGGTCCTGGGCTTTTCTTTTTAGGGAGGTTTTGTATTGTTGATGCTATTTCCGAACTTGATATGGGCCTGTTCAACATTTCCACTTGATTCTGGCTAAGTCTTGGAAGGTGACGTGCTTCCAAGTATTGGTCAATTTCCTTCAGATTTTCATATTTCTGAGAATACAGTTTCTTGTAATATTCATTAAGGATATTTTTTATTTCTGAGGAGTCTGTTGTTATATCGTCTATGTTGTTTCTGATTGATGAGATTAGAGATTTTACTCTTTTTTTCCTGATTAGGTTGGCCAAAGGTTTATCTGATTGACCTTTTCGAAAACTAGCTTTTTGATTTATTGATCTGTTGTATTATTCTTTTGTTTTCAATTTCATTTAATTCTGCTCTAATTTTGGTTATTTCTTTTCTTCTACTGGGTTTGGGGTTGGAATGTTCTTCCTTTTCCAGTTGCTTGAGATGTCCCATTAAGTTGTTAACTTCCTCTCTTTCCGTTCTCTTGAGGAAGGCTTGCAGTGCTATAAATTTCCCTCTTAGAACTGCCTTTGCAGTGTCCCAGAGGTTCTGATAGTTTGTGTCTTCATTGTCGTTTTGTTCCAAAAAATTGGCGATTTCTTTCTTAATCTCATCTCTGACCCAGCTATCATTCATCATAAGGTTATTTAACTTCCATGTTTTTGTATGAGTATGCAGATTCCTGTTGTTACTCAGCTCAAGTTTTATTCCATGGTGGTCCGAGAAGATGCATGGAATAATTTCTATTCCTTTAAATTTACTGAGGTTAGACTTGTGACCTAAGATGTGATCGATTTTGGAGTAAGTTCTATGGGCTGGTGAGAAGTATGTGTATTCAGTTTTGTTGGGATGAAATGTTCTGTAGATGTCTGCTAAATCCAAATGTTGGATGGTTAGGTTTAAATCTAAGATTTCTTTGCTCAGCTTCTTGTTGGAGGATCGATGCAACACTGCCAAAAGAGTGGTGAAATCTCTGACGATTATGGAACTGGAGGAAATCAAGTTGCTCATGTCTGTTAGAGTTTCTCTTATAAATTGAGGTGCATTCTGGTTGGGTGCATAGATATTAATAATTGAGATCTCATCATTGAGTATTACCCTTTACAAATATGAAGTGACCATTCTTGTCCTTCCTTACTTTTGTTGGTTTAAAGCCTATTGTATCTGCAAATAAAATTGCAACACCTGCTTTTTTCTGATTACCATTTGCCTGAAATATGGAGGACCATCCTTTCACCCTGAGTCTGTATTTGTCTTTTAAGATGTGACTCTTGTATGCAACAGATATCTGGCCTGAGTTTTTGTATCCAGTGAGCTAACCTATGCCTCTTTAGAGGACAGTTTAAGCCATTCACATTAATGGAGAATATTGATAAGTCTGGTGATGTTTTGGGTATTGAGTTTTTCAAAAGTCCATTGGGCATTTTTAATCCTTTCGCCAGTGTGGAAATTGGAGTTTGATCCGAAGTTTCTGAGTGAGTTTACTTTTGTGTTATAGGATTGGGTTGGTCATTATGGAGGATAGGTCTGAGAATATCCTGAAGAGCTGGTTTGGTTATGGCAAATTTCTTCAACATATGAATGTCATTAAAGTGTTTAATTTCTCCATCATAAATGAAACTCAGTTTTGCTGGATACAAGATCCGCGGTTGAAAGTTATTTTGCTTTAGGAGATTAAAAGTCGGTGACCACCCTCTTCTGGCTTGAAAAGTTTCAGCAGAGAGATCTGCAGTCATTCTAATATTCTTCCCTTTGAAGGGAATGGTTTTCTTTCTCCTGGCAGCTTTGAGGATTTTCTCCTTCATATTAACTTTAGTGAAGTTAATTATGATATGCCTGGGGGATGTCTTATTGTGGTTGAGTCGTGCTGGGGTTCTGAAGCTGTCCGCTATCTGAATTTCAGAATCTCTAGGCATGTCTGGAAAATTCTTTTTCATAATTTCATGCAGAAGGGCCTCTGTGCCCAGCGAAGCCACTTCAGGTGTTTCTGGTACGCCTATGATTCGGATATTCGCCTTCTTCGAATTATCCCAGAGCTCTCTGAGAGAATGATCCATTTTTGCTCTCCATTTCTCTTCCTCTTTGAGAGTTTGGGAGTGTTCAAAGGCTTTATCTTCGATGTCAGAAATCCTTTCTTCTGCTTGTTCCATTCTGTTGCTGAGGGATTTTACCGTATTTTTCATATCTTTGAGGGCTGCAAATTCTTGCTCCAGTGTGTCTAAGTCTTTGGTGGCTTTGTGTTTAAATTCATTAAATTCTTGAGACAACTTTTAAATTTCTCCTCGAATTCCTAATTCCACTTTGTTAATCTTGTCTGCAATCCAAATTCTGAATTTGATTTCTGACATCTCAGCCAGTTGTTTATGAATGGGATCTTGAATTTCATCTGCCATATCTTTCCTTGGGGGGTTGATCTATTCTGGTTATTCATGTTACCAGAGTTTTTCCACTGATTCCGCCCCATGGTTGTTTTACTCCCTCTGATATTTTCCCCTGGGGCTTTGTCGAGGGCCTGTGCAGTGTTGTGGCCTGAGAAACTGGGGCCCTGTCTGGTGTGGTGGGGCTAAGTGGTTCTGTCTTGTTTTCAGCTGGTTTCTGTTCCACTCTAGTGAAACAGATACTCTGGATTGAAGTCTCAGCTGTGGAGAAATATCAGCAATTAAGTCACCCCACCCCCCACCGGCAAATAATTGGAAAATAAAAATCAAACCTTCCTACTACTGTGTACCCAGGGCACCACCTGATTTGTCCTCAGGCGATTGGTTCAGTTCAAAAAGTCCTTCAATTGTCTCAGTCTGCACCTGTCTCGGGTGAGAGTTTAAGAGGTCTCTGGGAACTGGATCACAGGGGTCTGGTACTACTCTCCAGTGCTGCGTGGAGTCAGGAGGAGTTACCCAGCCAATAGATCAGTCTGAGAAGTTTGATGCCTCCTTCCCCACCTTGCACCGCTGTCACACCTAGTCACTGATAGCCCTGCAGTTGGCTGACCCAGTTGCCTGTAGTGAATCGGTCGTCCAGGAGTTTGTACCTGCCTGAATCACAAGGAATTCTGCCAGGCCACTGCACTCTGCCTATCTCTAGCAGGAGGAGGTGAGGCCTGACAACCTCGGGTGCTTGATGAAGGTTGGGGGGTTTTCACTCAGGTCCAGTCTCGCCCCTGATTAATGTTACTGACAGAACAGAACAGAACAACTCTGTGGTTCCCCTGTAGAAAGAAGCTGAATTGAGTTCCAAATCAACTTGTCTTTGCTCTTGTATTGTCTATAGGCTGACGATCCCTTGAGGGCCAGGTACGTCTTAGGTTTAGTAAAGCGGACCTCTGGGTCAGCCCTGCCCTGGGAGTTTCCCCAGTTTGCAAGTTGGAGTAACATCAGGCAAATCCTATACTCAGAGTCTCTGGTTGCCCAGGGAGACAGGGGGTGTGGCTTCAGAATATTTGGTAGTAAGCCGTATTGCTAGCAAAAGATGGCTGCTGTTTTATGGCTCAGGCAACCGCTGCTCCAGTGTAGCTCCCTTCCGGCCAACCGTCCTCTCTCTGCTCCCGTACCCCAGAGTCTGCACCGACCATCTGCATCCCAGTACTGTCTACACCCCTCTAGCAATCGCCCAAGAGTCTGGACCCCTGGGGGACAGACCTCCAGACCTTGGAGCAAGAACAGAGGGGAGTGCGGGGAGCGCTGGGAGCCTGGGGTTGTGGTCAGCGAACACACACAGCTTTACACAGTTTTATGCCTGGCCATATTGTCACCAAAAGACGGCTGTCGCACTGTGCCTCAGGGAACTGCCACTCTGGTGCGCTCCCCTCTCCGCCGACCGGGACTGGCCTCCAGACCTCAGTGTGAGTAAAGGGGAGCGCTGGGAGTTCAGAATTCCAGGTAGAGACTATATACAGTTTTATGCCTGGCAGGAGGACGCCGTGGCACCCTAGTAGGGGAGATAGGTACAGTTTTTAGAGGGTCTCTCCCGTGGAGTGTAGTGGGAGGACCTTTGAACTCTGCCTGATTGTTTGTGGGGCACTCTGAGCTGTTGTCATGGAGGAGGGGACTCCCGTCTGCTTGGTGATGGATTTTGTACCTTTTGTTTGTATCCTTGTGGTCGCAGCTCATCTCAGCAGGGTTGACGTGTGTTCTTCAACCTTCTCTCTTAGTGCAGCTCAAATCCACCAGGTTACTTGCTGAATTTTTGTCCTTTATCTCTCCTACTGGACAGGAGCCTCTGCGGAAAGCTGGCATCAGTCAGCCATCTTGTCTCCTCCCCTCGTGATGCTTGTTTTCTCAGAGTCTACCTCTGTCTGCCCTTCTAGCAATCAGGTCAATCCCAAGGGCCATATCACAGCACAACTTGGTGGGAGAAGCTGGGCCTACTGAAGACAGGACATAATTGTAAGAGGGACTTTACCTAACAAATGCAATCATTGTAACCTGGTTCTTTGTACCCTCAATGAATCCATAAGAATTAAAAAAAAAAAAAGTTGGCAGAAAAAAATGAAAATAATCTTGATTGTTTCAAAGAAATAATTAGAACATATTAATGACATTTAGTTTTCTGTACAGATGATTATTTTAAGGGTTTGTAAACCATTTTAAATTCGTTAGGGAAAAATATCAAATGATAAAGAACACCCACTCTTTGATGGGTTTTCCCTCACAGGTGATTTGTACTTAGACTCCACACCCCCAGCATGTCATTTGTCTTGTTTGCTTAGCTCCCGGCCTAGATTTTTCTTATTTATTCAAATAAATAATTGTGGCTATTAGAAGCCTGTTTCCTAAGGTAATATAAGTGAGGCATGGGCAGACATCATTAGTAACATCAACTGCTATGCAAACTTTAGCCTCAATTTAACTTGTGTACACCATCTAAAACAAGAAAACTTACAGCAAACTTTAAAAAGTGTGAAATTCTGCATATTTATCATAAGAATAATGATAAAATGTTGAGTAAAAATTTTGTAAAATTTAGACTTTCTATATATAGAAGCTTTCATATTAAAAATATGTTGATGGAAAATTACATATTTGATTTTTGACATGTTTCTAGAAACACAGAATCTACTGTGTATGGGACAGTTTCTTATCTACATAAGGATGAATGCAATTTTATGAATTATTGCTGCTGATTTTGGGAGATTCTCTCATGTCAAATAAACTACTATAAATAAACATAAAGAAAACAGAGAATATTAAATGTTTACATTAATAGTACATTCTATTTCTATTATAAACAAGTTAAAATAGCCAGCTGGTCTAAGGCTATTTTCAATGTCCTCTTGGAAGCTCTAGGCCTTTGTGGTTTAAGATATATAAGTAAAAGCTATTGCTGTTTCTAGACTTTAAATATTTCTTCATGGATACAGAATTTTAGAAGACAAATTAGTGAAGCAAAATATTACTAAGACAGGTCGGGAAAGGAGGAGGGGTTCTTGGAATAGGTTTACCCTCAAAAGTGATGTACATTGGCGCCCTTAATGTGCGCGCATTCACTGAACACCTACTATGTGTCAGGGAATTGTCAAGGTACTTGTTAAGATGTGGGGGCTCATTGGTGAACCCCAGTGTTAAATATCAGAGAGTTGGGGTGATAAAGTATATAAATTATATATAAAAATATACACATTTGGCTCAGCAGGTAGGGTGCCAGCCACATACACAGGAGGTGGCTACTTCGAATCCAGCCCAGACCTGCCAAACAACAATGACAACTACAACAAAAAATAGCTGGGCGTTGTGGCAGGCACCTGTAATCCCAGCTTTTTGGGAGGCTGAGGCAAGAGAATCGCCTAAGCCCAAGAGTTGGAAGTTGCTGTGAACTATGATGCCACAGCCCTCTACTGAGGGTGATAGCTTGAGACTCTGTCTCAAAAAAAAAAAAGCTACACATTTAAGATCATAGAACTCGGAAAAAAATATCTTAGCAATTCTTTTGTGGAACTGATAATTTACCTGAGGTGCCACATCCTTTGCAACATTTATTGATGTTAACAATCTCACTAGCAACTCCAGTATTTTTGAAGTGAATAATTTGTATCATTTATAATTTGCTTTTCTTTTTATTGCATGTTTTATTTATTCCTATGGGATTGTAAGCTCCTCAAAGGCAGAAATCACATTATATATAAATGTATTTAAGCCTCAGTCCATGTCCACAGACGATAGGACATGACACTTGATGGGTCAGACACAATACTGGAAGCCATGTGCTCATCAGAATTTCTGATAAACAGATTCCCTTCATAATAAGTCGTGGAAGGGAGCCCTTTCTGAATGTTTAACTTCCAAATTATTTTTTTAAATTGGCAACAGACAGTAGGAAACATCCATCTGCAGTGGCTATTAGCTGGCTGATTGATTTAATCTGAGAAAGACAAATCTAAGTAGTGGCCCTCTTTGCAAACGTTTGTAGACAAGAAGCATACTGGGAAAGGCTTTAAGATTCTTCTGGCAAAAGTAAAGACAAAGCAAAAGTAAAACATCGTTAACTATTAGTACCTCTAAACTCAACAGTGAGTCCGTAGACTGTCCTAGATATTTTATTTTATTTTTTTCCAGGTTACACTGATGGCATTTGTTAGGTAAAGTCCCTCTTACAACTGTGTCTTGTGATATTTTATTTTTATTTATTTATTTATTTATTTATTTATTTATTTACAGTTTTTAGCTGGGGCTGGGTTTGAACCCACCACCTCTGGTATATAGAACCTGCGCCCTTCTTCTTTGAGCCACAGGCGCTGCCTGATTTTTTTTTTTTTTTTTTATATGCAAGGCTGCCTGTTGCATGCAGAGGTCATGTGCATATTTGCCTTTCAGAGTATTTTTTTTCTTTTTTTTTGCCATTTTAAAGTACTGGCTTTTGGTAAATATTTTAAGAGGAAAAATTTATTTGTAGAAATATATAAAGTAAAAAAGCCCAGATATATGAAATATTACACATAAGTACATTTTATTATAACTGTCAGTTATTTCCATGAATCTTTACTTACATGATATAAACTTGCCCAAGCCTTAACGATTATTCTCAAAAAAGAAACTACAAATGAAAATAAATAAATGAAACAACACAAACAAAAAGGAACACTTACTTGGAGAATATTATCTTTTCTATCAGAAGTCAGTTACTTTGCTAAACTTTGTAAACGTATGTCCCAACTCTCCTAATGTTTTCGCCCACTCTCTGCATCTCTCAGGGTTTAATTTCACTATTCTTGAGTGAGTCTAATAAAGAAGGAGCAAGTTATTGAAAGGAAATAAATGCTAGATGAGTAAGTGAAATATCTAGTCAAATTTCTAGCTTTCATGTGGATTAGGTAAAGATGGACAGTATATGTAAAACTTGTATTCTGCCTTCCCTTGAAAGATCAGAAGCTCTTGCCACTGGCATGAATTTCCTCCGAGTAACAGTTGATCTGGAGTGAACCTAGAGATCCCTGAATACAGATCTGGTGTTCTACATTTTGCTACAGATCCTTCTCATAATCGTCCTCACTTAAATTGTAGTGAAAATTATAGACGTGGTTGCTCAGTTCTTTCTCTTATGGTAGAATGGTTCTTTTCTTTTTTTCTTTTCTTTTCTTTTTTAGAAACAGTCTCACTCTGTGCCCTGGGTAGAATGCCGTGATGTCCTAGCTCACAGCAACCTCAGAGATCCTCAAGAGATCCTCTCACTTCAGTCTCCCAAGTAGCTGGGACTATAGGCACCTGCCACAACACCCAGTTAGTTTTTCCTGTTTTTAGTAGAGATGGGGTCTAGCTCTTGCCCACGCTGTTCTTGAACTCCTGAGCTCAGGCAATCCACCTGCCTCAGCCTCCCAGAGTATTAATTTTGTCAGATTCACATCTCTATTAAAGTTAAGGTAATGATCTGAGATGGAAATTTGTTACCTCCTTCCAAAAGGGAAATAATGTATTTATCTCCACACATACATGTCTCAATTTGACTCCTTAGGAGGCCAGTGTGAGCTTTTGTCACTCAGGTTGGTCCTGAAGTTGCCTTTAGTTGCCCTAGTTTCGGCCTGAGGCCAGCTGGTCCTCACATTGTGCCAGTGCTTTTTTATGTTGTTTGCATTTGTCCCCCACCCCCCCAATTTTAGTGTCAATACGCTTTTTTTTTTTTAATGTTCCCACTTCTGTTTTTTACTCTTATACCCCATCCTATGTAATTCAGTCAGATTATATTAAAACTTGCCACTCTGGCCCTGTAACCCCCTTGCCTCTCTGTGTAACCCTTCCCCTGTGGTGGCTTTCGTCCATCTACTCAGCCTGACCCATCCCCTTATTTCTCCAGGGGACCCCCTTGTCTGGCTCCCCCTCTAGAATTCTGTGTCTACCCAGAGACTTCCTTGAAGCCTTCTTCCTTTTCATTTCTACTTATGTGTGACGTTTTTAACACCTAAATAAAATCTCATTTCTGCAAAAACATCCTGAAGTAGTCCAGTTATTAGTGATTTTTTTTTACCTTTATATGTCTTAACTTATTAATGTCCTTTATCATTTATTTAGCCTGCATCATTTAATTATGATATTTTTGCTCGGCTTCCCCAATTCTCATCTGCATAAAAGATACCAGGAACAAGCAGGAACATGTCTTTTATTTCTTATTATTCTCCTGAATGCTTCCAGAGGTAAAGTTATTTTATTTTATTATTTTATTTTTTGAGACAGAGTCTCATTCTAGATCATAGCAACCTTGAACTCCTGGACTCAAGCGATCCTTTTACCTCAGCCTCCTGAGTAGCTGGGACTATAGGCACCTGCCACTACGCCCGGCTAGTTTTTCTATTTTTATTACAGACAGAGGTCTTACTCTTGCTCAAGCTAATCTCATACTTGCCAGCTCGAGGAATCCTCTTGCCCCAGCCTTCTGAGAGGCTGGGACTATGGTGTTTGCCAGGATGCCCTGCTAGTTTTTCTATTTTTAGTAGAGGCAGAGGTCTGGCTCTTGCTCAGGCTGGTCTTGAACTCCTGAGCTCCGGGGATCCTCCTGCCTCAGCGTCCCAGAGTGCTGGGATTACAGGGGTGAGCCACCTGGCCTGACCCACATGTAAAGTTTAGATATTCAGTGACTTGTAGGTATTTCCTGTGAGAAAATTGATTAAAGTGTAAGTATTATAGGACAGTTTTAGGAAATTTTGTCATGGGGATTTAAACCTGTGATCTTTCAATATAACAGGTTTTTATTCTTCAGGAAACTGGGAAGTTAATAAGCTTTTCATCAGCTATTAAGACGGGCAGAGGTCACTGTGCCCTTGTGTAACAGCTGCCTGTTGGCACTGAGGGAGTGTAGATGACATGTGTAAACACCACACTCTTGTTTGCAGATCCTGCTGGCTAAAGGAAGCACCCCTCATCTATTAGGGGAGACATCTACTTATGACCTAATCAACTTAACTTGGTGAGGGACCTAGTTTGGTCTAAGATCCTGGGGTGACTAGTTAAGTTACTGTCTATCCTGAGCCTTTTTAGCTTCTTTAGAATGAAGGATGACTACTGGGATAACAGGTGTAAATCGGGACCAATCAGGTAAACCCGCACACCGGTAATCCAGAGAAAGTGGAGAGGATTTCATGTTTAGATGTAAGCCCCTTGCTGTCTCCCAGGAAAATTAAAAAGCCAAAGAATGGCTTTTGCCACTATTTCCCCGTGGCTGGCAATGGTACCTGCATCCTGGTGTTCATGCTCTCCTGCAGTCCCTTCCCCTGTGTGAGCGCTGGACAGGGACTTTCTGCTAACAAATGGTTTATGACAAACCAGGTTGGTTGTCACGTCCAAGATTAGGCTTTAAAAAACTGTGACATAATTTTAAAAAGACTAATGCTGGGTGTCGTTTCAGAAGATTTTTTTTTTTTTTGTATTAACGAAGCTTCTTTCACAATTTATTAGGAGAGTTTTTAAAAAGTTAAAAATGGGGCGGCGCCTGTGGCTCAAAGGAGTAGGGCACTGGCCCCATATGACGGAGGTGATGAGTTCAAACCCAGCCCCGGCCAAAAACTGCAAAAAAAAAAAAATAATAATAATAATTTATCTTCAAAAAAATGCCTTTGACATTTGTCTTGGTCTGGCTTGTTCTTGCTCTGCATCTCCAGCAACATCTGGGGACGCCTATCAGAGACCTGCAGGGAGAGATCAAGGGAGTCCTCCAGCCAACAGTGAGGCGGGGACCTTCCAACAGTGACTTGAGTGAACTTGGAAGCAGATTGTCTCTGGGTTGAGCCTCTGAGTGGCTGCAACTTGGTGGTGACTGTGGTCTGTGTGTAAGGCCCAGGCCACGGAGCCAGCCACACTCCATTCCTAACCTGTGGCATCCGTGAGATCATGAATACTGTTATTTGAAGCCACCCAGTTTTCAGTAGTTTAACTAGCAATAGAAAATTCATAAAATAGCAGTGACATAAATTTTTTCTTATGGAAGCTTGACTCTAGGCTGTGTGTATGAATTTTGGCTCTATCACCTTGTTGAAATCTCTTATGAATTCTAATAATTTATCTTTAAATTGCCTTAGGTTTCTTTCTAGACAATTGTATCATCTACAAAAATGTCATTTTTTCCTTCATATTCATATACTGTACATTTTTTTTGTTTTAAATTAGATAGGGCATTTTCTATAATGTTGAATAGAAAAATAAATTCTTGTGGGGATCTTGGTGTGTGAAACATCTTTTGGGTGCAAGACACAATTATAAGGGTGGCACCTGTGGCTCAGTGAGTAGGGCACCGGCCACATATACTGAGGGTGGCGGGTTTGAACCCAGCCCTGGCCCCAGCCAAACTGCAACAAAAAAGTAGCTGTACAGGGCGGTGCCTGTGGCTCAGTCGGTAGGGCGCCGGCCCCATATACCGAGGGTGGCGGGTTCTAAACCCGGCCCCGGCCAAACTGCAACCAAAAAATAGCCGGGCGCTGTGGCAGGCGCCCGTAGTCCCAGCTACTCAGGAGGCTGAGGCAAGAGAATCCCTTAAGCCCAGGAGTTGGAGATTGCTGTGAGCTGTGTGAGGCCACGGCACTCTACCGAGGGCCATAAAGTGAGACTCTGTCTCTACAAAAAAAAAAAAAAAAAAAAGTAGCTGTACATTGTGGCGGGTGCCTGTAGTCCCAGATACTCAGGAGGCTGAGGCAAGTGAATCACCTTAACCCAAGAGTTGGAGGTTGCTGTGAGCTGTGATGCTATGGTACTCTACCAAGGGTGACAAAGTGAGACTCTGTCTCAAAAAAAAAAGTCACAATTATAAGGGACTTTTTGTAACAAATGCAATCAGTGTGACCTGGTTTCTTGTACATGCAATGAATCCCCAACAATAAAAACAAATTAAAAAAAAAAAACCTAAAAAGAAAATTAAATTTTTGGCACTCTGGGGTTTTATCTATGTTAAAAGAAAATGCTACCAAGACTTCATATTTAAGGCTGGATTCTTGTACATTTTTGAAATATAAATTTTAATAGGTTAAGGAAGATTTCTATTTCCTGTGTTTTCCAAAACTCATTTTTCTAATATCAAAGTTGGTCAAATACCTCTTCTGAATCTAAGATGATTATTTATTTTAACAATAGATATTTTATCTACTATTTAAATGTAAAAATATAGAATATTTGTGTATTCCTTCTTATGGTAAATCATTATAAAATAATTCAGAGAATATACTAAACCATATGCAAGTATTTATTAATCAGTGATAATCTTTAGAGAGAAAGCAGTATGTGTTTTGTATTTTTATAAATTATTATAGAAACTCAAAGTTTATGGTTCAGTCATTAGCAATTTTCTCTCCTACCAGTATATTAGTCGACCAAGATAACCCATCTCATACTCACTAGGGATGTTACAGAGAATCCCTCGCTTCCCGGCCCTGCAATATGATGAGGTGGGTACTGTAAATATCTTGTCTCTTTACAGCATTTTCAAAGGCTTGCTGCTGCTGCAGATGAGTCTTGATCTAGCCCAGGTCGTGTTTCCATTTGTCAAAACTTGCTTATTTTAGATAAAGAAGATTAATGCTGCGAATCCACTTAATAACAGACCATTTTTAAAATTTAAGTATCTTAGTTTTAACTTATTAACACAGCCATTTTCTACCACCATAAGATCAGTGATGTATTCAACCCAGAGATCTTACTCCAGGTCAGCACTCTGTAACTTACAATGCCAGCCATGCTCAGCTCAGTTTCTTTCTTTCTTTTTTTTTTTTTTTTGAGACAGAGCCTCAAGCCGTTGCCCTGGGTTAGAGTGCTGTGGCATCACAGATCACAGCAACCTCCAACTCCTGGGCTCAAGCGATTCTCCTGTCTCCGCCTCCCAAGTAGCTGGGACTACAGGCGCCCACCACAACGCCTGGATATTTTTTGGTTGCAGCCGTCATTGTTTGGTGGCCAGGGCTGGATTTGAACCCGCCAGCTCAGATGCACGTGGCTGGCATTTTAGCTGCTTGAGCCAAAGATGCTGAGCCTTAGCTCAGTTTCTCCTTCCTTCCCATGTCTTCCTCTTCTGTTAACCCTTTTGCATAATATTGATTTTCCTCCTGATAAAACACTGGTTATATCTAGGTGGGCATGGCAATAACCTTAAAAGTTTGTACTCTCTGCTCATTATACAACTTGAGAAGATTCCTAGGTATTTTTTTTTTTTTTAGCAAAGAAATCTAATAATGTAGAAAAGCAATTACAGAGTAAAATCATTTGTAAACTTTCTTCATTTTACAAAGTCTTTACCATGTGCAGAAGATTGCAGTGAACTTATGGATATTTGACAACTGATTTTAATAGCTAGCATCAATTAACTAAAGCTCTAAGAAGGATAAAAATGTTTGTTCTTCTTACTAGTGTGATTGAATTCCAAAGTTTTGAGGTGTGAGAAGTGAGTTTGGCTTCTTATTAAGAAAAAAGTGAATCATAACTCTTTCATTCCAGGACATAGCCAACTAACAATTGCCTTTTATTTTTTATTTTTTTTTGTAGAGACAGAGTCTCACTGTACCGCCCTTGGGTAGAGTGCCACATGGCTCACAGCAACCTCTAGCTCTTGGGCTTAAGCGATTCTCTTGCCTCAGCCTCCCGAGCAGCTGGGACTACAGGCGCCCGCCACAACGCCCGGCTATTTTTTTTGTTGCAGTTTGGCCGGGGCTGGGTTTGAACCCGCCACCCTCGGCATATGGGGCCGGCGCCCTACTCACTGAGCCAATTGCCTTTTATTTTCAAGTGGGTTTATACAGACACTAACTTGCACATGTATACGTAACAATTTATTTTCCTTTGTGAACAGACATGCACTAGTAATTCTGACTCAGCCACAGACACTATGTCCCTGGGAATTACTTGGGAAGGTAACTGGTGGAGTTTTAGATACAAGGTACGAAGGATGCGTGTGTTTATAGAGGAGAGGATATCATTCTGGGCCTCGTGTCTGTTTCCTGGTCTCTTCCTTGGTGAGGATTTGTGGGTGAGAGGACCCTCCACCATGTTGCTGCTAAGCTCAGCAAACCATTTTTAAGCATCTACTAAGTTTTATGCACCTCACTCTTTACAGTTTCCTTCCTGTGCTACCCTCCCAGAGGTTTTCTACGTAATGTGTGATTCCTTTTGAGAATTCATCCAGGTCCCAAGAATCTGAGATTGTGGATGAAAGTATGCACAACAGCAAACAAAATGTTACTAACACAGACATGTGGACAATACTCTTTATGGGGCAGCTAGCACTGTGCAGTTTCTTGTGCAAATGCCGTAAGGATGTTTTTCCATCTCAACGTACTCTCTAGTTCAAGTTCCTGTGTTGCCTAATGGCAGAAAAATCATGTCACTCAGGTTAGATACATTTTAAATTCCATCAAAAGAATTTTCCCTTCTCTTGACTTCTTCCTTGGATTAGTTGAAAAATCTGAGGGGCGAGGGACAATCCCCCAGTTGGGTGGAGGCAGCCGGGCCTGGTTTGAGGACTCTCTGCTACTGCTTTCCCTCGACTGTCTCAGTGTCTGGGTCTCGCCCACTCCACATTTCAGTGTGGAGGCATCTCTTCAAGGTCATGATGCTCTTCCGAGCTTCTCCACATTGTGCGTGATTCTTGACCACAGGAGACGTGTGGCTTCGTCTGGAGCTGTGTGTGGACACGTGTGGACTGACAGAGCCGCTTAGCCTCACCTGCTGTGCCCCCCTCCAGCCACCACCTGATGGCTGCCCTGCCAGAGATGGCCGGGAATCCCTGTGAAGTGAGAGGGACAAGTCTGTATAGTTGGATCCTTGTATTTATCTGGAACTCATTTATTTTTCTTGGTTTTAACATTAAGAGTTCAACAGTTTGGTTCTCCGTTCTACTAACACTTGGCACAATGGTGATCTTACATCAACTGGCCACAGTAAGTAGACTTTTAAGATAAAGAACAGAATGAGAGAGAACTGTGAGAAGGCACAATGGCTCATACTTCCAAGTGCTACCAGTTCTCTTCCAGTGTTCCCAGATCATACCTCACAATGCTTTCAGCTCATATCTCATAGTATTATTCCCTAGCTCGTACCTCACAATACTCCCAGCTCATACCTCACAGTGCTCCCCAGCTCATACCTTAGTGCTCCCCAGCTCATACCTCACAGTGCTTCCTACCTCATACTTCACAGTACTCCCCAGCTCATAGCTCAGTATTCCCAGCTCATACCTCACAATGCTCCCACCTCATACCTCACAATACTCCCAGCTCATACCTCACAGTGCTCCCCAGCTCATACCTCACAGTGCTCCCCAGATCATAGCTCAGTACTCCCAGCTCATACCTCACAATGCTCCCAGCTCCCAGCAGGGCACTGAGTGCAGTGGTTATTAAGAACACGGGCTTGGAGATGAACAAGGTGCCAGGTTGAAGTTTTATACCTTGCCATGTGACTTTGAGCAAGTAACTTCATTTCACTGAAACTTTATCTGCAAGATGCAAATATTGAGAATTGTAGCTATGTCACAGACTTGTAATTATTAAACAGTCTGTCACATTCAATCACTCAGTATGAGAAGGGGCTACTCATGGCTCGGCTCAGCGATGTATTTCCTCATCTCAGCTTAATCTCTATTTTATGTTACTATGTTGCCTAATGCCGGAAAACATAATGTCACTCAATTCTGGGTTGTGCAGATTGGATTCATTTTAACTTCAGTAAGCAGTTTCCCTCTCCTTCTGGCCTTCTTGGCTGGATGGGCTGCACAGGCGGGTGGGATGACTGAGGCTCGGTCCACACAGGTGCACACGTGCCCCTCCCCACTCCGCCCTGCTCCGCGATTTCCACTCCCACCACCTGCCGGCAGGAGGCGCTCAAGCCAGCGGAGCTCCCCGTGACTATGATGTGGGCAGGGGGTCGGTTCCCAGCCCGGGATCCCCGCCTGAGCCCACAGCATGGCCCCTCTGTGGGGTGTGGGGCCCTATCACTCTCAGCCAGACCCACGCTGCACTGTCCCCTGGATCTGTCCCAGCAGGCACCCTGGGCTTCCGAGACAACTCACAGATTCCTCTCCAAGCAATGCTTGGGCACCATATCTATCCTGTGGGCCTGTCGCACATGACTGTGCCGGGGAGGAGCGTGCTTGTTCCGAGTTGCCCTGGTGTTCCCCAGGATGTGTGATGTCACTGGGGCGTGCCCCGCTCCTATGGAGTCACTGGGCGGGCAGCGCCGCAGAGGCCAGCGTGCAGGGAGCTCCCAGTACTCCCACCCCTCGGTCCACTGCAGGACACAGCGAGGAGAGGTCGGAGCCCCACTCTGTGAGGAAGCTTCAGTGTGGGGGCTCAGTTGTCGCTCTTGGCAGCCGGAGGAAGGGAGAGGTAGAAAAAGAGTCTCAGATCTAAACGTGGTCACCTTCGAGTAGAGAGGCCTGCCCGCCCGCCCACCGCAGGCAGCGCCGCCTGCAGGTGACACGCGCTCTTCACTACCCAACCAAAACCACGAGAATTTGCAACAGGGGAGGAAAAAAGAACCAAAACTTCCAAGGCCCTGCTTTTTTTCTTAAAAGTACTTTGAAAAGGAAATTTGTTTGTATTTTTTATTTACATTTTATATTTTTGTACATACTGTTAGGGGTCAGCCATTTTTAATGATCTCAGATGACCAAACCAGCCTTCAGAGCGGTCTCTGTCCTACTTCTGACTCTGACTTTACTTGTGGTGTGACCATGTTCATTATAATCTCAAAGGAGAAAAAAAAACCTTGTAAAAAAAGCAAAAACAACAACAAAAAACAATCTTATTCCGAGTATTCCAGTAACTTTTTTTGTGTATGTACTTAGCTGTACTATAAGTAGTTGGTTTGTATGAGATGGTTAAAAAGGCCAAAGATAAAAGATTTCTTTTTTTGTCTATGAAGTTGCTGTTTATTTTATTTTATTTTTTGGCCTGTTTGATGTATGTGTGAAACAATGTTGTCCAACAATAAACCGGAATTAAAAAAAAAAAAAAAGGAAAAGAGTCCGACAGACAGAGGAAGGCCAGCGCTCCGGCCACGTCCGTCCCTCTCTCCAAATGCTGCCCATCCAGAATGTACAGACACTGCAGCCACACACAGACGACCTGCGACCCATCCGACCCCTGTGGCTCGTGGAGTCCGGGCCAGAGGTGGAAATGTCTGTGTGGGAAGAAACCAGACCAAGCCCGAGGAGCCGACGCCCCTTGTGGGGGACGCAGGTGCGCGGTGGTGGGGAAGCAGTGTGCACCTGCCGTCCCAGCTCAGGCCTGTGGCGACTGGAGGCTGGAGGTCCCCCAGGTGGGCGGGGAGCTGCTGCCCTGTCCACCGGAAGCCCCAGCTTACTGGTGGTGGCTGCAGCCTCTGGCCTAATGTTGGCAGAAAGTCTCTCCAGCAGCTCAGGAACCTGGGACTGTCCGGAAGAGAGAGGCGGAAACCAGCGCTCGCCGGCCCTTCCCACTGGACAATAAGCCTAGTTCCCTGCCGATACCTTGCTCCTCCCGCCCCGCTCCACAACTTCTTCCCAGGGAGTCTCCTGAAGGTTCTGCACCCTTCCCTCAGACCCACACCCCATCTGTGTTTGTCTGTTTGTTTTTTCTCTTTCACCTGAAACTTCTCCTTGTAAGACGCTCTGGCGGGTGGTGTCAGCCATTCTGCTCCCTCCCCAACAATGCAGATGGAACTGGAGGCATTATCCTGAGCGAAGTATCTGAAGACTATAAAAGCAAACACCACACCTGCTCAGTATTGGACTGGAGCTGACTGATGAGCACATGTGTGCACAGAAGGAAGTGGAACGTGGGTGACGGGTGCACAACGCCACTTTACACCTGTCAGGATCACTAGTATAAACAACAAAAAAGGAAACAAACAGCAAACAACAAATGACAAGTGGTGTTGAGAATATGAAGAAGTGGAAACCTTTGTTACTGCTGCTGCGAACACAAAATAATGCCGTTGCTACGGGAAACAGTATGGAGGTTCATAAAAAAATTAAAAATAGCACCAGCACATGTTGCTGCAAACCACTTCCAGGTAATTGTTTCAAAAAACAGAAACCAGATTCTTAGAGTTTTGCTTCACCATACTCATTCACCACTCACAGTAGTCCAGGTACAGAAACTACCTAAGTACCTGCCCATGAGTAGATGGATAAAGAAAATGTGGTATGCATGGTCATGGCCAAAGTTTTGAGAGACACAAAAATCAAGAAACGCAAAATCTACATGGGGGGAAACAAGGAAAGCCCTCCCAGCAACCTCAATAAGCACACCAAGCGCAGTGCCTATGGCTCAAAGGAGTAGGGCACCAGCCTCATATACCGGAGGTGGCAGGTTCAAACCCAGCCCTGGCCAAAAAGAAAGACCTGCAAAAAAAAAAAAGAGAAAAAGAAAAGCACACTAAGGTGAAACTTACACGGGTGACTCAGAGGATGCTGTGGACCAGGATCCTTGGAAGTGAAACAACAGACCATAGCACAGTCTGTCTCAAAACTTCCATAGTGACCCATGCACATATAGTGAAATAATGTTCAGCCTTACCGCAGTAGGGAGATCTTCCATATGTGACAACATGGCTGGATCTTGGGGACATTATGCTAAATGAAATAAGCCAGCCACAGAAGAACAAATATTTACATGATTTCCACTTACATGAGGTATCTATAGTCAGATTTAAAGAATCAGAAAGTGGGATGGTGATTCCCTAGGGTTAGGGAGAGGGAAAAGGAGAGTCATAAAGTTTGGACATAAAGTTTCAGTTAAGCCACATCAGTGAACTGTAAGGCTCTGCTGTACGACGTGGCATCTATAGCCAACAGCCTTGTACTATATGCTTAAAATGTGAGACGGCAGGTCTCACACTGAGTGATCTTCCCACAGTAAAACAAATACACAGGGAAACAGTGACTCGGGAACGCAGGCTTGTCAAAGCCCACCACTGCCACCGCTTGCCAGGGCCCGGGACTGGCCAGGTCTCGGGCCTGGCTTAACTAGGTTCTAGACAAGGACCGCTAAGCTACCTTGCTCCTAGAGTTTTGCACCACCATGCTCATTACAGCACTGTCACTACTTACAGTAGCCCAGATGCAGAAGCTACCTAAGTACCTGTCCGTGAGTAGATGGATAAAGAAAATGTGGTATATGCATGGTCATGACCAAAGTTTTGAGAGACCCAAGAATCAAGAAACGCAAAATCTACATGTGGGGAAGCAAGGAAAGCCCTCCCAGCAACCTCAATAAGCACACCAAGGTGAAACTTACATGGATGAGTCTCTCTTAGGTGCCTGAGGGCTTTACTTTAGCTGGAGAGAGAGAGAGAGAGAGAGAGAGAGAGAGAGAGCGCCAGCCTAAGAGTAAAGCAGTCTTAGAATAGATAGATCTTAGTCTTTAGTAGAGCTTGGTAATCTTCAGCAGAGAGATGCCATGCTGGCGTCCTGCAGAAGGAGAGACAGAGTCAGAGTAAGCCAGTCCACGATAGAATGCGCATGCTCCTGATTGTCTTCTCCTCCAACCTAATATAAGGCTGATCTCGTGCCTCTCAACACAGGTGTAGAAACTGCCAATTCACCAAAGCTCTCATCTCACAAGCTCTCATGCTAAATCCCTCTCCATGCCCTTTTCACCAAGGTGTTCCATTATTGAGCTATACAGGTATTTCTTAGAACTCTCACTCCTCCTAGCCATAGGCTATATGGCTGCTACACATGTTCTGTGTCCTGGTGGAGGCTATTGTCACCAACACAGCCCTTTGTCTCCCTGAGGGAGACTTACTGCTACTGTCTCAAGAAAGGATGATATGTAGTATTTTGGTGGTATGTAAATGTTTTGTATTTACCTGGAGGTCTTCCTTTGATTCTTGTGGTATTTTCCTTTAGCAAGACATATTTTGTACTTCCAACAACATTTAGTCAAGTCCCCAAGCCCAGGGTTACATTTCCTCAACTCATCGTGACATTAGCTTGAAGCTGTATTCTTATCAAATGACCCATTGTTTGATTTCTCATTTTACTAAAATTATTTGCTAGGAGTATCTAAAATGACTATCTGGTTGAAAGGGTTTCTGTTATTCTTTAAATTGTCTAAAGATACTGTTTAGAAAATATTTTCCCATCTGTTTTTACTAAATCTTGAAGAATTGTAAAATTATATTTAAAATGTATTAGGCTGAGACATCTTTAAATGGAAGGAAAACACCCAGAGGCTGAGAACCATTCTCTGTAACAAAATGAAATAAAAGAGATTTGCTTAGAATACTGTGGCTAAGTAATTTGTCTTTGCCATGGATATGGTTGACATAAATCCTAGCAGTAAGGCAATGTGTTGGTGGTAAAATAGAAATCTCTGAAAAATGTGGATGAAAGCAAGCATGCGGAAATAATACAGGGTGGACAGGGAGTTCATGTGCAATTTACTATGTTAAACTATTTTACATTGCACACAAACTTTATGTCCACCCTATATTAAGGCATAGGACAGAAAATCTATCTACCCTATTGCATCTGAGTACTGAGATATTTGAATTCAAAATGTTAATTATATAAAATAATTATGTCACATGTTTATTAGACATAAATTTCTAATTAAACTCAATCCTCTTGTGTCTATATATCATATTGCATTAATTAGCTTGGGGCCATACAGTATGAAGAGGTTTTGTTTGATCTTTGTCTTTTTGGTAGGAATCATCATGATTTCTTTTTATCTCATCTCTTTTTTTAATCTCCTTTTTTAAAAAACTGAAGTTGTTAACTTGATAGTTACTCATATTTCAAGAAGAAAATACTCACTATAAGAGTTGACTTTTGCAATTCGATTGCTCCTGAGATATTCGGTTTGAATTGTGATTAATTACGTAAGAAATACCCTAAATAACTATAGAACACACTAAGAAATGGACTCTATTATATGAATTATGGAACTACTCCAGCCTCCTTTAAATATAGTGCTCATCCTAGAACTATTACTCAATACCCAATTTATTTTTGTATAGTAATTTTTGACCTTGAAACATCTTACCTTATACTGTTCAAAATAAAGCTCTCATCGTCCTCTGAGTACGCTCACATCCAACATTCGCTACAACCCCTCTCCCCTTTCTCCCAGTCTGGATGAGGTCAGCACACCGTGTGAGCGGCAGGTACCACACAGAGAGACCCAGCTGAAAACCTGCGCTTTACAGAACTGTTTGTATAATAATGGCTCCTGGCCTCTGTGGATATACGTCTCTGTCTCTTTAGTTTTATTTGTTTACTTCAAAGAAAATAATCTCAACATGAAATGATACTTTTTAGAATGTCAAGGAATAGTTTTGTTTCTTATCATAAAAAAGAAAAACTCTGGGACACAGGGAAATACTATGACAGACTGCAAAGCCATGGCTGACAATTATTTGTGTCTTCAGCCAAAATCATAGTTCTAAGTCTTCTGAGCAGTAATGAGTTTCATAGTTCACTTAAGATGGTCTGCAGGCCAGTGTCATGACAAGTTTTAAAAAATGAGAAATGGGAGGATTAATATGAGAAAATCGAAATTTTCTCTCTTAATTAAGAACACCTATGTATCAATTCATGTTGAGTGATTTTAAACAAATTTCTGTGCTCCATAGGGGAAGGAGGAGAAATAGGCAATGGGGAACCCAGAAGTGAAAAAGTCAAAGTTTTTGCTCAACGCTGTGCTTCTGTGGTCCACCAGCTATCTCCTTTGTCCAGAGGAGCCCCACCTCATGGAATGGTATTATAATTAATTAAACTATTTTCAAATGAAAATGAATAATTACTATGAAAAAGTAGTAAAAGGTTGGCCGCCAGTCATCTCAGAGCTAATGCAGGGAGTTCATGGGGGGGGGAATTTGAGTTTTGTGTCACAGAATGAATGATGGTTCAAAGTGGAGGAATATGAGTAAAAGACATGACTTGAACTCACACTTCGAAGCGTAAAGATTACCTTTCTCCTGCTGACTCTAGTCAAGCCAAAGCACTCAGCATGGTCTCAAGTAGATACATGTGTGTGGTGAGTTATGAAATCATACCTTCCCTGCCTTGTTGGACATTGCTTGGTGCCTGGAAAGGAACGCAGGATTCTCTGGATCAGGAAAGGCTAATTTTCTCATCCCTGTATAAAGATGACAGATTTTATAAGCTGGCTGGGTCATCCTGCCCTTGGAGGTTGGACTGTTATTTGTAAAATGCCCCTTCGTTGTGACTTCCACTTTTCTTCTGACCAAAGAATATACTTTTGGTATGAGAATAGCTTATGTTATAAAAAAGATCACATAAAATAGTCATCAAAAAGAGTAGAAATGTGACCAAATGTGACAGAAAGTAACTTAACTGCTCATTAAGAGACTTAAATGGTAAACAAGTGCACCCTCCTCAGGGCCCTGCCTGGCTTCTCACCATTAATGGGCTTTACTGGCAGCTTGTCCTTCATGCCTAACCCTCCCTGCACAAGATGGGAGGTCAAGGTCAGCATCGGAGCTGGATTGTGGCCTCTGAGGTCCTCCTTGTTCCCATGGCCACAGTGCACACCAGTTCTCAGGGAAGATTAGTTTATACTCATTGCAGAGCAGGGCTGTCTAAAAGCAGGGTCATTTAATTTACAAAATAAATTGCAGTATTTGTTGAGAGTTGGAGTAAAAAGCACCTTCTAGAAAGACTGTTTAATACTGTGGCTGATTAGAGCTCATGTGAGCTTGACCTCAATATTCTTGGAGACACCAATATACCCACCAAAATGCTAAGTGAATAAACATGCTTAATTTGATGTCTTATCTAAGTAAAGACGTTGTACTGCTTGTTGATAGGGAGTTGGTCTCTGTTGCTCCTTTAAATGGGTAGAAAAAATAGATGGCTCCTTATTCATCTATGCTTGTGCAAAAGTCTTGTCCTCTCTGAAATCAACAGAATGATTTTTAGGCATGTAAGTTATGTTAATCAAGGTGTAAAACTGTCAGCAACAAAAGGGGAGAGAGACAGAAATTTGTCAGTCAAATGAAGAAGAATTGCCTAGCTGTGCAGGAAGTTTTAATGAACACATGGGGAAACAAGTGGAAGGCTTCTCTCCCCACCCCCTGCACCCACACGATAATGGCAGCAGCCCACATCAGACTAAAAAGATAAAAGGGAACGTCTGCCAGAAGTTTACATCTTTTGAATTGCGGATGAAAAACAACCTTTAGTGAGTACATGCAGTTGTTCAAAGGCAGCTCTGTTCTGAATACTAGACAGCTTGCTGGACAGACTCTGTCCAGGAGTGTGGAGGAAAGGGAGTGTTGGCAGGTGCCAGGGAGATGTCTGGGAAGGCGGGGCTCAGTAAACAAACGGCTCATTTCCACTGTGCTGCTCATGATATTTAACTTTCTTAAGCTGGGTTTGGGAAAAGTAAAGACACAAAAATTCAAAGGCATGCATTTTGAAAATTTAATTTTTGCCTTGGTATTTTCAGGCCTGTTTTAAGAACCAAGGCCTCAGCATTAGCCCATCCTGAGATATTCTTTGCCATCACTGCTTTTGAATATTAAAATGCCTCAATACCATCTCAGAGTTCCACTATCACCATTTATGTATGAAATTCTTTATTATACTACTTTTTTTCTTTTGTACCTTCCCGTTAGAATCTCATGAAAGAACGTCTGGGCGGTAATGATGTTGAGAAGGGCGCCAGTGTGGACAGAGCCCCAAGGCCCTGAGCACTTCAGCAAGACAGAATAGCATCTTAACCACACCTAAATGTACATTAAGTTATTTCTCAAAGAGTATTGGACACTTATTGTCCTTAGCAATGTTTGAGGAATCCTGACTCAATATGCTAGTTTCAGAACAAAAGATAAACACTTTAAACATCCATTTGAAATATAACATTAATGTGATTTTCAGATAAATTCTTGAACAACTTAAATTATTTTAAATAGCAAATGTATTAATTTTTAAAATTCAGAATATTATGGGGGTACCAATGTTTTGGTTACATGAATTGCTTTTGGACAGTTTAAGTCAAAGTGTCAAAGTCATAAGGTGCCCCTCACTCAGAGGGTGTGGACCACTCCTGCCCACAGGCTCTCACCTGCTTCATTTCTGTTGAGTTTCACTACCATCTGTGACATGTGCAGATCAATTAGTTCCAGTTTAATAGTGAGTATATTTAGAGTTTGTTTTTCCATTCTTGTGCAACTTTACTTAGAAGAATGGTCTTAAATTACACTCAGGGTGGTACAAAAGGTATTAGTTCACCATTTTTTTATGGCTAAGAAATACTCCATGGTATAAAAACCACATTTCATTAATCCACTTGTGTATCGAGGGCACTTGGGTTGATGCCACATCTTTGCAATTGTGAATTGAGCTGCAGTAAACATTTGAGTGTTTTTTGATAAAATGACTTTTCCCCCCTTTGGGCAAATACCCAATAGTGGGATTGCTGGATCCAGTGGTTGGTCTACTTTGAGTTCTTGGAGGTATCTCCATACAGAGGTTGTACTGATTTGTAGTCCTACCAACAGTGTGTAAATGTTCCTCTCTCTCCATGCCCACACCAGAAGCTATTGTTTTGGATTTTTTTTTTGCAGTTTTTGGCCAGGGCTGTGCTTGAACTTGCCACCTCTGGCATATGAGACTGGCGCCCTGCTCCTTTGAGCCACAGGTGCCACCCATCTTTTTGATAAAACCCATTCTCACTGCAATTAGATGATACCTCATTATATTTTGATTTGCATTTCTCTGATGATTGGAGATTTTTCAATTTGTTTATTGGCCATTAGCCTATCTTCTTTTAAAAAGCATATGTCCTGTCTTTTGCCTACTTTTTTATGAAGTTGGTTGATTTTTTTCTTGCTGCTTTGCTTGAGTTCTTTGTAGATTCTGGTTATCATCTGTAGAATATCTGTTTGCTCTATTGAATGTTTCTAAGGCTATATAGATGCTTTTTAATTTAATCAGGGTTTTATTGCCTTACAGACTTCTTCATAAATTCTTTGCCTGGGCTACAGTCTGTAAGAGTTTTTCTAGTATTTTCTTCTAGAATTCTTATAGGTTCATACCTTCACTTTAAGTATGCTAAGCATCGTGAATTAATTTTCTGAGTGGTGGGAGGTGTGGATCCTGTTTCAGTCTTCTGTGTGTAGCTATCCACTTTTCCCAGCACCATTTATTGAACAGGGATTCTTTCCCCTGGTGTACGTTTTTGATGTTTTTGTCTGCTTTGTCAAAGATCATGGGGCAATACGAGGATGGTTTTATACCTGGCTTTTTGTTCTGATTTATTGGTCTGTGTCTCTGTTCCTGTCCCAGTACCATGCTGTTTTGATTACTATAGCCTGGTAGTACAGCTTGACATCTGGCAAAGTGACGCCTATGATTTGTGCTTTTTTGCTTAAGGGTGGCTTGGCTACTTGGGCTCTTTTCTGATTCCATATGAAGCACAGAATTAACTTTTTTTCTAGACCTGTGAGAAATGATGCTGGTGTTTCAATGGGGATTGCACTGAATCTGTAGATCTCTTTGGGTAATATAGACATTTTAAGAATGTTGACTCTTCCACCAATACCTCCCCCCTCCCTTCAGTGGAGGGAGGGTAATGGGTGGGGCCTCATCTACGGTGCATCTTAGAATGGGTACAGGCAAAACTTACTAAATGCAGAATACAAATGCCTACATACAGTAGCTAAGAAAATGCCATGAAGGCTACATTGAACGGTTTGATGAGAATATTTCAGATTGTATACGAAACCCACACATTGTACCCCTTGATTGCACTAACGTACACAGCTGTGATTTAACAATAAAAATAAATAAATTAAAAAAAAGAACGTTGACTCTTATGTCTCTTCAGATCCATGAACGTGATATATTTTTTTCACTTGTTTACATCCTTTGTGATTTTCTTCCTCAGTAACTCATTGTTGTCCCTGTAGAGGTATAAACTCCTTGGTTAGATATATCCTTAGGTATTTTATTTTCTTCATCGCTTTTGTGAAAGGTATCGAGTCTTTGATTTGACTCTCAGCTAGCTTCTTGTTGTATAAGAATGTTATTGATTTGTGTATATTGATTTTGTATCCTGAGGCTCTGGCGTACTTATTTATTTTTTCCAGGAGTCTTCTGACAAAATATTTGGGGTTTTCTAGATATAAGGTCCCATTATCAGCGAAGAGTGATAGTTTGGCCTCTTCTGTCCCCATGTGGATCCATTGATTTCCTTCTCTTGTCTGATTGCTCTGGCCAGGACTTCCAGCACTAGGTTGAACAGAAGTGGTCATAGTGGGCAACCTTGTCTAGTTCCATATTTAAGCAGGAAGGTTTTCAGTTTCCCCCTTTGCCATATCCTGTTGGTTGTGGGCTTGTCTTTTATGTGTTTTATAATTTGAGGTATATTCCATTTTTGCCTATTTTCTTGAGTTTTATCATAAAAGGGTGCTGAATTTGGTAAAATGCTTTCTCTGCATCTGTTAAGATGACTATATAGTCTTTGTATTTGCTTCTATTTATCTTATGAATCACATTTGCAGGCTTGGGTGTGTACAGCCATCCTTGCATCCTTGAAATGAAGCCTCTGGGTCATGGTGGATTATTTTTTGATGTGCTGCTGAATATGGTTTGCTAGAATTTTACGGAGAATTTTTGTATCTATATTCATAAGGAGTATTTGTCTGTAGTTTTCTTTTCTTGTTATGTACTTTTCTGGTTTTTGTATGAAGGTGATATTGACTTTGTAGAATGAGTTGAGTTGGGGAGGAGTCCTTCCTTCTTACTGTTATGAAGTAATTTCTGCTATATAGGTACCAATTCCTCTTTGTCTGATAAAATTTTGTTGTGAGATCATCTGGCTCAGGATATTTTTTTTGTTAGAAGGTTTTTTATTGTTGCTTCTGTTACTTGATATTGGTCTATCTATGAATTCTATTTCTTCCTGATTAAGCCTAGGGAAGTTATGTTTTTCCAAGAATTTATCTGTATCCTCAACATTTTCCAGTTTATGTTCCAGTTTATTGTATTCAGAGATGACGTTTGGTATTTCCATGGTATCTGCTATAATATCTCCTCTTTCGCATCTGAGCTTATTAGGGTCTTTTCTTTCCTGGTTTTGGTTAATCTAGCAAGGCATCTTTCAATTTTGTTTTTATTTTCAAAGGACCAACTTCTTATTTTATTAACCTTCTCTATAATTCTTTCATTATTAATTTTATTTAGTTGTGCTCAGATATTAGTTATTTATTTTCTTTTCCTGGGTTTAGAGTTGGTTTGGGCTTCCTTTTCTAATTACTTTAGACAATTCACTATATTGTTGGTTGGCAATTTTGCCCCTCTCTCTGATATAGGCATTTCCAGCTACAAAGTTTCCTCTTAGGACTTCTTTTACTGACTCTCACATATTTTGATAACTTTGTCATTTTCTTAGAAGAGTTACCCTTCTAAGTGCTGATAAGCCCTTTGTCATTTACTTAGAAGAATTGTAGGATTTACATTTTAATTTCTTGCTTTGCACAGTAACTGTTCAAAGGTAGGTTGTTTAATTTCCATGGCTTTGTGTAGAATTGAGCATTTCCATTGAGTCAGGTTCCATCAAATTTGGCAAGTTATCTGTTTCAGCAGGGGTCAAAGGTCTGTACCTAGTTTATCAGCACTGCCACCAGGAGGGGATAAAGTGACCTGGCCCTGTGGAGGTGGGCCTCTCTGAGACTCACCATGACCATGTGGAAGTCTGGAGCTGGGTTCACTCCTTTCTGCCCTCTCTGCTGTCCCTGCTCTGCAGGGCACCCCTCAAGAATGCTGCACCTGGGACTCACACTGACCTCTCCTCTGGTCTGCCCATTCAGGGCCCCTTGCCTCTCAAGGCTAATTTAAAAATCCCCTCTCTGTGCCCCTGAGCAATGCTATTAAGACCTGGGAGTATGAGATATGGCCTACAGGCCTATCCTTGAGTCCCTGAAGATCAATGCTTTCTCTGCATGCTGGTCAGCAGTTGTACACATGGTGCTCAAGCAGTTTTGATGTCCCTCTGACATGGAGTATGTCCTGATCAGCAGGCAAGCAGCACCAGAGAGGGCCAGTAGCATAGAACTCACAGTCTGAGCAGCCCTCAGTCTACTGCAGGACCACTCAGTAAAGGCCTGAGCCCCACTCTCTGTAGAAGCCTTGGTGTAGTGGCTCAATTGTCTTTCTCAGCAGCCACACGTGTGTGGGGTGGGGCAGAAAAGAGTCTGAAAAGGCCTGATTCCACTCTCTGTGGAAGCCCCAGTGTGCAGGATGCACCAACAGGGAGGGTAAGCAGTTGCTGCAACCTGGGCTCAATTATCTCTCAGGAGCCATGGGTGAGGCAGGGGAAGGGGAGGAAAAGGGTTCACGTGGGAGAACGCCATCACTCTGGTTGTCTCTGTCCCTCTCTCCAGAATCTGCTCACCCAAAATGTCCAGGCTTTGGGGTCATGCAGATCCCCTGGCACCCATTGGTCTCCTTTGGCCCCTGTAGTCTTGTCCAGAGTTGGGAAATGTTTGTGTGGGAATGAGAGAGATGAAAGCTGGGGGCTGAAGCCCCCAGGGAGGACAAAGGTACAGGGTTGGTTGGGGAAGTGATGTGGCACCTGCCCTCTCAGCTCAGGTCTGTGGTGGCGGGAAGCGACCCTGAGGGCATAGGCAACCAGTTGCTTTGTCCTCAAGAAATTCCTAGGTCATTGGCAGCAGCTTTTGGATTTCTGAGGATAGAAATTCTCTCCTGCAGCTTGGGAGCCCCCAACTGCTAGAGATGTGAGAAAGGGAGAAATAGGTCATTCAGCTGCCCTGCTCCCTGGGCTCTTGCCCTCTAGAGATTGACCTCTGCCAATGCCCTCCTCCATCCTGTTCTGCCCACAGCACTTCCCAAGGGATCTCTGGTAGGTTCCTGCACTTTCCCCTGGGAAGTGTACTCGGTCTACAATCTTTGCTTGTCTGTTGTTTCTCCTTGTTCATCCAAAGCTTCTCATTCTCTGTGAGACATTCAGGCAACTGGTGTCTGTGTCTTCCCCCGTCTGGTCTCTCCCTTGTGGAAATCTACATTAACATGTTGATATGAAATAATATTGTGTTACATGGGTTGTGGTTTGCTAATATGTTTTCATAACACTTGTGTGCTAGTGTTTTTGTTTAATAATTTTATATATTTTTGTACTATTGTGCTAAATTTATAGTCATTATTCACAAACATGTCAAAATGGAATCATTAAAGCACAAGAGAACTGATAAAAGTGGTCCCTAAATGCTACAACTCAATGTAACCTCCATCATGTGAATGAAGAAGAGGCCCCTTGCAAATTTAGATGTGAATATTTTCATCAGGAGAGTCACATGCAGCATAAATGTTCTAATATGCTATTTTTTGCAAAAATAACCAATAAGTTAAAGATCACATACTCAATAAAATGACACTTGATTGGATGTTAGATTTTTAAAGGTAATTTATTTATCCTCAGTATTAAGGACACTATATAATATTAATATAAAAAACCTCATAAGCCCTTAAAGATTTGCATCATAGAAAGCGCAGTAAATTTTTTTTGTAAACCCAATTAACATTTTTTCCCAGAACAAATGCAAAGTATGTCCTTTCTGTTTTAGACCTAAGCTCTACCAGCATCATTCAAAGCTTTACTGTTTGCATAAACACAGTTACAAATTATACTGTTATCCAGAAGGTTGTAAATGTAGCTGTCAATAAATAAAGTGACAAACATTTGGTTTAGAGAGAAAGTAGAATGAGCTTCTGATTAATAAGATAGCATATATCTCTCTAATTATCGCCTGTCTTCTAGGTAGATATTTTATATCTAAGTTGCACAAAATTAGCTACATGCAGAATTTCCTTCAATTCTTGGCATACGAAGAAAATAGCTTTTGCGACTGCTCTTTCTGTGTCACAGGAAATAACACAGTAAGTGGTAACGTAGACATGAACAAATTACTATGGGAATCAGCATTGGTGGAGTTCAATTCCATACTTAGCAGGAAAGAGTATTGCTACAAAAATTAGGTTGCCAAACAATACTTTTATTTTCCCTTGAAAGACTTTAATGACAAGGTCTGAGGGCTATAGTTTATTTGGGGACATGCATTCTAAACCTGCCAACCTAAAAAGCAGACATGATTAACCTTAGTAATCCAAATGCCTGAGTACGCTTGTCTCACAAACTTTCATTGCTTTTCTGACAACACAAAATAGAGGTAATGATGTTATAAAAATAATATATATTTCATGCCCTCTATTTGAAGAAAAACTGAATTCATTTCCAAGGACAAAGATGCTATGAGTGACTTCTTCCACTTATCTTGTACTTTAGGGTCACTGTGAAAACTTGGGGTCAGGCAGTGGACACGAGGCAGGTGTACAGTGCTGGGAGTAAAGTGGGGCCACACGGCTTTGAGAAGTCACCTAAAGCAGAACGGGTGCCACTCAGCATGTCTCTTTCCGATGATTGATTTGGGTCTATGATTAAACCATAGTTCCGGAATAGACGGTCTAGCTGTTCAGTACATTTGAGGAGGCATGAATGATGAGAACTAGCTACTTCCTCATGTGGAGGAGCAGTGCCAAAGGAGAAGGTGTTTATATGGAGGGATTCTGAGTCTGCAGACGATGGCTGATGTGTCTGACTCAGATGCTGTAAGCCCTGATCGCTGTCTTGCAGCGACTTTAGTAAACATGCACATGGAGAAACAATAGAGTGCCTACATCATTGTGCTAAGGACACCAGAATCTAATTTTAAATAAAAAAATAGGTTTATCATGCTCTAAAACTTGGGAGAGTTGTAGAAAACTGTCTGCATCCAGCCTACAGCTGTGATAAAAAATAATTACTAAGCCAAAGGAAAGCCTGCTTTCAAATCTTGTTGCAGGATGAAAAACCGATCGTGTAAATGTTTCCACTCATATCCATCCCCATTTTACTTTTAACAGCATTTATGACAAAGGAGGTATTACATATCAGCTTGAAACTTTCTGAGTTATTAGTGAGTTTTTCCCCACATTGGATAGACAAACAATTAATATGCATCATTATGATGATCTGATGAAACAGAAATGGGTGGGGCCACACCTACGGTGCATCTTAGAATGGGTACAGGCGAAACTTACTAAATGCAGAATACAAATGTCTACATACAGTGACTAAGAAAATGCCATGAAGGCTACGTTGAACAGTTTGATGAGACTATTTCAGATTGTATATGAAACCCGCACATTGTACCCCTTGATTGCACTAATGTACACAGCTACGATTTAACAATAAAAATAAATAAATTTATAAAAAAAAAGAATCAAGGACACCAATGAACATTTATGTACAAAAAAAAATGAAACGATACACAAACTACAATATTCTTTCAGGCAACGATGCAAATACTTCTAATTTGTTGTCAAATTATTAAGCAAATTTCTCTCGCAATGCTTAGGAATTACAATTGGCTTTGTTAGGTATAAAATGAGGAAACGGCATTCCATCAGAGACCCTCGCCCATGTCACATACTGTCCCTCTCTGGTCCCACGTTGAGGACCCTGACACGGCAGGGTTAGTGCAGGGCCCAGGCAGTTGTGCATTGGGAAAATTCCACTAAGGTCTGTGTTATAGGTCATTAGGTGAGATAATTCAAGAATCTTATTGGGACTCTAATACTATACACCTCTTGCTATAGACCAGATACGATTGTGTTACTTTTCTGTGGGCAACTTATCTTCCAACTTACTCTTACGTCCTGAATCTTGTTCTAAATTTTTTATCTATTAATTTCTTATACTTCTAATTAAATCATGCATTTGTTTATAGCCCTATACATATGTAATCAGAGTTTATATATGGAGAATATGTGTACACAGGTACATATGCACACTCATAATATGCACACACACATATACACTCACACACCCTTATACAAGGAACCTCGCTGTGTTACCCATATTAGCACATCACTTACCCTTTACTCTCCTAGAAAGAAAGGCCAAAGGCAAATGATCACTCAGTGTTATTCAAAGGTTGCTGAGGAATACACCCACATATTCCAAGGGACCATGTATAAAAATAAATCCATTCAAGGATTTGTTCAATGCTGAAAATGTCATTGATGTATAGGCTTAACTAGGGTGTACCCAAATTGAAATGAGCTATCTTTATTAGCAGTATTGCTCAAACATTTCTCAATGGCCAGAAAGTGTTAATATAGTTCTTTTTTAGGAATATATGGTACAATTCTTCGTTATTACTTTTTAATATTTACACTATTATTAACATGCTCTTTGAATAAGATACAATTCTTTCCCCAAATAATCTAGACTTCTTAAACTCTTCTGTAAGCATCTGACTTTGCCTCTATAATTTACTGCTGGTAGCTGAGTTCTTTAACCATAAATTTAAGTGCATAAATTACTCATTTTAGTGGTGTAGTAAAACAGCTTAATAATGGCCTAACAAGACGTCTTCCATATAAAGTGCTCATGGCTGTGAAGGGTAGCCCACACACTGTCCCTGTTCCTATGTGCTAGTGCTTCTGTGCCATCAGCAGGGTTGAGCATTCCCAGAACATTCTCCCTTATGTGAGTTCCTTTCAATAGTCTCATAAATACACATCTCATAGAGTAGTAGGCTATGGTGCAATTTTGACAAATTTCTTAATGACACCACAATCACTAACAACTGTGTTTCTCATATACCTCTTGGAATCTCAGAAGAAGAGAGAGACGTTGGAATAACCCAAACCATTCTTTTTGCATATTGCTAAGAAACTATAGTTTCCTTGAAGTCTCGGATGATAACGTGAAGATGAGAGAAAAAGAAAGACAATTATGTGCTATTTACAGAAAGAACTGAGAACTTGAAAGCCATGTTACAGTCTTCTGATGAAATGTAGAATTTTTACTTGCAGTCATACCTTGCTGTTTAAGGGGATAAATAAAATGTGACATTTAAAAATAACATTGGAAAACTTAATTCAGTTTGCTGAAATAAGATGATGTACCTATTATTTTAGGTTTGATAGCCTTTTTTATTAAGAATGGAGCCAGCTGTTATCTGACCATCCTAACCTCATCTCCCCAGAATTATGTTCAATGATAGTTAAATATCCCCAGGCCTGTCCAGTTCTTTTAGGCTCCTAACCTTGTTTAAATGGTCAATTTTAGAAACACTGTCAAAGGTTCCTTCAAGTTTGCTGGCTCATTTTCAGTGATTGATGGTGCTAGACATGTTGATATTTTTATTCAGTGTTTCACCTCCACGCATCACTGAGGTGGTTGGAATTACATAAATCTTCATCATTGGTAGTTGGAGCACTTTGAAGTCAATGAAGTGTTTCTGCTATCTCTTTTCCTTCCTCTTCCTATTAATAGCTTGTTCTCTAATGGTCTCCAAATGGTGAGTGTTGAACCATGTCAAAGAACGTTTTTCACTGTCGTGTGTTTTTAGCTTAATGAGTGGATAGGTGAAACGATTCTAGTCTGACAGCCTGGACTAGGGTCCCGGCTCTCCCAGGTCCTACCTGTGTAACACTGGACAGCACTCATTGCCGTAAATATTCAGTAGATGAAGTGCAAGGTGCAAATTGAGGGCGATTATCTCCAAAGTGAGGCCTATGGGAAGGTTTCTGAAGAAATTGGGCAGACCGGAAGCTACTTAGTATTTTTGCTCCAAATGATCCAGTGATAACATTTTATGAATAGTTGTTAATACATTCAGCAAGATCCTTCAAACAATTATTGGACGGTGAATCTCTTCTAATTCCTGAAAAATGTAGATTTTATTCTTATGCCTTCATAGCTAACCATCCCTGACCCATTATTGTTGCAGTTATCCACCCAAAACTGGGTTACTCTCCAGGTTCTTGAAGATTTTTCTTCTTAAGTCACCCTTTCTATTATCTGACTAATTGCTGTTATTTCTTACTGATTTTATATTCACCTATTCTCTACTGCCTCTCTGGGCTTTCCATTACCAACACAACCCTAAAATACCTGCTCTTCAAATTCTCTGACATGTGACCACCACAGTCTCTCTCCAGCTCTGGGCTCTGAATCCAGTCTTTAACCCCACTGGGGCTGCAATGCACTTAGATTTTTAATCTTTTTCTCTTCCCTTCTCTTCTCATATCCTCGGTCACTCCATGTCCAGATTAAATTCCATGACACATAATTGTAATCATTTCCTGCTAACCCTTCACCTTCCTTGCCCCTCTTTCATTTTGTCATATTCATCTGGTAAAACCCGAACTCTAGTTAAATGTATCTAGAAAGATAAATGCACATTCAAAGTGTTTCACTTAAAGTTCATAACTATTAATCTACTGGGGTGCTTTATGTCTTACTGACATCATACTACACACATATTTTCCTAGTTTATTTCATGCTTGCGTGGTGAACCATTCCACATCTTTTGTTAGTTATCTATTCCTGGGTAATGACTTATTTGGCAGTTTAAAGCAACAGACATTAATTATATCACAGGTTATGATGGTCAAAATCAAAGTGAAGTCTAGCTGGGTAGATATCTCTCATAAAGGTGTTGGCTAGGGTCACTGTCTTGTGGGGCTTTGAGGTGGGAGGATCTATTACTAAGTTCTCCATTGTTCCCAGGAGAACAATGGAGAACTTAGTAATGTTCTGTTACTAAGAGAACATTAGTCTTTTGGAGATTTCCTTACCATGGGTACTACTCCAGGAGCAGCTTGTAATTTGGCAGTGTGTTATTAGGGATGTCAGTGTTTCAGAGTAAGGGGGAGATAAACAGAGATGAGAAAGAGAGAGAAATTGAACTCACAGTCCTTTCAAAACATAATTTAGAGGTGATGTCCCTTGTTTTCGGCATGTTCTGTTTATTAGAAGCATCACTAGGTCCAGCTGTCACTCAGGGGATGCGTTTATGCAAAGCCATGAAGGCGCAAAGTCGGTGCCATTGGCAAGTATCTTAGCGGCTGTTTCTCCCACGACTTTCTCTTCTCAAACTTCCAAGCTTTCTTTTCCCATCCTCACTCACATTTGAGAACTTTGATTTCTACTGTATAAAAAATTAGGGACAACCGTAGAAGAACTCTGTGGCTGCCATCAAGGAAGGTACCTGCCCACTTTCACGCTGTTCCAATATTTTCCTGCTTCTTGCATGTTCTGTGGATGAGCTGTTTTTGTCACCTGATCTAAGACCAGCCTCCACCTTGTCCACCAGAGCACATGTCCTTTTTGTAGATTTAAGAATATTGCACCAACAATCTTCCCTTGTTTTTCTGCAGAACCAAATCTTTTTTCTTGATTGACTCATTCCCAACATTGTCTAATTTCCAACATCTTCAAAACTGACTCTTGATTAGACATTCCTTCAGCCACGGGTCCCTTTCTGGGCTTGCCTGCTTGAACACTAACTTCAAAAACGTGTTCTTTTCATGGTCCCAATTCCTCTTTTTCTGTGTCCTCTACAATAATTGTATTGCGCCAGCACATTGCAACTGTGATTGTCCTTCTGAAGTTTTCTTTATAGTGATCTTCTTTATATAGAAGAAACTATTATAATTCTTCACATAAGGTAGAAAAAGCAGATAGATATGGGCAGGTTCAAGAATTTCAAAATAAATATCCGAGAGACCAGAGTTGTGTCATTTTCCTTCAGTATTTGGCTCCTGTGAAATAGCAAGTGTAGTTCCTAAAGTAGAACCTTTTAGTTTATGAACTGCAGAACATTCACTGAAGGACAATCCACACTGCCCGTGAAGTAACCGCGGGCTTCCATGATGTGGTGATGACGCCTTCTTCTGTGAAAATTTTCTTCTTCTCTTACTTATGAAACAGATTTAAAATTTCCAGCTGAAATTAGTTGTGAAGCATTTAGACTCTTTACACTGTGAAGTGACAAAGGTGCCCTTTCTTAAATAAAACTCTTTTATCCACATTGCTGCTAAATAATGTACCCGCAGAGCACCACACGCTATTCTTTCTCGTATTGTGTTTCCCAGGGATTTCTTGGAAGTTATTTGAAACGGGGAATGGGTCTGTTGTGTTTTAAAGATGTTCAGATAGTTTCAGACCACATAGGACCGAGGAAGTCCCTGTATGGGTCAGGCTAGTGAGACTGAGTCAATGTGTATGAACTCCAAATGTCTTTTTTTTTTTTTTTTTTTTCAGTTTTTTTGCTGGGGCTGGGTTTGAACCCTCCACCTCTGGCATATGGGGCCAGTGCCCTACTCCTTTGAGCCACAGCTGCCACCCCCCAAATGTCTTTATAAAGAGTCACTTAACAGTGAGTCCCAGCACACCAACGGCAATTCCCATCTGGATATAAACAATGCAAGTTTAGATTTATTACCTTTTGTAAAATCTCAGGATTTTTATTGCAAAATAAAAAAAATAAATAAGTAAGCAAGGAAACCAAAAATCTTTATTTCTTAAAGGAACAAACTACACCTGAGAGAGTGGAATGGGTGTGGAGAGGAATGTTACTCACCCATCATTCATGACGACCTTCCTTTATGGCACCCTTCCCTGCCAAGTAATCTCCCTAGAATTCTGATTCCTCACTGCAGAACCTTCAGTCTCGACCCTATGCTGTGGTTTGTGTTGCAGACCTGCTCGAGACTGCTGAGCTCTTGGTATTAAAAATTAAATCATGTTTTAAAGGCTCAGAAGGATCTGTTCTCCTCTGAGGGAAATCAGAATATACAGAAACACGGCAAAAAGATGTGAAAAGTACACAGCTCCACCCCTGCTGCTGAGCTCCTGTGGTGACTCCTGAGAACCAGAATATTTTTTACTACTGCTTGAGGGAATAATCTTTGTTTTCAGTACAGTTCTCCTAAATGCAAGGAGGATCTGTTTCCTGTACAATGACTCAGGATAAATGCACCTGTCTGGTGCTTTTTGTGACTATCGATTTGCTCAGACGCAGCTTCTGCCATCGGCTGCCCTGTCACGTCCCTTACTTGATCCCTTGCTGGGCACTTCCTGTGTTTGCCAGTGGAGTCGCTTACATAGTAGCCACGGGAAAGGGCCAGGCAGCGCTGGGTTGAAGTCCTTTATACTTAGTTCTCTGCTTAATATTCTAGTTAATATTCAAGAAATTGGGGCGGTGCCTGTGGCTCAAGGAGTAGGGTGCCGGTCCCATATGCCGTAGGTGGCGGGTTCAAACCCAGCCCTGGCCAAAAAAAAAAACCACACACACACACACACAAACCAGAACATTCAAGAAATTGATCTCAGCAGAGTTCATTTGAGTCTTTCTAAGAAAAGAGAGTGAACACGTTTTTCTCTTCTGGTCATCGAGCTGCATATTATTACAGAAATAGTGCATTCCCTAATTACGATGGTGAGAAATTCATTGTTCTACTTAATGTATGATAAACATCTTGATTCTTGACAGACTGAAGTTGAAAAATATTAATAAACAGTTATAAAAAAGGCTATTTTTGGTGCAGGTTGAAGCACAGTGGGGCATATACTAGTAATTTAATTATAATTGCAGAATCATCTCTCAAAATGCCATAGACTTGAAAAGGGGACAAAAGTGTGAGCTGACTTTTTACTGATACAGGCAGGATGGATGTGCCACAGAGAATAAAGAGACGCTGACCCCTGACGTGGGGCTCCGTGAAGCTCCTGTGGAGAGTGGGTGGTGGCTTTGAACAGGGCCTTCAAGGACATGTTCAGCACGGGGCAGAGGGATGGGAGGCACTCCAGTAGTAGAAAGATCCCAGAGTAAGGCACAGTCTACAGGAAGGCATGGGAGGAATATACTCACGGGGTTAGACAGTATTGTGGGAGAGATGAATTGGGATGAGAGAATTTTGAAAGAGTGGGTTGAAGCCACATTCAGCCAGGCTCTGAATTCTGCACCAAACTTTTCAGATTTTGCTAGGTGAGCAGTGAGGCACTTGGTTTCCTTGGTTCTGTGACCCTAGCCTCCCCAGCTTCCTGGCAATATCAGCTGATGGGTGTGACCCCGACTGAGACTCAGCCCTGCTGGGAGTGAGGTGCACCCCACCCCGTCAAGCCCACTGACAGTGGTCGGGCCCACATGTGCTCCCAGCTGCTCTGCTCGGTGGCATGGTGGGTGGGCTCTGGGACACGTACCCTGCCCATCATCACACTCTCTGTCTCTCCAGATTGGGTGGTCAAGCTGCAGAAAGTCTTTTCAGTTATCAGGGCAAATGTCTCACTTTCTAATCAACACTGACATCATTCTGGATTGCAATATGATTTTCTGCTATCCTTAAATCTCAAATGCTTATAAGTGTCTTTGGGAGATGTAAGTCACTGTATCCTGAGGATAGCATGCTGGAGATGTGCTCTAAATAAAAAAAAATCTGACTGCTCCTTTGGCCAGATTATACTGCCCTCTGCCCCAATCTCTTGAGAAACCTGTCCAGGCCTTTCTCAAGATTACCACACTCTTGCATCTGGCCTGAGACTTCCCGGACACCCAGCTTTCACCTCTTGGGCCATTGCTGCGAGTGCTTTCCCAGTTCCAGCTTTGCTCCCCACCTGCCGTCCTAGGATTCTGGGGCCCGGCATGCAGCATGCTATGAGGCGTAGAGAACCTAGTCTGTGTGTCTGACTATAGTGTGGTATCTGTAAGTAACATTAAGTAAGAATTTTTAAACCTTTGCTATCACTACTGAGAAGTGCTAAGTACTACGCGGGTATGCGGCAAGGATCATGCATAATAAGCAGAGTAAACATATTTACAAATCTGAGCAAAGAAGATGGTTATGGGCAAGAAGTAGCAAGTCAGAATTGTCAACTCCAAGGAACACATGGTATACTCGGATTTAGCTGCCCCATTAAGAGACCACTTTTTATATTAGAGGCAAGAGTGAAGACCGTGTGGGAGACAGTTCATCAGTTCTTACGTCAAGGATGATACATCTTGCATGGAGTTTTTCTGGCATATGTACGTCCACTATTTGTATCTCTCTGAGTTTTTATTAATACATTTTAAAATCTTCTATAGTGAACTCACATAAAATACAATTATTTTATTTTTGGATCAAATTAGAATGTTTGAATTTATGGCGACGACCCTTCTTCAAAATCTTGTTAATAATTTCTGTACAAATGATTGATCAGTTTAAGTTTTGCAAGAAAAAATTACTTTTAAACGAAGTTCATTCATAAGATGGTAAAGTCACCTATGTGCCCATCACTTTTTTATTTAACAGTCATGTACTGATGTAGGGAGGGTCAGGGATGGCCCCATGGACCATTTTCTCTAGAGTGCTCAGCTGTCTGTGTGAACAAATGTTTGCTCAGCTGTCTGTGTGAACAGATGTTTGCTCAGCTGTGTGAACAGATGTTTGCTCAGCTGTGTGAACAGATGTTTGCTCAGCTGTCTGTCGGACCAGAAGTTTGCTCAGTTGTCTGTGTGAACAGATGTTTTCTCAGCTGTCTGACCAGATGTTCAAACACTGTACCCTTTGGTGTGCAGCTGTTTTCAGAGGCTTGCTGTGCATATTCAAATTATTAGATAATCTATTTTTAGCATTCCTCTCAGTTGAGGTAATTGCTTCTCACAGGGACTCCTGGATAAATAAGAAAAACACATACAGAATCTGCATAGCTTTATCAGAAATCAGGCTCAAGGTGAAAAATAATTTTTGCTTTGTAATCGAGCCTTTATTGCTACCTCCCATGAAATGAGCCGTTCAGTGCCACATCGCTGGAAGCACGGCCACTCTGCCTGGTTCCAAGTTCACTGAAGCGCAGCATTACCCTCAGCCTGTGGCCTGGCGTTTGCCCGGCAGCCTCAGGGCCTTTGTCCTGCATGTTCATGCCCTTCCCGCACACAGGACCACTGCCCTTTTCAGGGAGTTGCTTTCTCACTAGCACAATAGCTACAGACTGGAGTGAGAATTGATAGCAGCTATGTGAATACAGCCTTGGGATGACAGTTCACCAAATAGTGGACTCAAAATCTGGGGCCCTTGAGAATCACAGTAGCTCCCGATTGGTGAGTCTTGAGTCACTCAAAATTCCTAAAAAAATGGAATAGCAATGAAATAGCTAGAGAAAAAAAATGCTTCAAAGAAGTTACTTTTTTAGACATGCGAACATATTTATCATTGTCTATAATTTAAGCATGATACAGGTTTGCTTTGATGTAGTCTTTCTTTTTGAAACACCATTTGCGATAGCAATTTGCTAATGATGCTTTGATGTGATGGAGTAGCATTCAGCCAGCGTAGTGTGAAACCCACAGTGTGTTTATTGGAGTGTTTTGTTTGTACTGGCCTTACTCACAGGACAAATTCAGCATTTATTTTATTCACTGATTTAATGCAGTATTGTCAATAAAGACATCTATGTTCACCTAAGTGCTTAATACTTTTCTTCTATGAAAACAATAGTGTACATAATAAAAACTTTAAACAATACAATGAAAAAGGAGTCTCCCTTTCTTACAAGACTTCCATCCTGCTCCCCAGAAGTGACCTTGTGTTTCCTTCCAGAATGTTTCCACAAACATACGGGTACACCTTATTTTCACCAGTAGGACAACTTATGAAAACTGTTCTGTCATTTGCTTTATATCTAGAGTTTTTGTAGATTAGTATAAAAAGTCTATTTCATTCTTTTTAACTCAAATATATGGTCTTCCTTCCTACGAATGTTCATATTTTATTTAAGTGATTGCTCCTTGAAAAACATTAAGGTGTGTACAGGTCTTCTCTGCCCCCTCCCCCATACAAGGCCATAAAAATAATCTTACTGAACACATCCAAATTGTGCAGGAAGACACCTGCAGGGTAAACACTCGGGTGGAATGAGGGAACAAAGGGTGCGAGGAGTTCATTTTGCTAAATCCTTCTTTATAGAGATTGTACCAATTAGTACTCCCGCCAAACCACGCAGGAATGAATGCTCCTCACACCCTGACAGCCTGCATCCTCTCAACCTCCTTCATTTATCAACAAATATTTGTCTCTAACATATTTTATTTTCCTGCTTAGTTTTCTCTCATAGAACTTAATACCATTTGAAATTCTATGTCTACTTTTTAACTTGTTTGCTATTTGTTTCTCCTCATTGAGAAATAAGCTACATGGAGGGACATTTTGTCTGATTTTTTCACTGCTTTCTCCCCAATATTTAAAAGCATAACTAGAACACATTGTGTGTTTAATATATATTTATTCAATTAGTGATTAAATGAGTTATCTCTCTTTTTTTTTTTTTTCTTTAAATGAGTTATCTCTCTTTAGGACTTAAATTGTTTATAAGACGATACTTTGCTTAAATAAATGTATTAGAGCTTTCTCTTTTGACTTTTAGAAGGCAATTCTTGACTCCATGACATGACATGACATGACATTTTAAAACCATGCGATTTTTCTTCTAGTACTTTCAAATTATTTCACGATAAGAATTACATTTTTATTTTTGGAAAATTTTAAAATTATAAGTGAAATAGACAGCCAGCTTTATTTTCTCTCAACATTCTATATGGCAATTTAAAAAAAAATCTATTTTTTTCCTCACCGATTTAATAGAAGTTTTTAGAGTTCACTAAATTCTGTATGTCTTGGGTCTATTTCAGGGTTTTCTCTTTTGTGCCATTAATCTGCCCGTCAACTCTGGAGACATGTCACATTATTCTACTTTGACTAACAATATACATCGTTAGTTCAGGCTACTTCCTTCTAACTGCTATTATTTCTTCAGGACTTTTCTAACTAATTTGCTGATTTCCTTCAGATTGAGTTTCAAATTGTTTGCCATGTTTTGACAAAATGATATTTTGAATAGAATTATAGTTTATAATAATTTATGGCAAATTCAAATATTACACACAATATTAAATTCAAGAAAAAGTTTCCATTTATGCAAAACTTTTGGGTATTTACCCTAAGGAAAAGAAGGCCTTTTATAAAATAATATACCTGCATTTGAATGTTTATTGCAACATAATTCACAACTGCAAAGATGTGGAATAAACCGAAGTGCCCATCAGGTGATTAGTGGATTATAGAAAATGTGGTATATGTACACCCAGGAACACTACCTGGCCATAAAAAGGAATGAAAGTCTTCTGTAGCAACCTGGATTGAACTGGAGCCCGTTACCTAAGTGAAGTATCTCAGGCATGAAGAAACAAACACCACATGTTCTCCCTGACGTGTGGGAGCTGAAGGATGGGTACACATGGTCAAGCAGACGTGTGAAGGTCATTGGAAACCAAGAAGGGGGAAGGGCGGCAAGGTTGAGGGGCAAACACCTGTCATATGGTGAGCACCACCCAGTGACGGGCACACTGACAGTCCTGCCTCCAGCACTGTGCAATTCACCCACAAAAACACCTGTGCCACTTAATATGTTAAAATAAACAAAAATTGTACCTAAACATTTTCACACATTTTTAAATTTTATTACTAGGTATTTGCCATTACTTTGTAATATAAAACATGTTAATATTGTAGTAGTTATTATTTGTGTAATAACTAAACTCTCACAGTTTATCAGTTGATGCTTTTAGATTTTTCCATGTACATATAATTCTATCATCTGAAATAGTGATAATTTTACTCCCTTTGTAAGTTTCCTATTTAGTTTTCTTTAAAAAATTTTTTCATTATAGTGTACAGCAGTACTCTGAAAAACAAACCCAGGAATTTATATTAAATAAACCTAAGCCCGGGCGGTGCCTATGGCTCAGTTGGTAAGGCACCGGCCCCATATACCGAGGGTGGTGGGTTCAAACCCGGCCCCCGGCTGAACTGCAACCAAAAAAAAAATAGCCGGGCGTTGTGGCAGGCGCCTGTAGTCCCAGCTACTCGGGAGGCTGAGGCAGGAGAATCGCCTAAGCTCAGGAGTTGGAGGTTGCTGTGAGCTGTGTGAGGCCACGGCACTCTACCAAGGGCCATAGAGTGAGACTCTGTCTCTACAAAAAAAAAATAAAAATAAAAAATAAAAATAAAATAAACCTAAGCCCAGGGCAGCGCCTGTGGCTCAAAGGAGTAGGGCGCCGGCCCCATATGCTGGAGGTGGTGGGTTCAAACCCAGCCTCGACCAAAAACTGCAAAAAAAAAAAAAAAATAACAATAAATAAATAAATAAATAAATAAATAAAAAAAACCTAAGCCCATTTGGTCCACCGATTTCACCAAGGGCAGTGTAAGGCCAGTCTCTTCAATAAACAGTAATGGGAGAATTAGATAGCCACAGACAGAGGATGGAATTGGAGTCTAACATACATCTTACACAAACATAACGTTGATTGAAGATCTAAGTGTAAAACCTGAAACTATAAACTTCCAGAAGAAAACATAGGGGCCTTCACGTTGGTCTCAGTCACCTTTTTTTCGGGTGACACAGCAGCAGCACAGGCAACAAAGCAAAGGTCAGCAGGTGGTTCTGTGTATCACACAGCAGGGTATCCGCAGGGCAAAGGACGCAGTCAGCAAGATGAAAGGGAAGCCTGCACATGTCTGATAAGGAGTCACTGTCTATAAGGAACTCACACAACTCACTGGCACAAAACCAAAAACACTCAATGAAAAATGGGCAAAGGACTTGAATAGACATTTCCACAAAAAAGACATTCAAATGGCCAACAGGTGTATGAAAAATATTACTAGTTATTCGGGAAAGGCAATTCAGAGCCACAATGAGCCATCACATCACACTGGTTAGGATAGCTTTGATCTAAAACACAAGAAATAACTGTTGGCAAGAAACTGTGTGAAGAAAAGTGTCCTGTGTACATGGCTGGTGGGACTGTAGCTTGGTGTGACCAGTGTGGAAAATAGCACAGAGATTCCTAATGAAGCTAATTTATAGCTTTCATATGAAGGCTATAACTGCACTATAGCACAAGAATATGGGGAAAGGGCCAAGAGAGGGTCAGGGAGGGGGAAGGTTAGGGTGGAGAGAGGGTAATAGGTGGGGCCACACCTACGGTGCATCTTAGAATGGGTACGGGCGAATCTTATTAAATGAAGAATACAAATGTCTACATACAATAACTAAGAAAATGCCATGAAGGCTGTGTTGAACAGTTTGATGAGATTATTTCGGATTGTATATGAAACCAGCACATTGTACCCCTTGATTGCACTAATGTACACAGCTATGATTTAACAATAAAAAAAATAAATTAAAATAAATGCATTCACCAGAAGTCCCTCTTCTGGGAATATACCCAAGGGATGAAATCATCACCTAGAAAAGACAGATGCATCCCATTCTTATTGAATCATTTTTATAATAGTCCAAGTGTTATAAACTAAAGTGTCTGTTGAAAAGGAATGGATAAAGAAATCGTGGTACATGGGTACACTGGGATGTTGTTCAGCCTTAATGAAGAAGATGTTGAGTGGCTGACTTACCCGGGTGCTCCGTCTGGCTTCTGAGTCATTTATGCTACATTTATTAACTGGAATTCTACTCTAAGAAACAGATTCCTGACTAACAGGTCAAGATGGCCAACTAGACACAGCTGGGAAATGCCTCCTCCCCACACTTTGAACAGGTCATACAGGAGAGGATGCTGGAACATGCCAGGGGCGTGACGGAAGGCACTCCGAGCCGGCAAGGAGAGGGTTCAGGGTGACATCCGGGAGGAGCTCTTGGATATGGGAAACAGTAAAAGAGAAGCCCTAGGGCTCTACTCTATAAGACAAGATTTTACACTCTCGGCTACAAGAGAAGCCCCCAGCCCACACAGGTCTTGGTTCTACCGAGGGAGCTGCTTACAGATGCACAGAGACGGTCCTCCAGGTGTGACTTTAGGAAAATCACTCAGCTTCTTTTTAAATTTTATTTCAGATTAATATGAGGTTACAAATGATTAGGTCAAATAGTTTGCATTTCCAAGGTCAAGTTCACGTTGCAGTTGAGCCCCCCACATTGTGGGGGAGGTTGGCGGCTCTCACCTAATGGTCTCAGCTTCTTGAAACTTCAGTTTTATCAAATGGGAACTGGATAGTGGAGCCAGCATTCCCATTTTAGTGCTGGCATCAAAATTCAGAGGGATAATACTGTAGAATCTGGAGCAGTGGGCCTTATAGAGCATTATAATTAGTAATGGTAGTGATAATTACCAGTTTGTACAATGGCTTGTGAGTTACGACCCAGAAGTAGGAACAGGCTTGTGAAATCCCATATCTGCTGTGGGTTGGTCAGACACAGGTGATTGGCAGCAGGTGGGGTTTCTGGAGCTAAGTGGTCATTGTTTTTTCTTTGTGTGAACGCACTGCCCAGGGAAAGCTGCTATCAGCCTCTGGTTTCTGAGGGCCCCGTAAGTCTCAGTTTCTCCCTGGGGAGCTGCACCTGCTAGGCGCTCCACATGTTCCGTGGAGACGGTCACATGCGTGCAGAGCTGGGAGAGGACCTGGCTGCAGTGCAAGGGACAGACAGACGTCTGGAAATGAACCAGGGACCAGGGCCAAGTATTAGAGCTCTCAGGGGAAACCGGAGGATTTAAAAGTGAAAGGAACCCATAAAGAATTTACCTTTCAATGTAAAAAAATAAAATAAAATAAAAAAATAAATAAAAGTGAAAGGAACCCAAATGCAGAAACACAGGGTAGAAGTTAGATAATATGCAGAGGAGTGATAGTGACCAAGAAGTTTTAAAAAGGAAAGAAGGGGGCAGCGCCTGTGGCTCAAGGAGTAGAGCACCAGCCCCATATACCAGAGGTGGTGGGTTCAAACCCTGCCCTGGCCAAAAACAACAACAACAACAAAAAAAAAAAAAAAAAGAGAGAAAGAAGGTGTGGTCCCTGTAATTATCCTCCCTCCCCCCCACTCCCTCCCCGTCCTCTCTCCTCCCTCTCCCCTTTCCCCTTCTTCTTGGACTATAATTGGGTTATAGCTTTCATATGAAAGCTATAAATTGGTTTCATAGTAGGGCTGAGTACATTGGATACTTTTTCTTCCATTCTCCAGACACTTTGCTAAGAAGAATATGTCCCAGCTCCATCCATGTAAACATGTAAGAGGTAAAGTCTCCATCCTTCTTTAAAGTTGCATAATATTCCATGGTGTACATATACCACAATTTATTAATCCATTCGTGGATTGATGGGCACTAGGGGTTCTTCCATGAGTTAGCAATTATGAATTGGGCCTACAGTGCATCTTACAAGGGTACGTGTGACATTTACCAGGTATAGAATGTAAATGTCTTCACACAGTAACTAAGAAAATGCTGTGAAGGCTATGTTAACCAGTGTGATGAAACATTTTAAATTGTATATAAAACCAGCACATTGTACCCCATGATTGCATTAATGGACACAGCTATGATTTAATAAAAAAAAAAAAGGAAAGAAGAAGGGAGGGTGAAAGTGAAAGCCGTGGTGGAAGGCAAGGCCGGGCCACCTCACAAAGCTCCAGGAGCCGCATCTCCGAGCAGATGCCGCGGCCCGAGGGAGGCTGAGGGCTCTGAGCGCCGCTCAGTTCCCCTGCTGTGGACGTGGCTTTGAGTTCAGTCTTTGATATCGCAGTGACAGCCAGATGCATTCAGCAGTGGCCACAGAGATGGTAAAATGCTATTAAGACATTGTTAACTGGACTCTGACAGTTATAAAATCTTAGGATTAGGGTAGATTTAAAAAGGAAGGTTTTTATCATAGTCAAGTGACTGTAGTTGGGAACGTTTCTTCCCATGCAAACTACTACTCGGCCTTGGAAATACTTCCAATGGACTCGGTCCACTGAAATCCATGTGCGGTACAAACACAGGATTTGTTAAAATCATGTTTTAGGCTGGAATTCAAAAGGCTTAGCATTCAACCAGTGACCCGAGCAGAGTTTCAGATGCCTTAGATGCCCCAGCCGGGGTCACCACGTTGTGCCCCCGTGTCCCCTGAACGTAGACCTGGGACGTAAGCTGGGTGCGTTTGAGAGCTGCAGGTCACTTAATTTTCCTATTAAGCAGAGGTACCTGCAGGCGCCGTTTCATTTCTCATCTACTCTATAAACATGTGTTACTAAAGAGCTGACCCCTTGGTGGTTTTGGAACCGAAACCTCAGGTTCTCATTTCCTGAAGATCTCAGCGTTTAGACTGAAGGCGGAACCTTGGAACGGTTTCTTGCCTTTGCTTTGTTGAGACTTAATACTCCTCTTGGATATAATACCCTGTTTCCCCGAAAATAAGACAGTGTCTTATTTTAAGGTGTGCTCCCAAAGATGTGCTAGGTCTTATTTTTAGGGGACGTCTTATCTTTCCTGTAAGTAGGTCTTATTTTTGGAGTATGTCTTATTTTTGGGGAAACAGGGTAGCTTCATAGTTACAGCTCATGCTTCAGCTAATGGGAAGTGGTATCTATTAGTAAAATAATATAAAAAATAACTAGTGTTTGAATAAAGTGTTCCCAAGTTTAAAAAATAGATTGTAATTAATAATATTTGGATTTTTTGTCTATTCATGCAAAGTGAACTCTTTTTTCCTTTTCCTAGCCCTGAGGGATTACTCTTTTTCCTCAGTAGGATTGTAATGGATACGTGTCAGTTCAGATTTTCCCAGTGAATAGGTGTCATTTCCAATGAAATGTTCTCGAATGTAACTAGAAACTTACAGCAGAAAGATACTTCTAATTCTACATTATATATATTTGATGTTTCTTTTCTATGATGATTTTAAAAATTTACATTTTTTTTTTGCTGGTTTTCTATGTAATAGAAAAACAATTATGTAGCTTCTGAGTCTATGTGCGGTCTAAATAAATGTTAAATAAATGAAGAGTGCCAACAATTAGAAACAAGGCCTAATAATCTGATGAGTCTTCATGGTCTAATCACGTTTACTCAATACAATTTTTAATCATAACATCTGTTTCAAATGGTTATTTTCTTCTGTAGGACTCACCAGCCACAAGAAATTACAGAACGACATTTAATAACTACAGTGAGATGAGGTGTGACGTCTAGTTGTTGGTCCTGTTTCCACATGTGACTGGGGTGTGGAGCAAGCCCGGCTCTGGTGACAGGTGTGGTCCCAGCTGCTCGACATGCCTTCCTTCCAAGGCTCCCTGTCTACAGAGACATGTGAAATCTCTAGCAGGGCAATTATTAAGAGAACAAAAGGAATTGTTCAACACTCTGAAAATTTTTGAGATATTAAAATGCTCTTCTGTGCAGTTCTCGCAAAAATTACAGAGAAAATTTTAAGGCAGATGCTTATGAAAATTTTAGTTCTTCAGCAAGAGAAAGTTCTTAAAAACCACCTGACATTATTATTGAAGTAGAATGGAAACACAGGGAAAGATGCAGGAAAGACTAAATCTCTTTGCTTCTTTTTGCCTCAGATTTCACCTATATGCTTGCTTTAGAGCTTCCTTACAGGGATGTAGGATTCAAAGCCTTCTTGGAAATTCAGTGTAATTCCAACTATCAGTATTCGCAAAAATTACCGAAAAAAATCGCATTAAATTTAATACTTACTACCTGCCAGGTCCTGAGCTATTCCACCTGCATTTTCTTATTTAATCCTGGTGAAAGTCCAGCACTACTGATATCATTCTGTAAACCAGAGAGTTGGCAAAGAGAGCTGCATATTCCTCACAAAATCATTGAACTAGTGAGTGACAGAGGGAAATTTTAACCTGGGTGTGTCTAACACCACTACCACTCCTGCACGGTAGCATCACCTTCACTCTGGAACTGAGGGTGACCTGGGGGCTGCCCTTCCATAAACAGCTCTGTCCTGCCACCATGACTCGTGCTCTTCCCCAGCTAGTGGCGAGGTTTTATTGTTGATATAACTTGCAAATGTCGAACATAAACAATTTGCTTAGTATCCCACATACTTATGATCTTTCTCAAATCATTTAAGATAGAATGTGCCACATACTGGAACCCAAAGTCTCCACCCAGTCATGTGAAAATACACAGTCAGCTACCTTTCCCCCAGGTTTCTCCCAAGGCTTCTTTCCCCTGAACTTCAGCCTACTAGTAATTATATCACTTTATGTGCTAGAAGCCCCATGCTTCCTTTTCTAAAGTGCCAAGGTCACATTTGCAATTATTTTCTTTTCTCACTGGATCATTATTTAGCAAGAGCTACTTATATCACACATAACTAAAGTAATAGGAGGTACAAATCCCCATACGATCTGATTAAATATCCAGAATTTGGCGGGCTATTACGCTAAGTTTGCCCTCTGAACTGAGGAAATATTTCTGAGATTTGTTCACTGAGAAATGAAAAATGAGGTGCATCAAAAGTTTCTCAACTGATGGAGAAATTCTCGAATGCTCTGGTCTGACTGCTACCTGCTGGGCCACCATCTACTGGTGATGGGGAGGAAACCTTGGAATCTAATCAGGACAGTGGAGGGCTCTTCACAAGGGACACGAGATTAAAGAATAGCATTATTGAAATCAGATTCAAAAAAGGAAGAACAAAAAATGTGATCAAAGATTGAAGCAAAAAAGGTGTTTTTAAAACAGAGAGGTAAAGTTCATTTAGTCCATGTTTCTGAGATGAAATGTCTCTGATCTGAAGATTGGCACTTTGTCTCTGTCTCAGCATTGAAGCACATGCGGCCTGGATTTGCCGGCTGGGAAGGTGGATGGCTTTGCTGTCGTGAGGCACACGTGGTCTGAGTCTGTAAGCCCGATCGTCTCGAGCATTTCCGGAAAGCCCACTCTCAGCAGTGACTCATGCTGTGACCTCCTTCAGGGGTTCAGAAAGATGTAGAAGGCATAGGTTGGATAGGCTAGAGGGTTCCCTTACATGTCTTCACTACGGTATTAATGATAACAGGGGCCATTTATCCTTGAATGGAGAATTCTGGTCCATGGGGAAAAATGTTCCCCTGACCTTGGCTAGCCGTCTTACAATGTCTGATCATGATTGCAACTGAGCCCTTGAATTAAAGTAATGACTCATTATGACCTCATCACTGAACCAGCTAAAGCCTCCAAAAAGAGCTTGCTAGCAGTTTCTATTTTATTTTTTAATTTCAGAATATTAGGAAGTATACATTTTTTGCTAGCCATTTTTATGAACATTATTAAATACAGAAAACTATATGTAGATTTTTTGTATTCAAAGGATAGCAGAGGTGAAGATAAAATACTATAAATTTATAGCAATATTAATAGCATGATAGTCAAATAAGTAATATTTGTGTACATGAAATAAACATGCAATAGATAACTAAATTTAACAAATAATCTACAAATAATTTGATGCTGAAATCTTCCTCTAGTGAGTTCTTGCAAAGGAGGGAACTGCTATTGGAGCGAGGAGGGCGACCCATCCCTCCAAGCTAAGTGGGTGAAGGTACCAAGAGCAACACTCCTAGAGGCTGAAGCCACCTGGAAAAATGGGCCTGGGTCCGTGTTTTCCCGTTAGGTGGCTGAGCTGCACATGGTCTCTTTTGGCACCATAACCAGAGAGCAGATAAGTGAAGAGTGCCTTTGGAGAACTTGTATTTGTGCCTGTGATTTGGGAGGCAAGAGGGAGTGTGCAAATTGTAGATGCAGAGGGTGGACGGTGCTTCTGGGAAGGCAGGGAGAGAGGGGATGTTTTGTACTCACTTGCCAAGATTAGTAAGAAGAGCTTCAAGAAAGTCACCCACAGAAATCTGAAGGGCATTTATTTTATTATTATTATTATTATTATTATTATTCTTTAGAGACAGAGCCTTACTTTATTGCTATCAGTAGTATGCAGTAGAGTCACAACTCACAGCAACCTCCAACTCCTGGGCTTAGGTGATTCTCTTGCCTCAGCCTCCTGAGTAACTGGGACTACAGGCACCTGCCACAACACCTGGCTATTTTTTTGTTGCAGTTTGGCTGGGGCCGGGTTCAAACCCACCACCCTCGGTATATGGGGCCAGCACCCTACTCGCTGAGCCACAGGTGCCCCCCTGAAGTGCATTTATGAAGAGGAGAGGGGCATCTCACCTCTGGACTGCCGTTGGGCTGTGGAGCATATTGCTGATGTGCTCTGTACTTCCCTGAGCAGTGAAAAGGAGAAATGCAGGAATGTAAGGACAGAGAACAATCCCCACAAAGGTCTCATCTCTGGAGCTGGGACCACAGAGCAGAGTTGCCCTGATGAGTTAAGGGACTGAGCCTTTATGTGCTTGCACTGATCAGGCACTGGACAGGCTGCTTCTAGAAGGAGATTAGGTACTGGTCAAGACAGGTTTTTCTTGGATTCCTGAAGACTGTGGACAGCTGAAGGCTGCCTCTCACTGCACTTGAACCTGCTGGGAGAACGAATTGTTGACCCCACACCTGATGTCTGTTGGTGCACTGTGGTGTCCACAGCAGCTCTCCTTCTTGGTGTGAGAGTGCAGAGGCTTCAAGTCCAAAATCTGATGGAGAGTAGACCAGCAGGCTGGGGACTCTGGAGAGTTTCAGTTCAAGGCCACAGGAAGTCTGCTGGCAGAATTCCTTCTTGCTAAAGGGAAATCAGAGGGCACATGTTCTGTCTTTACTCTCCACTCCCATTAATGTTTCATGAACATACAGATTTCACATTTCTAATGTGTCGACACTGATTTGATGTGGTGGTCCTCACTAAGACCCAGGCAGCTCTCATGCATCGGCGCTGAGAAGGTTCTGTTGGAAGACGTAGGATTTAGAGTACTAATTCCCACCTGTGTGTCCACTCTGTGCCCCACCTGCCAACACACAATGTGTGACTTTTATGTAAAAGAAAAGCACAGGTGCAATGGAACCAATTTTGAGTCATCTTCAACTTCAAGGAGGTATATTCTCAGCCAGAGAAAGAAGCTGTGAAGAGGGTTAGAAGAGCCATCTGAAGTTGGTCTTCCACTCTAGGAAAACGTGTCTCCTTCAGGACCTGGCACACATTTCATAAGAAAGGGAATACATTATTAGTGAATGTACAAGTGAATAAGTCATTAATAAATAAGCAAGGGAATACATTTATAACAGAAGTATGCATGTTGAAAGCAAAATCAGGGAGATGGTGCCTTGGTGCGAGCCACACCTTCTGGGGGCAAGACATGATTGCAAGAGGGACTTTACCTACCAAATGCAATCAGTGTAACCTGGCTTATTGTACCCTCAATGAATCCCCAACAATAAAAAAAAAAAAAAAAGAAGAAGAAGAAGAAGAATGAAGATTCTAAGCAACCCATGGTATGATCAAGAGGACATGTAATCTTAGCATTCTGGTGAACTCAGGATTGTCAGTAAGAAGAAGAAAAGAGACCTGGACACTCCATGAGAAAATCATTATCGCAACGAGAAGCAAGCAAACTGTAGCATGATATTGCAGGAATGTGTAGACAGAAATAGTCTCCAAAAAGATGATTCATCTCACATTTTCTGACTCAGGCTTCCATTTCTCTCACTATGCTTTCAAATACATCAAAAAGTTATGTAGAGAAAAACAGTTATATGACTAGAAGTAAAATCAGTACTGACAGGCTTTGAATTTTGAAAGTAAAACTATAAAAAAAAGCATGGGAGATTTAATTAGTGTTGTGGAGGAAAAGTAAAGAATATCTTTTTAAGGGGCAGAGTGGTTCAGTCTTTGCTCTGAGGTAGAGAGCTTTCTGGATTCTGATGGTTTGAAATCCATTCGCCTCTCCTCTTACTTGAACCTCACACACTTTTATAATTCAAGCTGCGTGTGTCTGTCTGTCTGCATGGGAAATGTGGGCTCATCTTTGACAAGAAATGGAAAATTTATCTTGCATGTAAGTCTGAAGATTTTTTATTGACACAAAATTCATGTGCAAAATGCATAAATGAAATTTGCTTTTAAATCGAATGGATTTAAGACATTTTTCAATTTCCTCTTAAAATCTATCTCAGATGATTCAACAGGAGAAACATTTCTGTCAAGATTTTAAGCTTACCAATAAATTCCTCATAATATCGTCTGCCTAACCAAAAACGACAAAGGTTTCATTATAAAAAAACATAAAAATGTTTTCATGTTTTAACTCTTGAAACTTATATATTCATGGATATTCCAATAATAACTAAAGGATAAAATAGCTGAAAATATTTTATCAGTTAAGGCTTTGGTTGTGAACTCTTATCAGCTATCATTCAAGTTAAGGGAAACACATATGTATTCTTATGATTTAGTAACAAATATTCTATTCACTCAGTTACATGTAAAATAAACTCTGTTCTTGCACTCTCTGTGTATGCAATCTGAGACAAGTGTGTATGGGAAATAACTGCTTTTAAAATGCTCCAGTTTTCTACTAAATCAGCAGATGTGGGCTGATTCTTAGTTTCTCTGCAAGTTTATATGGTATAGCTACTATATATATTATGCACTACAGGTAAAAAATACCATAAGCCACAAGCCCTGTTCTCCAAATGCTCCCCGTCTGAAAAAGAAGGCAAGGAAGCAAGTCTATTTCAAAGAAAAATCAGTTCTGCGGTGGAGTCAGGAAAGGGCCATGGAAGTAGATAGCAGGGGTGACAAATTGATCATGGAAGAGGAAGTGCTTCCCAGAGAGGTTCCCCAGGATCTGCATTGTGAAAAATAAACAGTATCTCTTCAACTGAAGGAAACGGGAAAGCCATGCCAGGCAGAGAAGCACAAGTGAGAACTGTTAGCCTGGTATAAAAAGAAGATGGTCAGAAGTTGAGCATAGTGGGAGAGAAGGTGTGCAGAAAGGAGACTCAGCTGAAATCAAGTAGGTGGGAGGGCGGGGTAAGTTCACACCTGGCTGGTGCAGTGCACACGTTCTGGTGAAGGGCACGCTCATAACTTTGACTAAAAATGTACAAATACAAATTATGTAAACAAATGTGTGTACCCCTGTAATACTCTGAAGTAAAAAACAAATTTTAAAAGGGAGACATCAATTTTCAAACTAAAATGATAACGTGAACTAGACAGTGGCAACTTTTTCTCAAAAAGTATCAGACAGAATAATTTATTATATGATTGAAATTTAAACAGTGATGCTTTATTTTAAGCATGTTTTACTCTAATGAAGGTGAACTTTTCTTTCTTTTTTCTTTTTTTGCTTTTTGGGGTTCTCTTTGAGGGCAATATGCTCTGATTGTAAGATTTTAAACTTTGGAGTTTTTACCTTTAATTCTGTCAATAATTAGCTAGATGTCTGTGTAAGTAACTTTGCAGACTTATCAAGATGAGGATAAAGGTATCTCTGAACATTACCTATGGTCATAATAATTTAATGATATGGTTTCTTTTGAATTTAATACTTTTAATTCCTACATTTACGTCTATGAAAAATTTAGAGTTAATATTTATATATGGTGTGAGGTAGGGGTCCAACTTCACCCTTGCAAGATATTCACTAGTCCCTACACTGTTTTTTTTTCTTGTTTGTTTGTTTTGTTTTGTTTTTTAATTGTTGGGGATTCATTGAGGGTACAAGAAACCAGATTACACTGATTGCATATGTTAGGTAAAGTCCCTCTTATAATCCTGTCTTGCCCCCAAAAGGCCTATACTATTAGTTAAAAAGACAATTCTTTTTCCTATTTATTTATTTATTTTTATTAAATCATAGCTGTGTACATTAATGCAATCATGGGGTACAATGTGATGGTTTTATATATAATTTGAAATATTTTCATTGAACTGGTTAACATAGCCTTCGTGCCATTTTCTTAGTTATTGTATTCAGACATTTATATTCTGCATTTAGTAAGTTTCACCTGTACCTTTCTACAATGCACCATAGGTGTAGTCTTTTTCCTATTTATAACTGATTTAGTAACCTTATTAGCAATCCATTGGCTATAAATATAAAAGGGTTCTGTAATTTCAGTTCTATTTCATTGACCTACATATCTATTTATTTGCTAGTACCACGTTGGCTTGGCTACTGTAACTCAGTTCATCCCCATTCAACATGATGTTGGCTTTTTTCCTTGAATAAACACTCCTAGGATTGTTGCAAGCATTTGTTTGATTTTGACTTTGACCTTTTTTTTTTTTTGCCATTCTTCTGATTGCTTTATAAACCAACTATTTGTAGAGGGTCTTATTTCATTATTCTTCAAATTTTTGTTAAATTGAACAAATTGCCTTGTGGAGTGGTAACTGATAATGGGTTTATTTATTACTCTTAATCCAGCAGAAGAATGAGACACAGTCTGAAGAAAACACATACAACCCCAGTTCGCTTCCATCCTGCTTTTTCTAGACTTGTTTTCTTCTAAAGATGAGTGGCTTTTCCCCTCCGTGGGACCAGTGAAGCTGTGCCGTGTCCATCTGAGTCCCTTTGACATCTATTTAACATCAGAGGTGTATTTGCTTTGTTTATAACCTACTCCTGATGTCTAACACACGTAGGGGAAAATAAAATGAAAAACTATGTATGTGCAAGAGAAAAGACAGGATGAGAGCAGAGCTGTGGAGCCAAAAACCTGGTGTTTACAAAGCAGTACAGGGATGATGAGACAGCAAAGTGCTTTGCTATGTTCTGTCTCTGCACAGCACATGTGGGCAGTGACGTGTCAGCAGAGGCCGACCTGGTCCCTCCAGCATCTCTTGAGTGGCAGGAGGTGTGGGGCACTTGATGGGCACCATGCTGTTGGTTATTGGCCAGAGCTTGATTGAGAGTTAATTTTGGGCTATTAATTAACTCAAAGTTCTCCTTTGCTACAAATGAAGAAACCACTGAGTGCCACCCAGAATAGTTGTGTTTCCTTTTGTGTCACACAGATTGGAAATGCATCCTATCATGTCATTTTCCTAAATGTTCTTGTCTCACTTTATTTCGCTCCATGAGAAGTCTCAACTACATTTTCCTTTCCATCTGATGTTCAGAGCAATGGGAAATACACTTCAAATGCCAGGTTTAATAACATTCCACAACTGTTGTGCATATAATTATCAATTTCGTAGCTATCCCTTGATTGGTTGGGATGGAGAGCAGAGACTAACACCTTACTTACTACACTGTCATCATGGGTGATTTTCTTCTGCCTCTGAGGGATCATAAACACATCAATTTCTCTTTCCTCCTCCACATTTTTTTTCTTTTAAAGGTAGCTTATCTTTATAACAGCTATCCTGGAAAAAGCCATTTGCCTTGGGACTCCTGTATGATGATGCTAAGTGATGAGTATAGTGATGTTCATGGAGGAGGCACACATCTAGGGCATACATTTATGCCCAGGGTGAATCCAATGCATTCTTGATTTAAATACCATTTCCCTTTGATTTTCTTTGAATCATCAACTAAGATTAAGAGATGTAGCCAGGTAAAGTTAGTCATACTTTAATGGGGTACGTACAGCTGCAACACTGAAACATTTGATTTCTACTCTACTGTGTGTAAAACATGATCCTGTGTCCTGGATCAAAGAAAAGGGCAGGAAAAGATATAGAAGGCAGAGCTTGCCCTGGGTGCTTCTGGCAGAGTTAACTTGATGGTTAGAATGACCACAACTGGAAATTGGGAAATGATCTTCTTGAATTATGCAACTAGACGGATAGGGTTATGGTTTATAAGGCAAACCTGGCCGTTTAATCACTCTGAGTTTTAATGGCTTGTTTGTAAAATGTCAGGATTTGATGGAGAGGTAAATAAAGACCATTTCTGTTCAATTACTTACAAGTCTATTTTATGTTTGTTTGGAGCCTTGGTTTAGAGATTTTAGATTTATATATAAAGGGTATAATAAGTTTGGCTGAATTTCATGTTATTACGCTGGTATACTGGAGGCAGGCCATAGCAAGAGGGGTTTGTAACTCTGTATGCTGTTTGTGAGTGCACTACAGGTATCTATGTGAGCATTGATAAAATTCACCATGGTAGCAAGGGGCAAAGTCATGAAGTTGAACAAAAACAAACTTAAAATAAAAAACAAAATTAAGCAAGTTATAAGGGAATAATTTCATTTTTGTGTTAACACTGAAAATGGCACAGGCACCATGGGAGAGAGTGTTCTTGGAAGAGGAAGGGGAAGAAGGAGAGGAAATGGGACAGGAAGTGGAATTAACATCAATTTTACCTGCAACAGTAATTCTTAAAATATTGCAAATAGTATGGTTTGGAGAACTTACTTTCCGGAGAAAGTTTGCTGCCTTTTCTTCAAAGAGCATTATAATCTAAGTTATGTGCATAATTTAGAACGTTTCTCATGAAGGAAATTTTCATATTTTTAAATGACTTCAGTCACATCATTTCTTCTAGCTTACATCAAGACATATGAAATCTGCTTCTTGGAAAAATACTCAATTTTGTTCAATGTCTTCAGACAAAAAACTGAAAGCATCCTCAAGAAATTAAGATTTAAGTCTGTTTGCTGATGTAAATGACCGTATTTTGCTGTGTTCCGGTTGGAAAGGGCTCTCTCCCTGGAACAATCCCCGTCCAATTCACTTCTCAGGCCATTTAAGGCATTTCCTTGCTATTTTAGGCTTCAGTTGAAGAAATAATTTTTCAGGAAAGAACTATGCAGTGACCGAGTCATCTCGGAATATCCATGGGATGCCTTCATGTTGTTGGTCTCTTCAAGTCCAAGTAACATCTTTGGTACTTATGTTTCAATCTGCTACAGCACCCACCTCTGAGATTCTAAAAGCCTGGACGGCCGTAAAGAGTTTCCATGTTACAGAGACTTTCCATCCTTAGGATGTCATTGCAGAAACGTCTCAGGCTATGGTAAGTTAAAGGGGGAACATTGCCTGCTCAGGACACACAGTAATTGGTCAATTAGACCCGTCTAAGGCATTTCCTTTACCAAGTCTACCCAGATATTTCATATAAGTACCATATTTTAATAAGAGACTTCAACAACTCTAAAATAGTCATTTTTTACTACACAATATAGAGAATACTATCGGGTATCCCAAAAATTGTCCCTAAAGTCTCCATACACAGGGGAAATGAGGAGTTGTAGCTAAAGTACCTTCAATTATAAAATATTACAAAGAAGCAGCCAACGCTTAGAGAATGTGTTGTAAATAAAGGTACATTTACCTAAAATTTCCCATTCTCCCTGTGTATGGTGACTTTAAGGACACCCTGTAAGTTGAAAATATAGAAAAGTTTAAAACTTAACAGCAAAGGTGGGAAATTTATATGAAACAGGATTTATCCTTATTAACATTGTATCTCCAATTTAGTAATTCCCCTGTCAGTCCCCTCAAACAAAAAGACTAAGGCTGAGCCCACCAATGAGAATGCCGTTACCTCAAGTGACGTAACATATAAGAAGTGGAGTTTTAACCTGTCCGTGTGATTTTGTGTTCACAGTCATAACAAAACCAAAATGAATTTTCTCTGAAAGGCGTACTATAAAAAATGAACATCTTTAAAAAAACGAATGTATTATGGAATGAGGCTTAAGACAGCTTTTATCCCACTGGTATTACAGGAGAGACCTAGAGAACAGTATCCATTATGTAATATGGTGGTAATTTAAACATTCTTTTGTTTATTTTTGTTAAAAGTTATGTGCACAGAGAAGCTTGAAAGAGAAAACGACTTTCCATTGAAAGCTCTTCCTTCATCTCACCCACTCACCCTATTACCACCTCAGGGACACGTCCATGCACCCAGGCCAGTTTAAATTAAACACATCAATCATCCGCGGGCTTGGGAACCACCTAACGCTGTGATGAATGGCTGTTGTGACTCAGCCTCTTAGGGCCTGCTCTTTTGAGATTCGTTGCTGTTGTGTATTTATTTTTTTGACTTGAGGCAGTGTGATGCAAAGGTGGGTCAGGCCATTGTGTGTGTTTTCCCTGGAATATTTCCCCAGCAGCCTGCCACAGTGCCTGGCACTCCCACGGTTGGGAGTATGTCTTTGAAGGAAGGTGCAGCAATTGAACGTGAGGGCTCAGATTTAAGTACATTTTCCTGAAAGGGTGATAAGATTAATGCTGATTAATTAAATAATTAATTCTCACCAATCCAGAAAGCAAAAAGCATGTAGGTTTCGATGGTGAGCTGAGTAGAGCCATCTGAAGCATGAGGTCAGGGGTAGCTTTCTGCTCTATTGACATCCTAAAAGAACAGAGAAAATCAAAGGTCACTAAAAACCAACGGTAAGAGTGTGTAGCAGATAAAATGCTGGCTTTACGTGGAGGTAAGGGGATCCCAGATGAAAGTACTTCCTAAAGCCAAGGCCAGTCTTCTTTAATTCTCTGAACTGCTGCAAAAACATAGAGCACCCATATTTTTTGACAATCAAAGTGGAGGAAATTATATATATATAGTATAAAACATAATCTAATATATGTGACATAACATATGATATAATATATGTAACATAATATGTATAATACGTTACATACTATATAATATGTATTTGAGTGAAAGGACTTGAAACTGAATAAAAAAGTTTTTTTGCTTTCTGAAATCATTATTCACAGAAAGGATTTGAAGCAATTTTTAGAATTAGGATAGACATGGTAATTATACATCTTCCACAGCCTAACTGGTTCAGCTTACATACGTAGCTAAACAAAGGACAGAGTGAATTCATTTAAATGAATGGCTTGGAACTCATACCCTAGACTCAATGGAAGCATGAATGGCATCCCTAAAACCTGAAATGGCTTTTCATTTATTTGTTTTTGGTGAGGGGAATTAATATGTGATTTACTTCATCACTATCCATTATGCTTTGTCAGAAACGTAAAACAAAGTGTCCCAAAATGCCACCTAAGAAAATTGTGGGCTTCTTTGTGCAGCTGGAAAGAGAGAAGTGGAAGAAAGAAGCTTGAGATGGGCCTGTAGGTGCTGAACACAATTATTCTGTAAACATTTGGAATCCTTCCCAGTTTGGTTAATGAGGTAGCCATGTGCTTCACTGAATGGTCTTTGAAAAATCTTCTGTTTAGTGAGAGATGTTTTCTCATTGCTGCCAGGTAATTTTTATCACCAAGTAAACTTGGAGACGACAGAGCCAGACGGGATGGCTGGAAGAAGGTTTTTTTCAATCATCTAAATTGATTTTCTTTCCTTTTCTCATCAATCTCTATAAAAGAAAGCTACAACAGGCGACCAAAGAGTAGTCATCACAAGTGTCCATTTTCTGTTCTCGTGTAAACATTTTCCATTCAGCCTTTTAGCGAAATGTAGACTTTTATCAATCATTCCCTTAACCAAGCACATCAGCTGCCAAGCCTAGAGCCAGCACCTTCCACCTGGCCTTGTTTTACATCTTTTTACTTGCAGACCATAGTCCCACCCACCTTGTAATTTCTCAAAGCTGCTGTGAAATTGTCAGTTTGACTTCTGCTGTGACCTTGGCACTTGCTTCCTTCAGGCTATATTGTAGCTTTCCAAATGCCCCACAAAGAGCCCAAATTCTTCTTTGCATTTCTATATCCAAGTGTTCATTGTTCTTCCAATTTCCTTGTTTATTTTCAGTAATTTCAGTCAAGTTTCCAGCTTTTCTCCTGCACTGCTGCTTCTGATGCTTGCCAAACATTCTGCCTGCTCTCATTTAAACAGTGAAATCTCAGTCTCAAGAATGTTTTCTACAACCAATTAAAAGTAGAATAGTCATTTCCTAACATCCAATTTCTAAGATTTTAAAGTTGCATGTATCAGGTACAGATTTCTTTGTCTACAAACTGCAATAACTGAGTAATGCATGCTTGGTTTTCTTGCGCTCGTTTTAACCACTGTTTAGCCTTCTCATTTTATAATGTCCCTTTAATTACATGGTCCTGAAGCCTCTAACGTAGGTGCCACTACTGATTAGTTTTAAATATGCCCATTGGAATACAAAGACAGAAAACTAAATTGTATTAAATTGAGAAATATAAAATAGCTACCTTGAAAAGCAGTTTGGCAGTTGCTTAAAATGTCAAATATAGTGTTACCCTATGACCCAGCAATTCTATCCTAAGTATACCCTTGGGAAAATTATGTCCACCTCAAAACTTGTACATGAATATTCATAGCAGTGTTATTCATAGTTGCCAAAAAACTAGAAAGAATCCCAAGTGTCCATCATGGTGAATGAACAAACAAAATGTGATAATCATACAGTGTAATATTATCCAGCTATAAGATAAATGATGTGTTTATACACACGAGTTTTGGACGGACCTGAACACGTCATGGAAGGAGGACAGAGGCAGACACAGACTTGCCCTCAGGCTCTTATTCTCTAGACAGGAAATGTCCAGAACAGGCAACTTCATAGACAGAGGAGGGACATCGATGGTTGGCTAGGGCTGGAGAATGTGTGGGTAGAGTGAGAGCATGGGGAGCAACTGCTAATGGAAAATGGAAAAAGGTTCTAAAATTTGATTATGGTTGCATAACTCTGAGTCTAGTCAAAATCATTGCATTATTTAATCAAGTGAGTGCATTGCGTGGTATATGTGCTGTGTCCCAATGAAGCCATTGAAATGGGAGGACATGTTGAAAATTAGACAGTTAAAAATAATGCTTAAGAAGAGGAGGAGGCATCTGGACTATTTCATAGTAAACACTTCAGTGATATTTGACACATTCACAGTTTTCTTAACCATCATGTCTACCTAGTTTAAAAGTGTTCTCATCACCCCCAAAGGTGACCTCATGCACACCAGGCAGTGACACCCCAGCTCTCCTCCCTCACGACCTGCTTCCCGCCTCTCTGGAAAGCTGTGTCTGGCTTCACTCACTGCGCTGTTCTCAAGGTCCAGCCACGTGGTAGACGGACCAATACTCCATTCCTCTTTATGGCTGAATCGAGTCTGTGCACACATACACCACAGTTTGCTCATCTGTTCATCAGCGGATGGGTTTGCATAGTGCTGCTATGAAGACATATGTATAGGTGTTTCAAGGTTAATTTTCACTTCTTTCGTGTATATACCTGGGAGTGGAGTTGTGAGGTCTTATGGTAATTTTCTGTTTCAAGTTTCTGAGGAATTGATAAACTTTCCCAACAATGGCTGAACCACATTACCTTTCCAACAGCAATGGATGAGAGTTCCAATTTCCCCACATCTTCATCAACATTTGTCATTTTTTGTTTGTTAAATTATATACATCCTGGCAAGTATGTGGTAGTATTTAATGTAATTTTGATTTTCATTTACCTAGTCACTGATGATATAGGGCATCATTTTATGTTTTATTGGACATTTGTGTATCTTCTTTGGAGAAACGTCTATTCAAGTCTTTTGCCATTTTTATGGGCTATTTGTCTTTTTGTGTTGAATATTAAGAGTTACCTATTCTGGGTACTAGACCTTTATCTAATATTTGATTTGCAAACATTTTCTCTATTTCTATTTTTGATAGAGAGGGCATACTTCATCCATCTTAATGAGAATAAAGATTTAAAAAGTGGGTTAGAAAAAAATTTTAATTGAAAACAACATTATTCTTTGAATTGTTTTCCAGATAAAAACATAGATTAGCATAGATGTGACATTTATTCAGAACTCCATTTGTCCTGTGGGGCTGTGGATTTGTTTCAACATCACTGATCGTCAGGGAGCAGTAAATCAAGACCACCCTGAGACAGCAGCTCACACCTATCAGCGTGACTAGTATCAAAAATAATGGTTGCAACAAGTCCTGGCAAGGGTGTGGAGCAAAGGGAACCCTTGTGTGCTGCTGAGGGATGCAGCCATCATGGGGGCTCCTAAAGGAATTAAAAATAGAATTGCCACAAGTCCCAGCGATCCCTGTTCTGAGTGTATCCTCAAAGAAAGTGGAATTGCTGCCTCGAGGATATCTGCACTCCCATGCTCACTGCACTATTATTCACAATAGCCATAATATAGATGCAGCCCATGTGTCCATCAACGTGAGTATCAGTGTGGGTATGAGTGTGGAGGAGGGTGTGAGGGTGAGGGTGAGGTTGTGAGTGATAGTGTGAGTGTGGCTGTGAGTGGGGTCCTGTCCAATGGGGAGGCCACTAGGAGAGGCTTTGGCCACCCAGGTTCCTGAACTGGAATAATTTGGTAAATAATTGCCTTCTTTTTACTAATGTTTACTAATGCTCACGCATGTTCCAGTGTTTAGCATTTCAAGTCAAGGATACATGTTATAATATGAATACTCACCACTGATATTAATCCCCCATCCCCTGGATGAGGTCATGTTTGTCAGATTTCTCCACAGTAAGGTTACTCTTTTTTCCTTTCCGTTCTTCTGCATGGTTTGGAAGGAAGTCCCTCTTCGCAGAGGACACGTAGGAGGGAGGAATCCCACTCCACTCCTCAGGGTACTGTGTCTACACCAGTGATTTGGAATTTTGAATTCTTCTGCACAGATTATTTATCTCTTTTCCTTAATTTATTTTATAATCATTTATTTATATCAGTATGAACCCATTTATTTTATACCTTGTGTTATTATCCAATACTGTTGTATTTTGATACTGAAATTCTTCCACTTTGGCCATTTGGGAACTCTTCCAGCTGGCCTTGGTACCCTCTGACCTACTTCCATCACTCTGTCCAGAGGGGTCCCTGCCTTGTCTCCTGAGCTGCCAGGAGAGGCTCTGGCCAACTGCAACCCCGAACTGGAATAAGTGAGCTGGAAAATGATCGAATAGATGAATATGAATTATTGTAAACTAAAAATTCATGACTCACACAATAATCACACAGATGCATGACAATCGATGCAGCTCAGAGTGGTCAGCAAGGCCACAACAGCCATGATCGTCTGGTTTGAGCTGTGTAGGGCTAGGGGGTGCGCCTGACAATTTTGGCTGTGCAGACCTCTCTACCTACCTTTCTCCCTTCCTTCCTCTCTCTCTCTCTCTCTCTCCCTTCCTCCCTTTGTTTCTTCTTCCCTTCCTTCTTTGCAGCAGAATGCACCCCTCATTCTGCTGCCCAGGCTAGAGTGCTCTGGTGTCATAGCTCACAGGAACTGCAACCTGCTGGGCTCAAGGGATCCTCTTGCCTCAGCCTCCGGAATAACTGGGACCATAGGTGCCCACCACAGATCCCAGCTAATTGTTCTATTTTTAGTAGAGACAGGGTCTCACTCTTGCTTAGGCTGGTCCCAAACTGGGCTCAAGCAATCCATCCGCCTCAGCCTCCTAGAGAGCTAGGACTGCAGGTGTGAACAACCATGCTGCCCTAAACACTTATTTCTTAATTTAACCTACTGTTGGTGACTGGAGACGCGAACGAACAGCAGCTTTGCCGTGGGTGTAAACTTGCTCCTGTAATTATTAAGTCAAGAAACAGACTACAAAAGATGGGATGGCGTGTAGCAGAAAGCTTTATTCAGGGTTTTGATTTTATACTTTTTTAGTTACGTACACACTTAATCTATCATCTGTGAGTTCCATCATTATCTTATTTTATCTATCTGAAATTAACTTGAAAGGAAATAATTTGTTATCATATCAATACAATCACTTTTGTAGTAAACCTCTTCTTCTAAACACTGACTAATTTCTGAGCAGGTATCTAAATAAAGATCACAAAGAAGAAAGTAGCCACAGGGGATCAGAGTTAATGGAAGAATATCTTGAAGCGTTCACTCAGTTTACTCAGTATGAAGTAACGACTGTGTCTTTTCCTCAGGGCAGAGCACCTATAGACCTCTGACAATATGTTGTTAACATACATCAACCCTCTGGCCTGTATCTCTGAGGAAGGGCAGCATGCCCTTGGATCTCAGGCTTCACAGGGTGCACAGCTTCAGAGAATGAGCCTGTGGAATTTTTAACTCCAGGCAAGCCAACAACTCTGTGTGTGTCCCAGGGGGGTCCAAGTCCCTTAAGCCTCTGGAAGAAAAGCAAGTCATTTTAAACTCACACTGAGTTCACTTTGTGTGCTTGATGTAGGATATGTTTATTTCTAAATATTATCCTACACCTACCACCACTGCAACTACCATCACTCACTCACACACTAAAAACTGGGTAAATATCTTACTTGTTTTTATTAATTGTTCTTACGTGTGTACAGTTCACATTCATTTCAATGTTTAATATAAGAAGAGCTTGGAGTGTTTATTATAGGAGTTGGGTGCATATTTTTTTTTTTTTTTGATCAGAACATTCATAAGAATTTAACTCTTGTTCGTATCAGTCAGCCTGTGGCAAACTTATTTCCTTATATGTCACTTCACCTGAAGTTTCAGCTTCTAAGAACCCAGTGGCAACATCAAGTGAGACTTACTGTGGGTGTGCACTTTATAACATCACGTGATATGCCTTAAACATACACATAACATTTATTTAAAAAACATGAAAATGAAGGAAATTCAGTACTCCATCTTAAAAGTTGTGTTTTTTTAGTAGTTGGTTCAAATCAACACCATTATTTATAAAACCGTGTTCTAATTCAATTAGCCCTTTTCATTAGTGGTAATTGGAAACTGTGGGGCCACTTCACACTTAACAGCTATTGTCATAGCTTTGACACGCATTAGAAGTGAATTCTCTCCCAAGGCATGTCTGTTCCTCATCACTCCCCTGAATCCTCTTAGGTGTCTGAATATGAATTCCTAATTTTGTTGTAGAATAATTCAGAAGTTAGTACGTGGAGAAAAGATTAAACAATAATAAGGTTGTAGACATTGTTAAAAGTGCCACTTTTTTCATGTATTAAAGGCAGGGAATTAATTACTTATGACAGCATGTCTCTATTCCTCCTTGAGAAATTTGTGAGATAAAGGCAATTTTTTTTTTGTTTTAGAACAAGAATTTTAAATCAATAAAGGTTAAAAGTTCAACAGGATAGGAGTTCAGTGGATCCCTGAAGCACCACACTGACATTCAGAGGCAGAGCTAGTAAAGGTCTCTCTTTCTTGATGCCACTTCCAAAAGAATGCATTATCGAAATGTCACCTATTCAGTGCATGTGCCTCTACTCTGTGGCCATCTGCGGGTGTCAGGGGGCTCCATCTAGACCCCTAACTGCGTTTCTGTATTCCAGTGGCTTGTTTGCTTAGAGGTCAGCCAGATGGATGATAAGCTGTCAGCGGCTGACATTAGTAACACACACCTGCAGCTAAACTCTCTCCCGTGGTATTGTCTGTAACACGCACACGAGACACACACATCGTAAATCTGATTTGATCTTCCAAGTTATGCTGGTCTTGATCAGGTAGGTCTCCCGGAGGATTCAGATTCACCTGACTTGTCATTTACCTATATGTCATGGGTCAAATAAATATTGTTACTTTTCTTTCTATTTTTTAACATGAAGATTAAAAAAACTCCCCAAATCCTAGAGTTTTAGTGAATTCAACAAAACATCCAGTTCGATAATTTTGTTTTCTAGCTGACTTTTGAATATCTCCAGAAAGGAAACTTACTATGTCCAGGGAGAAATAAATTTTTAGTCATTCCAAATGCATTTTCATAACAATATTTGCAAATATCCATAAGCACTTGCTATCGGACAAGCATTATTCTGAGTGTCATGCCCACACTTAACCTTCTGCCTTGACACCTCAACCTGTCCACTGTCCCATAAGGTGAGCGCTATTACTATTCCCCTATTTCACATGACATGGTCACTCAGATTAGGCAATTTGCTTTAAAAAAGGGATTCAATTTATCCAGTTCAGTTTCACAATTTACTCCTTTAACTACTATGATATGCATCTTCTTAATATAATTTAGCCAATTAAAACAAACATGTACATAAATTATGTATTTGCCTTACTATTTTTTTTTTTTTTTGAGAGCCATATAATTGCTAAAATCTTAAAAAAATACAGTGCCCACTCTTATAGGGATAAATGACTTGGAAATTATTCTTTTTTAAAACAACTAGTTTTTTTGTTTGTTTGGTAGGAAACAGGTAGAGTTTTCTCTCTGCAGATGAGATGCTCTTCCCCATCATCCCTCTGCTGACAGTGCTCTGGGTTAACGACCTGCACGTATTCAAGAGAGGCTCACCATCCAGACGGCACCCTCCATGAGTAACTTTCCATGTGAAGTACTGCCTGAAATTCTGAAATCCATTTAAAATCCTGCAGGGGAGCTTCCATCATTATTACAGAAGGGAATCTGTTTAAAATTCTGCAGCGGAGCTTCCATCATTATTACAGAAGGGCTTATTGAATGAAGGGAGTCTCTGGACGTCTCTCACAAGCCTCTCTGTTGTTTCAGTGTCCTCAGTATTTTCTAGTCTAACCTGGGACATGAAGAGACAAGGGTTGAAATGACAGAGGAGGGGCCCCTCTCCCAGCTCAGTGTTGTTGCCTAACTGTTAGGACCCCATGGTCTCCCTTCTGGGGTCTCCGTCACCGGCATCATCTCTCCCGTGGGGTCTCCATCACCGGCATCACCTCTCCCCTGGGGTCTCCATCACCAGCATCATTTCTCTCCTGGCATCTCCATCACTATTGGTTTCTCCTCAGCTCTATTTCCCTTTCTCCCTCTACCACATAAATATATTTAGTTCTATCCTATCTTCAGAGAAATACCACCTTAACCCAGTGTTTTCTTCAGCTCTTGGCTTGTATCATTCCTTTTTCTTAGCCTTCATTTAAAGGAGTGTGCATTAAATTTGCTATTTCGTTTTCTGTATGACTCTCCACTTTTTCAGCTCACTATCATTGGGTCATGACCAGCGCGACTTCACTAAGGACCTTCCCAAATTGCTTTTGAACAGTTTTCTAATTAGCAAATACTGTCAACAATTTTCGGTCCCATCTTACCTTGACCCCGATTGTGTACACTTTCACAATATTTTTCTTATTTTCTATAAAAATGCAATCTCCCAAATCCTCTGCATTTCAGACTCATCCTTTAGTTTTTCCTAAAGGTGTTTCTCTCCATCTGTTCTGTAGACACCAGTGTCCTGCAGAATTTTGTCCTCAGTTCTCCCAATTTTGTAAACTCTTATTCCTTGAACCACGTTTGATTATAAAATCCCCTCGTAACCTGAGACTCTCTGGCTTGTTAGTCCCCCAGCTTTCTTAAATTCTTTATTTGTGTTGCCAAGTTTCCCTCATCTTTTCCGTTATCTCCTTATGTCCCATTTGCTGTTCATTTAATTTTAGGCTGTGCCTGTATCCTATCTGACTTTGAGAAGCTTGGTATCTCCTGAAATTATGCCAATTGTCCTCAGAGGGAGCTCCCCTTGGTGCCAGTATTTATTGTTCTGAACTTCTGCTTCGTCTCCCAGGGCCACCACGTCCTCTTCTCTTATTCCCTGGCTGTGTCCTAGGCCCTTCATGCCACACTTGACCTTCATCCTGGTCTCCCTGGCCCTGTCCTCCCACTGGTCCTCAGCTCAGTCCTGGTCAGCCACTATCGTGCTGGGATGGCCCCACACATCGTTATTTGTTTGTTTTTTTACACTAGAGCAGTGGTTCTCAACCTGTGGGTTGTGACCCCAGGAATTGTATTTAAGGGTCACGGCATTAGGAAGATTGAGAACCACTGGACTAGAGGAAGCTGAAAATCTCCTAATATCAAACCTGGCTCTTTTGGGAAAAACATCTTCTCTCCAATATATGAAAATGTCTTTTGCTTTATTATTCTAAGCATTTTATCTCTCTTACCTCCCAGAGTTGGTTCGGAGCCTGTGACGTACCTTTGCACAGATTAAATACCCATTAAAGTGCTCACACTCAAAATTCTCCACCAAAGACATATTCTGCCCTTGTACTTTGAAATGGAAGAACTACAGGTTTTTTTAAATGTTGCCCTCAATTTCTTACTCCACTCAGGGATAATTCAGCCTGTATATACCCTGTAGCTATACTAGTTGCTAGAATTTTTAAATACCCTGATGCGAGTTAGCTAATAGCTCCGGTTTGAGCTCTGCTACCACACACCTCTGTGCAATATTCTACCCCAAGTCTCCTACAGCTGCACAGCCATGACCTGACCCTGTCACTGCAGCTGGCTCAAGGCTCTGCACAAGCCCCTTTCCCAGCTGGCCTCAGTTGATTCTCCTTTCAAAGTGATTGTTTTTTTTTGAGACAGAGTCTCACTTTTTTACCTTGTGTAGAGTGTCATGGTGTCATAGCTCACAGTATCCTCAAACTCTTGGGCTCAAGTGATCCTCTTGCCTCAGTCTCCTGAGCAGCTGGGACTACAAGCGCCCAGCACAACGTCTAGTTATTTTTAGAGATTGGGTCTTGCTCTTGCTCAGGCTGGTCTTGAACTCCTGAGCTCAATCAATCCACCCTTCTCGGCTTCCCAGAGTGCTAAGAGAACAGGAATGAGCCACTGCACTCGGCCTTGAAGTGATTGTTAAGTATTTTTAAAATAAACAGTGAAAACACAGATTTCTTCCTGACTATTAGACAATCATAACACCATCATTTTCCCTCTTCCCTCACCTCAAGACAAACAAAAGAAACAAACAAAAGTAAGAACAGCAAAATAATCCACCTTGGTCTTCTTTCCCTAATTCTTTAGTAAATTGAATTCAACCACATGCACTGAACCCTTCTCCCTCACCTTCAGGGGCCCAAATTGAAACCGACCCTGAGGTCTGTGTGGTGTGGCCCCCGGTCACCTGCAGCTCCACCGTTCTCTCTGTCCCTCTTCCTTAGTCACACACTGACTGATGGTGGTTTCTCATGTGTACTGTTCCAATAAATCACATCTCGTGTCCCTGCCTCAATCTTGTTCAAGTTCATCTTCCACGGATCCACTAAAGCATTCTGTGAGAACCCCAGATTCCTCCCTTGCTTGTTTAAATCCTGCAGTGATGCCACTTCCTATGAGCCTTACCAACTCCAAACTCCTAAGAGATAGTTAACATTACTGCTCTGGGCATAGACAGAGACCTCTTCACAGGTTCTGAGGTCAGCTCATTGCGGATATCTGCTGACTGTTTTTTTTGGACAAATGCAGGGTATTAAATGCACTAAATGCTGTTTAATACACACTCTCAGCTTTCCTTTGCACAGTTGAGTTAGTGTTTTCTAGCTTCTGTCTGCCGTCCCCTTACCCGAATGTTATGAGGCTCTTACATCCCTGATGACCACAAAGTACAATCCTTAGAGGGATGAGCATCTCAATAAGCAAGTTGAACAGCAACTTGCATTTTCTGTGGTAGCAGAGCTCAACAGCAACAGCAGGTAACGTGAAGACCTGCCTTCCCTGAGACCCATTGCCTCCCTTAGGCCTGTGTCCTGAGAGCGCTGCCGTGGCACCAGGTGACGTGCGGAAATGCTCCTGGCAGTGCTGGTGATGATAAAGGACTGATGTAACACAAGGCCCACTCTGTCTCAAAAAAACAAACAAACAAACAAAAAAATGCAATGTAGGATCATAATAAAGGGAAAAAATGTGGTTGAAGGGAATATGAGCATTTTTGAGGGAGATGTGGTCCTTAGTATGGATGGGATCAGATCACAAAAATTGGCTTGATCCGTTTAATTTTTTCTAAGATTTTTGAAATTATATATATATTATATATATATGCATGTATTTTTTTCCTCCCAGGAAATTTAACATGCAGAAGCAATCATTTCCTTTCATTACATGGAGTCATGTAATTCTTTTGGCAAGCATTTTGACAAATTGGGATAAAAACTAAAAGAAATTACCAAAATATTATTAACACATATAGAAGACAAATTATATTCCAGAAAGTGGCTAATGTAGTGATTCTAAAACTGTAGTGTGCATTGAAACCCCTTGGGATTTTTGCCAAAATTTAGATTTTGATTCAGTATGGGGTGGGGCCCTCAACTCTATGGACCTGACAGGTCCCAACAAGCCCCTGTGTGGCTTGTCCACATACCCCAATTTGAGCGACGTGACTTCGAATCGTTTCCCATATACGATATTGAAAAATTGTAACAATCTAATAAAGTTGTGTTCATGTTTTTAGATATAGAGAAGTTTCAGTAAGAGATATTTGCACCATAACACTAAAAGTAGAAACATAGGCTATGAGGATAAGGTGTAAACAACTACAGAGAGTTAACTTACAATTGCAGAGTGGTACATTCCATTTTTTGATAAAAGGTTATGTCTCCTTCTTGGCTATTTTTCTGCTTTTACTGCCAGAAAACAGTGCATTTGTTAGAAAAGAAATTGCAGTGTCATCCTCAATTAGTGCTTAGAGTTTAATATTTCCTGACTAATATTCGGTGTCTGTTTTCTTTAAAAATAATGTGTTAAATTAGTTTTGTAAGCCAGGAGCATATGTTTTGGGCTTATTAATTTCCACTTAATGCACAGAGTATTTAAGCTAAGAAGAATTCTCACCTTACCTTGTAAGGTCTGCTTTGAAGATGTGAACAGTGCTCCTTATCCCAGCTGGTTTGATAGGACATAGATAATTCTGTTTAATCCAAGTTTTTATCTTTTGTCCTTGGGTAAAGTTGACAAATTGAGTTTCACTTTTAGTTTATTTATTCTGTCAGAGATTCTGAATCAGGAATTTAAAGTTGCTGTCTGACAGGAAAAAGTCAGCATCTGTTAGGTTGATTTATTATTTATGTATCAATTTTTATGGCATCTTTTCCTCTGAAGAGCAGAGCGAGAGAGCTCTATACATATTTCCCACACTTTTCAAATCACTTCTTAAAAAACACATATAAACATCCCTGCAGGAAAAGTGACAAAGAACCCTAATGAAGAAAACAGGAGAGAGAAGGCTTTAGGGCAAATGACGGCAGCTCTAACAGGAGGGGCCTGGTGGACTCAGTCGGGCTCACTCCCAGGGTCTGGGGGCCAGTGTGGGGCCATCCATGGGCTCACAGTGCCTCTGTCCCTCCTGGCCACCTCTTCTGGCCTGTCCACTTCTCAGATGCAGTATTCTGCCCATTAAGGCAATCAAGAGATTGAATGTGGTAATGAAACCTCAGGCCCACAGCAAAGGATCCTTGGTCTTTAATTCCTGTAGATAATGGAATTTCTTAGAAGGTGGGTTTGTGGTGGGCAGGAAAATGAAGGTCTTAAAACTTATGATATACTGTTTCATCTGTGACTAAAAGTGGCCACTGCTATATATCACGATTACATATGATTATTTTTAGTCATTTAATTATTTTAAATAATTAAAAATTAGTATTTTAATTATTTTAAATAAGGTAAAATTGAAAAAAACGTATTGAAAGCATTTACAAAGACTTCTTAGAGATAGGAAATCATATGTTACATGTTTTACTTTATTTACAGTAAAGTCATTGCTCAAAAAATTGAAATTTAAAAATGTGTTCAAATTATATTATCACCTTATATCTGTGATTTTGTGTAATGCCTAAATACTTGTGTTTTTTAATATTTTTAATGTTGAAGAAAACAATTAGAATGTAACTGATTAAATATCTCTCCCTGCACTCTCTTTACTGGGAAGTATGTACATTTGGTTAGATAGCTAAGGTAAAGGAATGTAATTTCTTTTAATTCTTTCAGAAATTCATAGTTCGAAATGTATGTCATAAAAAAGATAAAATTGATATCTTCTTGAAAATAAAATAGAACCTTGATAAGTGCATAATTTTTATGTTTCATAATAAAATTCCATAAATCTATCTTGAGCTTTGTATTCCTGGCTCATGTTAGTCTCCTCTGTACTTAGTTTTTCTGGTAGAAAGACAGCATTATAAAAACAGGAAGGTGCTAGGCAAGAAGCAGGAAAATATGGAATGGTGCTGTATTTTAAAAATGAAAGTTACCAAAGTAATTTAATATTCATTACTTTTTAAAACATTTATGAGGCTTAGAGGGCTCCCACACCTTAAATAATACCCGCCAACCATTTAAATGGAAATAGATCACTGGACTCAAACAAAAGGATAGAAAAACTTGACCACAACAGAGAAAAGGGCGCATTTTCCCACAGATGATGAAAGGTAAAATAAGGGTTAGGTTTTGTTGCTTTATTAACAAGTGAAAATGAAAACCCATCTACTCCAGCCGTCTGAGGTCAGGACAAGAAGAAGAAGCAGAGAAAAGAGGCCCTGTGCTTCCGTCATCCTGTGCCCCTGGGGCAGGACCGTGTGTCCAGGAAGCCTCCACAAGCATGATTTTCCCTCGATAGGTTGTACCTGGTGTATTGTTTGTGTGGAGGTATATAACCACAAAGGGAATGACCTGAGCAGGTTTAGCGATAAGGATGGTTCTCAAATCCAGGATCCATCTATGGTGCATCTTAGAATGGGTACAGGCGATTGCACTAATATACACAGCTATGATTTAACAATAAAAAAAAAAAAATCCAGGATCACCCTCTTTCATGACCTCTGTGAACTAAACTGGTGGAGACAGGAACTTGGAATCATACTTATTGTTTCCAACCATCCTCAATGAAACATTTGGGTTTCCATACTTCCCTTGCTGAGAAGAATATACTTATATCAAGCAGAAGTCTGGAGAAATATTTCATAAGGTAGATCCAATTCCTCAGTGAAAGCATCCTCTCCTGCCAAGTCAGTCCCTTTCAGTGTATTTCTCTATCACTCTGTAGGCTCTTGCTTTTTATCCAGCTTGCCTTGCTTCCATTTCTCCTTCTGTTAAAAGGAAGTCACAAGACTCTCTCTCTGCATCTCGTACTGTTAATAGCTCCACCTGTAAGCTGCTAGACTTCTTGGGAAGATACATTATTGTCTGCAGGGTCTGTGGACTTTCTTCATAGATACTTCTTGCAGGGTCTGAAAACTCTCTTCAAAGGAGTGAAAACAAACATATGGAAAAATACACACAGAACTCCAAAATTGATCACATTTTAGGTCACAAGTCTAACCTCAGTAAATTTAAAGGAATAGAAATTATTCCATGCATCTTCTCGGACCATCATGGAATAAAACTTGAATTGAGTAACAACAGGAATCTGCATACCCATACAAAAACATGGAAGTTAAATAACCTTATGCCGAATGATAGCTGGGTCAGAGATGAGATTAAGAAAGAAATCACCAATTTTTTGGAACAAAATGACAATGAAGACACAAGCTATCAGAACCTCTGGGACACTGCAAAGGCAGTTCTAAGAGGGAAATTTATAGCACTGCAAGCCTTCCTCAAGAGAACGGAAAGAGAGGAAGTTAACAACTTAATGGGACATCTCACGCAACTGGAAAAGGAAGAACATTCCAACCCCAAACCCAGTAGAAGAAAAGAAATAACCAAAATTAGAGCAGAATTAAATGAAATTGAAAACAAAAGAATAATACAACAGATCAATAAATCAAAAAGCTGGTTTTTTGAAAAGGTCAATAAAATAGATAAACCTCTGGCCAACCTAATCAGGAAAAAAAGAGTAAAATCTCTAATATCATCAATCAGAAACAACAAAGACAAAATAACCACAGACTCATCAGAAATCCAAAAAATCCTTAATGAATATTACAAGAAACTTTATTCTCAGAAATATGAAAATCTGAAGGAAATAGACCGATACTTGGAAGCACGCCACCTTCCAAGACTTAGGCAGAATCAAGTGGAAATGTTGAACAGACCCATATCAAGTTCAGAAATAGCATCAACTATACAAAACCTCCCTAAAAAGAAAAGCCCGGGACCAGATGGTTTCACGTCAGAATTCTACCAAACCTTTAAAGAGGAATTAGTACCTATATTACTCAACCTGTTCCAAAATGTAGAAAAAGAAGGAAGACTACCCAACACGTTCTATGAAGCAAATATCACCCTGATCCCCAAACCAGGAAAAGACCCAACAAGAAAAGAAAATTATAGACCAATATCACTAATGAATATAGATGCAAAAATATTCAACAAGATCCTAACAAACAGAATCCAGCAACACATCAAACAAATTATACATCATGACCAAGTTGGTTTTATCCCAGGGTCTCAAGGCTGGTTCAATATACGTAAATCTATAAATGTAATTCAGCACATAAACAAATTAAAAAGCAAAGACCATATGATTCTCTCAATTGATGCAGAAAAAGCTTTTGATAATATCCAGCATCCCTTCATGATCAGAACACTCAAGAAAATTGGTCTAGAAGGGACTTTTCTTAAACTGATAGAGGCTATCTACAGCAAACCCACAGCCAATATCATATTGAATGGAGTTAAATTGGAATCATTTCCACTCAGATCAGGAACCAGACAAGGCTGCCCATTGTCTCCATTGCTTTTCAACATTGTAATGGAAGTTTTAGCCACCGCAATTAGGGAAGAAAAGGCGATCAAGGGTATCCATATAGGGTCAGAAGAGATCAAACTCTCGCTCTTCGCAGATGATATGATTGTGTATCTGGAAAACACTAGGGACTCTACTACAAAACTCCTAGAAGTGATCAAGGAATACAGCAGCGTCTCAGGTTACAAAATCAACATTCATAAATCGGTAGCCTTTATATACACCAACAACAGTCAAATTGAAAAAGCAGTTAAGGACTCTATCCCATTCACAGTAGTGCCAAAGAAGATGAAATATTTGGGAATTTACCTAACAAAAGACGTGAAAGATCTCTATAAAGAGAACTATGAAACTCTAAGAAAAGAAATAGCTGAAAATGTTAACAAATGGAAAAACATACCATGCTCATGGCTAGGAAGAATCAACATTATCAAAATGTCCATACTACCCAAAGCAATATATAATTTCAACGCACTCCCTATTAAAGCTCCACTGTCATATTTTAAAGATCTTGAAAAAACATTACTTCGTTTTATATGGAATCAGAAAAAACCTCGAATAGCCAAGACATTACTCAGAAATAAAAACAAAACAGGAGGAATCACACTACCAGACCTCAGACTTTACTACAAATCGATAGTGATCAAAACAGCATGGTATTGGCACAAAAACAGAGAAGTAGATATCTGGAATAGAATAGAGAACCAAGAGATGAATCCAGCTACTTACCGCTATTTGATTTTTGACAAGCCAATTAAAAACATTCAGTGGGGAAAAGATTCCCTATTTAACAAATGGTGCTGGGTGAACTGGCTGGCAACCTGCAGAAGACTGAAATTGGACCCACACCTTTCACCATTAACTAAGATAGACTCTCATTGGATTAAAGATTTAAACTTAAGACATGAAACTATAAAAATACTAGAGGAGAATGCAGGGAAAACCCTTGAAGAAATTGGTCTGGGTGAGTATTTCATGAGGAGAACCCCCCGGGCAATTGAAGCAGCTTCAAAAATACACTACTGGGACTTGATCAAACTAAAAAGCTTCTGCACAGCTAAGAACACAGTAAGCAGAGCAAGCAGACAGCCCTCAGAATGGGAGAAGATATTTGCAGGGTGTAACTCTGACAAAGGTTTAATAACCAGAATCCACAGAGAACTCAAACGCATCAGCAAGAAAAAAACAAGGGATCCCATCGCAGGCTGGGCAAGGGATTTGAAGAGAAACTTCTCTGAAGAAGACAGGCGCACGGCCTTCAGACATATGAAAAAATGCTCATCATCTTTAATCATCAGAGAAATGCAAATCAAAACTACTTTGAGATATCATCTAACTCCAATGAGACTAGCCTATATCACAAAATCTCAAGACCAGAGATGTTGGCGTGGATGCGGAGAAAAGGGAACACTTCTGCACTGCTGGTGGGAATGCAAATTAATACATTCCTTTTGGAAAGATATATGGAGAACACTCAGAGATCTAAAAATAGATCTGCCATTCAATCCTGTAATTCCTCTGCTGGGCATATACCCAGAAGACCAAAAATCACAACATAACAAAGATATTTGTACCAGAATGTTTATTGCAGCCCAATTCATAATTGCTAAGTCATGGAAAAAGCCGAAGTGCCCATCGATCCACGAATGGATTAATAAATTGTGGTATATGTATACCATGGAATACTATGCAGCCTTAAAGAAAGATGGAGACTTTACCTCTTTCATGTTTACATGGATGGAGCTGGAACATATTCTTCTTAGTAAAGTATCCCAAGAATGGAAGAAAAAATACCCAATGTACACAGCCCTACTATGAAACTAATTTGGGACTCTCACATGAAAGCTATAACCCAGCTACAACTTAACAATAGGGGGAAGTGGGAAAGGGGGGGGTGGGTAGAGGGAGGGGAATCGGTGGGATCACACCTGTGGTGCATATTACAGGGGTATTTGTGAAACTTGGTAAATGTAGAATATAAATGTTTTGGCACAGTAACTGAGATAACGCCGGAAAGGCTATGTTAACCACTGTGATAAAAATGTGTCAAATGGTTTATGAAGTGAGTGTATGATGCCCCATAATCATATCATTGTATACAGTTATGATTTAATAAAAAAATTAAAAAAAAAATACACACAGAATAGACAATGAGAATCCAGCTGACATGAAGGAACCAAGTTTGAGACCAAAAAAGTTGTTTGGAACAGGTTGGGGCAAGAGATGGGGCTTGAATACCTGCGAAAATAATCCATGATGCCCCTGAGAGTATTTGACCATTGGGGGCCATAAAAGGCACAAGTGAAGGCGGCACTTTAAACAATTTTGAGCACTGTGCATAAAATGTGTCTGACTATTGCAGAGCCCCAGTCCTCATGTTAAGGACACAGAACAGAGGGATGTCATTTAGAATAAAAAGGACACATGTGGCAGAAATTTCAAAGAAAGTGACAGTAAGACTCCCTATCAGTTTGGAAATGATGTGCACACATGTCCACAGAGGGCGAAACCTGTGGAAATCAAGCAGGTGGGGAAGGGAAAGGAAGGGATGGGCAGAAACCTGCCTGGCAGTGCAGTGAGCCCATCCGAGTGTCGGGCTCACCTGTAGCCTGACTCAAGCTTATTTCAATGCAACCCAAAATATTTGTACCCCATGAATATTTTGAAATTTAAATAAGCAAATAACATAGGATCCCCAACACACTTTTTAAAAACAGAATTATATGATAGCTTACACCTATGTGTGTGTATAAAGTATATATGGTTTATACATTATAATAAAAATCTATAATTGAAGTTGATATTGAGAGTAGATTGTGTATATTTGTATTTTTTGTTTCAAATTAGTGCTATGTTGATAAAACAAAAAAGTAAATAAATTTAATAGCTAATATTTTCAAAGGCCAAAAGTTAAGATATAAAAAATGTATAACTTATAATATGACATTTACAGTAATTTCTACATTGAGTATCTTTCCAAATTACGGCAGCAGCTTCTGTCTGGTAGAGTCTAGGCATACTCGTTCACTTCACTCTGTGTGTGTGTGTTCGATCCAACCTTTTTGATTTGCACCTGGTTGCTTCCATTTTCCCTGAATGTTATGTGACCCTAAAGCACTTGGGGTTGAAGAGATGCCTGCCTCAGGGCACCCCATGCCTCCCCCAGTGCAGTCTGAGACCTAACTCACTGTGTAATGTGTCTTTTGTCACCAGCATCCAGCCTGGCTCAGAAGGTCCTGATCTTGGGTGTTCAGGACCCACAGGGCACCCCCTTTCCCCTGCTTGGGGTCCTGGCACACTGACCTGGGAGCATGAAAATGTTTGAACTTGGGCATGCTCCTGTGCAGGCAGAATGGGGACAGAAGACCCCATTCTTGGCAAGGGAAGACACCCCCAGAAAAAGGGAAAAATTAAAAAGTAAGCTGAGTGAATTGGAACAAAGAAAAGTCAGCTAGTTTGCTTTTAAACCAGCCGCTGCTAAATTTCTTATTTGAGCAAGTTTCCTGCTTTTTCTAGAACTCTAGCCTATTGGGAATACAGCTTACTAATACCCTTTGTGGGTCTGTTAACACTCTGAGGAATAATGGCTATAGAAGAGGCTGTGGCAAGGCCTGGAAAGATACATTAACTAGGCCATTTCCTGCCCAGTAAACTGACAAAGCAGATACCCATTGTGGAGATTTGCATTTGGCTAGGGCAGAGATCAAGGGACAGCTTGAAGCCCTGACATCTGGGCAGGAGAGCTTATATCCCTTATGGCAGAGGAAGACCCTCTGTGGTGGTGATGAGAGGAAAATTCCTCTTTCCTACTGATTCTTCAGAGGAGATTGATGCCAGTGGTGTTTTACTCCACAGGGGACTACCGAAGTTTTAACCCCTCCCTAGGAATCTGTGTGTGTGACCTCAGACAGGAGGCTGCCCCCACACAAGGCTCAGGTTCTGCTCAGATCCTTAAAGTTAATGATTACAGAAATAATAGGAGCTGATATGCTCACTCAGAGAAACTGTTGGTGTCTTTGTTCCCTCCCACAGCTTACCCTCTGGGCAAATAGGCTTCAATAAAAGCTGAGTGGAACAGACACTTGGGGCTATCACCAGAACCCCACAAACAGGTGGTGGCCCCCTGAGTTCCCACCTTTGAAAATTCTATCTGTGTCTCTTGTCTCATTCTTTCTTGTTGTTCCTAACTTTATATTTCTTCAGTCGGTCCTGGCCAGTTCCACAGGTCTTAGTGGACCCTGCTCCCGGGGCAGGACCCCAACACCCCTGTGTATAGATTCTGTTGTTGCTGCCCTGCACTGGCAGCGGGGACTTTCCATGAGGACAGTGGCCTCCCAGGACTCTGTCTGCAACAGAAGTCACAGCCACCTCTGCTCTCAGACCTCCCACCCTCTTTGTTTTTTGTTTTTTTTTTTTTAATCGACATCTGTTCTCCTAGGAACATGATTATCTTCTTGCTATCCAAATTGTCCCAATCCCTAGAGCAGTCACCAGATTTTAGCTACCTTCCTCTGCAGAGAACACAAGGTCTGTCCTCACTATGTGGTTCATGCCAGACTTTCCTGTGAGTGCCCAGGTGTTGAGGCTCTGCAGGAGTTAGGTGAATTCCTGATTTTGCACACACGTCCACTGTCCACAGTGTGACCTGTGCTGCTCTGGATTAAAGGTTTTAATGACAAATGAAGCTGCTATGCCAGAGGCGGTTTCATGGTGTTAGCATTTGTCTTTTGTGTGGATAAAAGCGGATAACATTATTTGCTAAAATCATGAAACTTCTCAGCACAAGACATGTTCATAATTCCTTATTTGGTAGAACTTTTCATTGAGTTGACTTGCAATGGAGATGTTTTAAAAACTCTGAGTACAACTTAGTAGCCCTCTTAGGAGGTAAAGAGCTCATTTTTAATGCAGCAGAGTTGTATTAAAAATTCTGTTGGACAATAATTCTGCTACTCTGTGCTTAAAGGAAATTTCATGGCTTGGGGAAAAATGAGTGACTGATAGGACATCAGGGGTAAAATTGTCCTTAAGGGTTTTGCCTGAGTTGTTAAGAAAATGAATAATAATGGGGAGATCAAGACAGGTGATGACATTGGCCTTAAAATGTGCTGATTTTGATTTTATGCACATTGGGTTTTAGAAAAGGAAACTTCTAGCAGAGAATATGAGGTTCATTGGGGGAAAAGTAATAATTTATATCTGAGAATTAACTTTGTAACATTTAAATCAAAGGCCTTAGGAAGAAAGAAGACAACTAGATTTTGAATAAAAAATATTGTTAGCTTTCATAAATAATATTAAGATTTTGAGAAATAGCATTGCATCAGTTGAAGTTAGCCTGAATAAATACTACTGGGCAGCACCAAGCCACTGAAAGTTACTTACACCATTGCAGATGATTTTAAAAAATGAGAAAATGCATGGTAAAGAAAGGGAAAAAGCAGCCTTAAAATCATCACCCATGGCCACAACTATTAACATTTAAATAAATTTGCGTCACTTTTTAATATATAGTTAAATCTTTATTTAGTTGAAGCTTTATATTATACCTAAATTTATTTAGTCGAATCTTTATTTTATACTAAATTTAGTGTCTTCTTGGTTTTGTGTAAACTTTTGTGATGTCAGTAAAACTCTCAACTCATCATTTATCAATGATACCTTTCTTGAATCCCGTAGAAAAGTGGTTGGGCGGCTGGCTTTGGAATCAGACAGTTCTGATTAAATTCTGGTCACTATGAACCATGACGAGCACCTTGTGTAGCAACAGTGTCTGTCACTGTACTTTTACAGCTTTTCTGGAATTATGTGTTTCACTGTTGCCTCATTTTCATATTTCTCCCTTAAGGACTCTTTCATATTTTTCCATCCATTTTTTAAATAATTTATTTCTTCCCTCCCTCTCTTTCTTCCTTCTTAGTTAGAACTACTTTTTTCAACTTGAAATTGGAAAAGAGGAAACCTGAGACGGATCAACTTCAGCTCTCATGCGACATCCCTTTCTTATTCTCAGCCTGTTTTAGGCAAAAAGGCCACGGGACGTGTCGTCTGTAGGCGCCTCTGCACCCAGTCCGGCTAATGGCGGGTGCCCTGGATTTGGGTAGTTGCCTCTTCCTTGTCTGGAAATGAGAGCCAAATAATTTGGGACACAGGCATTGACCCCCCCACGTTTACCCGAGTCCTCTCCTGCCCTGCTCAGAACCTTTTGCCCTAGTGCTGGTCTCCTGTCCACCTTTCACTTCTGACATTTCCCAGGGCCACCCATCCCCTCTCTCTCCTAAGTTGGGAAAACTAACCAGCACCTGGTTGCTATGGTGAAGACCCACGTGGGAAGTGCAAATTCAGGAATGCTAGAGAGTTCTCAAAAATCCCCATTCTCCGAAAAGTAGCAACCAAAATGTTGTCACCATCTGCAAGACCTATTTCCCAAGAGTTTTCAGCATCACAGATTGAGTGAAGACAAATTTTAGGTTATTGTTATTTCTATTATCTTAAAAGATAATCTAGGAAGGCTGTTTTTTTTTTTTAATTTTGTGGAAGGAGTTGGGTAGGGTGTGCATGCATGTGTATGTGTGTTTGCGTGCATGTTTGTGTATTTGTATGGAGCATGAAGTCACAGAAAAGATTTTAGTGACTTTATCAACATGGTAGATGCAAAATACAGAATTGCATGCTACCTCAGATCATATCAAGGAAAGACTGGAGGATATCTGTTGGCTTTTTGGCCAATGATTTATGGAACTAGCTGACTGAGCCTCCATTCCATCTATAATTACAAGGAGCAGAGGTGAAGATGTCACGGTGAAGCACGTCCTCCCCTGCTGTTGTCCCCAAGCCCATAAAAACTTGTTTCTGACAGTTCCAACCTTAAGCAGGTTCTCATGATGTCTCCAGCATTGGGATACGTTAGATTTAAAATACATACCGTGTTTAAAGATACATTAAGCACCTTTTCCCTTAGAGGAGTAAGGCCTAAAGCAATTTTCTGTGTCTCATATACAGTTTTGGTATTTATAGTAATTAACATGTCAAGCTAAGGATATAAGGATGAACTTTGTTAAGTATTAGAGCTTAAATTCACCAAGTAAATCTGTTGCTACCCAGGATGCCTATTTTTTACATTTATTCAAGTCATTTGTTTTATTTCACAAGAAATAGAAACTCCAAATTTTGGGAAATTTTAAAATAACTTTCAAATATTTAATTTTTAAGGTATAAGCATAATTTTTCAATTGAGTTTTAATCTTAAATCTTATAATTGGTGATCTTAACAAATTTGTGTAAGTTTTCATGCTTCATATAATAGGTAGTGTTTGCATTTTACTTAATATGCAGGTTTCTGTTAAGTTTTGTGTAAACATCTTAGATCTATGGTTAGTAAACTTCGTTGAAGGAATTAAGGAAGTCAGAATTAACTGGTTGCCATCCAAATAACTATCCCAGGAAAACAGGTGCTGTTCAGGGAAGGCAGGTAACTTATCTAGATCACACAGCTAATAATCTACACCATCGTTAATTTTACTTTTATTAAAATTTTCAAACATACTCAAAATGAGAAATAGCAGCACAATGAATAGACACATGCGCAATGCTAAGCCTAAACGCTTATTAACTCTTGGCCAATCTTGTTTAATCTGTATGCCTTCCCATTTTCCTTAACCCCTTTTTTTATTTTGAATCAAGTATTCATATTACTTATGTATAAAAGCAAAAAAATTATTATTAAAGAAATTGTCAAAAATACTATGCTTATGCTTTAAAGTCATAATTTCTTAATGTCATTAAATATAAGAGGCTTAAATATTGATCTCGTTTCCCCCTGCGTGAGTTAGTATTATGAAATCAACACATAGAAGGTGGTTAATGCCATTGGTCTCTTTTAACCTAAAGCTCCCCTCCTCCTTTTCCCCCTTACATTTCAATTGCTGAAGTAATAGGTCATTTGATAGAATTTTCCAGCTTCACTGCCATTTTCTGTTATTTCATGTGTTACGCTGTCCCTCCCTGGATAGTCTGTAAAGTAGGTGTCCAGTTTAGATTGAATAGGGAGGAATTCTACATCTTAAAATATTCTTTCATAGGTAATATTAATAACCCATTTCAAGAAGAATCTATTGTCTAATTATCTCTCTTTTTGGAGCTATTTCTGATTATTTCACTAAGTGTTGCAAAATTGTATTATTATTATAATTCTATTAATATTCTTTTATTAGCTGGAATACCACTATGAAGAGGAAAATTTCCCCTATCAATTGTGTGGTTACCCTGACTTACAGTTCCTTTAGAAAGTTTAGGATTATTGCTTGTTTTTTTTCTATATTTGTAAGTTTTTAAAAAGTAATTTATTATTTAAATGAGTTGGTTATTACATATAGCATTCTTCACAAGTAATCAGTTAGATTCTTTTAAAATATTGTTGTAAACTTATAGATTTAAAATCAATGCATCAGTCTTCCATTTAAAAATACAATTTTAATAAAATGATAACAACAGCTAGTTTTAGGTTAATACTAGCATACTATAAACACCTTCTCTTTCTTACTTTCTCCACTTAGGAATATATTACTCAATAGCATATGCAGCTAGTTTATACTTTTATATTTTTTACAAATATGTATACTTCCTTATACACATATGAAGTATTTTATTCATTAAATTTCTTTTCTCATGATTATCACCAGTTGTTTGTTATTGTAAATTATGACGGTCTAAATGACAATCATTTGCATGTGTCTTTCAAGTTTTTTCCATGATATCTTCAGGATAGATTCTAGCAGAGGGATTTTCTGGGTTAATGATTAAATAGTTTTCTATTTTGCTAGATTCAGCCGAATTCACTTCCAAATGGGTTTTATCATTTTGCCTTCCCTCCAGTAACACCACGTGTCCCTTTGACACCACTCTCACAAAAACACTCTAATTTCCGGAACTTTGCCAATTGCAGGGGCACTGCACACGAGTTGACCAATGACAAGTTGGTGTTTTCTGTGTTCTGCTCGTGCCTATTCATGAGCTAGTTCACATTGTTTGTAGTATCATAAAAGTAATTCTAACATTCACATTGCAAAAACAAGTCATATGCTTCTCCATCTAATTCTACCTGTTAACTCCATTCCACATTCAAGTAAAATGTGATCCTACTGATTTCTTTTTATGTATTTCAAAGCTATACCTGAGTACCTCAGTGAAATGCTGGTGTGATCCCTCGTCAGCTCAGCCCACCTCTGTGCTGTGTAAATGAGGTAGTTCCATCCTGTCTGTGGGTTCCTGGGGAGATGATCTATGCTCATCGGTGTGATGGAGTTTTGACCAAATTGCTTTCAGGGTATTTCATTTTTCTGCTAAATTTACAAACACCATTTCAGACAAAGAAAGCTTAGATGAAAGCTTAAGGATTGAACCACAGTGCTGATGTTGTGTATCACGTCCGGAAATTGATATACTGCTTTCGTTTACTGTCCTGAATTTTATTTTTTTTTTGCCAAAAACTAGTTATTTTTTCTTTAAAGCACACCACTGACATCCCCCCCGGGCCTTCCTCTGGAAATTCGCTCAGAACTAGCAGCGGTTTTGAGCTGTGCCCGAGCAGCGACTGCTCCTGTCTGTCCAAAGACACAACTCAGCCTCCCTCCACGGAAAGCAAACAAGAGCACTAGTCGGTGAAAATGTGTACAAGATGGGTGTAGAAACCAAACACAGAGGCAGTGCGTAAAACGTTTAAATCTGAGCGCATTCATTTTTAGAAGAAATGAAAATTAGCCCGGGTTTCCAAAACATCTCAGGTTCTGTCTGAGCTCTCATGAGAAGTTTTTGCAGATGAATGAGCTTTTATATCATCAAGGGATAAGCGAATAACTTTAATTGATACTTATTCAGTATGAAACCAAGCATGACATATCAATTCCACAAAGCTCAGCTCCACAAATCCTGCTGTTCCCGCCGGACGAGGCTGTGTTGGGGGCTGTGCAGAGCACGGAGGAAGGAACTGTGGGCTCTGACTTCGGGGTCACCATCCCCCCAGGATAACTCCGTTATCTCCTTTTGATCGTCGGGTCCTTTTGGAGAAGCCCATATCCCTTTACAGCTCGTACTGAATTATTTCGGAGACTGTACCCAGGTCATGTAGTGCTATTTAGAGCTACTTTTCTGTGAACCTCTGAAACGGGGCTAAAGTATTTTAACAATTTAAAATACATTTAAAAACTTAGTGTGGAGCCTATTCCTGCTTCTGTGTATAGTGCAGGGAGATGTAGACGTCGTTACCAGCAGAACGTGAAGGGAGGAAGGCCTGGAGTCGATCCCCTCCCCGCTCACCAGGTCAGATCAGTGTCTGGACTGCAGCAGGTGCAGCGGGCGGGGCTGACCCCGGTGCCCAGGAAGACCAGGCCTCCCGTAGCTGAGAGCGGCTCCTTCCCCAAGGGGAAGAAAGAGCACCAGGAATTTTTGGGTTTTCAGGGAATATTTGTAAAGAGCGTATCACAATAAAGCCCAGACCTCACGGCTATATGTACACACAGGTAACAGAATTCAACTCGAACCCCCCAATGTATTACAATTAAAATAAAGGGAAGAGAAAATAACATAGTGGGTAGAAGCATTTTTATATTTCTTTTTTTAATAAGCCAGTTTCCCTGTCTGCCGTAAGCCTTTTCCATGTGAGAGGAGCCGGAAAAGAATAAAAGTGTAGATAAAATCGCTCTGAGAGAGGAAACCGCTGAAATACCAACCGCCCCCGGCGTGGTCATGGCAGGAAGAGCCAAGTGGGAGGAGCCGGGGGCTGACCTGCCGAGGCCGGACCTCATCTTCAACCCGAAATCCTCTAGTGGAAGGTGTGTCATCACCCAGGGGTCACTGAGGCCGAGAGCCGCAGCCCCCGGCCCGGCGGGGACTGTCACAGAGACGGCTGGGGTGCGGGCAGGAACCCGCTGAGGCCGTGCGTCTGTGGTCAGAGGAAGAGTTCGCGGTTACATCCTTGAGTTATCCTTGGTTCCCTTTGGTTCTGAGACACCCAGAGTTTCCTACCTGCTCCCTATTAGGGGGTCACTGAAGGCAGCTGGGGTCTGTGGGCACCACATGGATCAGGGCCGTTCAGCAAGGGGGCGAAGGCTGTGTGGTGGGTTGAGTCCAGGAACCGTGCTGAGCAGGGAGAAGAATCCGTGTGTGTACCTGAGTGTGTGTGAGTGAGACTGTGCACGTGCATAAGTGTGAGTGTGTGTGAGTGTGCATGAGTGTGTACGTGAGTGAGACGGTGCATGTGCATGAGTGTGTACGTGAGACTGAGTGTGTATATGTGTGCATGTGCATGAGTGTGTATGTGACTGTGCGTGTGCATGAGTGTGCATGTGTGTTAGTGTGTACATGTATATAAGTGTGTGTGCATGTGCATGAGTGTGTGACTGCACATGTGTGTGCATGAGTGTTCATGTGCATTACTCTGTGCAAGTGCATGGGTGTGTGTGCGTGTGTATAAGTGTGTGTGGGTGTGCATGAGCATGAGTGTGTATGTGACTGTGCACGTGTGTGTTCATGTGCATTACTGTGTGAGTGTGTGCAGGTGTGTGCAAGTGAATGAGTGTGTGTCTTTGTGCATATGTGTGTTTGAGTGTGCATGGGTGTGTGCACATGTGTGCCAGTGTGCCTGTGACTGTGCATATGAGTGTGAGTGTGCATGTGTATGAGTATGCATGGGTGTGTGCACGTGTGTGCTGGTGTGCCTGTGACTGTGCATATGAGTGTGTGTAAGTGTGCATGTGCATTACTGTGTGAGTGTGTGTGTGAGTACATGAGTGTGTGAATGTGTGTGAAATGCCAGTGAGAGGAGCAGGGTGGGCCCAGTAAGTCGGACACCTCGCTGAGCACGAGCCACGTTGACTGAGAAGCTCCCAGTTCTTCCGCCCGGGATGAGCGGGATGAGCAGCAGGAAACCACACGCTGCTGGAGGCTGGGAAGCCGAGCAGCTGCTCCAGAGCCCAGCTGGCACCCGCACAAGAATCAGCGAGGGGCTGCCTTTGTCCTGCAGGTGTGTCCAACCTTTTGGCTTCTCTGAACCACATTGGAAGAAGAGTTGTCTTGAGCCATATGTTAAATGTACAAACACTAATGAAAGCTGATGAGCAAAAAAAAAAAAAAAAAAAGCCGGGGCATACTTTTTTGTGATCTCCACCACCACGGATAAGCAAAATGTCCTCACACAGTCTGTGTGCTTCATGGGTTGGATCCCCCCAAGTAAAGTAAACTGTCTTTAGTAAACCTGGTATCTTCTGAAAGTGGAACGGACGTAGAGTGAGGCATTATTTAGATGGATCAGAAACTGAATTGTATTTTTTAAAGGGGCTGAATTTTAAAAGAGATTACAAAGTATAAGACAAACATTTTTACTGTAATAGACAAGTTTATTATTTATGTTTACTCTGCTTTTCAGCAGCTGCTCAGAAAGTAAGATCGTTTATAGATAAAAGATCTACTTTCTGTGTACATTGAAGTGCAGTGTAAATAAATTTGTGACCTCATTAGAGTTACACTGCAGCTCTTCACTGTCAGTTCTGTACAGCAGTGGATGTAAGTAACTGGGGGGCAGAGGGAGGTCGTATTTTTCTTTATATCTGCTATGACTAGTATAATGCTTGGCAGATACAACATACTGAAATGTTTGTTAGATTGAAATAAATTTATTGTCACTAAGAGCATTTCCTTTGGAATAAAGTTTCCCTTGTGCTTTGGCTGAACAACCCTGGGCTACAATTCTAGTATTTTTCCAGAGGTTATGAATTTTGTAAGGTTGGTTCAGAGGCAGTCTCAGCAGAGGAATCAGCATGAAAAGGGAGGTAGAGTTAAGAATCATGGCATGTGTTTGCTAAATGGTGAGTCCTACAGTTCAGCTGCTTCGTAATTATCACTCTCAGGATTAATTTCCTTAACATCATTATTATTATTTTTGTTGTTGTTGAGACGGACTCTCAAGCTATTGCCCTGGGTAGAGTGCCATGATGTCACAGCTCACAGCAACCTCAAACTCTTGGGCTTAAGCGATCCTCTTGCCTCAGCCTCCCGAGTAGCTGGGACTACAGGCGCCTGTATAAATCAGGTTCCAATTAGGAGATAAAAGTCACAGAATAATTTAAATAGGGAAAATTAAACACAAAGAAATAGTGACTATGATATGGGGTTGACAAATAGAAGAAAACTCAGAAGAATAATATTAAAAAATAGCAGATATAGGGAGAAGCCTGTACCTCTAAGGCTGATGCCCAACAGATAAGAGAGAGATGAATCTGGACAACGCTCCTCCCAGCACTGAGACCCAGGCCTGTCGCCCAGAGCCCCTCTGACTCTTAGAGGGTGGCAGAGATGCTGGCTGAGGGGCTGTAAGGCAGGATCACTGAGCATGTGTCCCCTGGAGTGAGGGTGCAGCTGATTTAGATCTAGGAAAATCCTTGCTCTCCATTTGGAGGAAACCTTCCAAGACCCCAGTGAAGGCCTGAAACTGCGGACAGTGCCAAACCCCATATCTACCATGTGCTTTTTACCCTGTAGACGTATATACATGCATGCGATAAAGTTTAAGTTATAAATTAGGCACAGTGAGAGATTAACAACAATAAATAATAAAATAGAACAACTGTAACACTGCTCTGTAATAAAAGTTGTGTGAATGTGGCTTTTCTCTCAAAATAACTTACTGTACTTCACTCACTCATCTTCTTGTGATGATTCAGACGATCAGACGCCCACATGACCAGGTGAAGTGGGGTAAGTGGCGTGGGCATTGTGATGCAGTGTTAGGCTACTACGGACCTCTGATGGTTCCCTTGAAGGGGAGTTGTCTGCTCTGGGTGATCCTGGGTGACTGGGCCATGCTGATGTTGACAGCTGGACATCCACGAGTGACAGATATGGAGCATCTATCCCTTGATAGATGGAGCAGTGCAGCATGAATCCCAGCTGAGACAGACAGGATGGTGCAAGATTTCATCACACTGCTCAGGACAGGATGCAATTGTAACCTTGTGTGTTACTTTTAGAAGTTTCCACGTAATGTTTTTAGACTATGGTTGACCCTGGGTAAGTGAAACTACAGAAGTGGACCTTAGAGCGTGGGGGACGACTCCATGGCAAAGCTGTAGGAGGGGCGCAGGGGAGCTGTTCACAGACGTGTGGGGATGGTAGTGACGCCTCCTGCAAAGCAGACCCCCACACAGAGGTGCTGTGCACCACTGGCCATGGGCCAGGGCCACATGTGCTGCGCAGCCTGGCAGGTACCACGTCGGAGCCAGGAAGAGAGGCACTGCTGTGACCAGTGTCTCTCCAAAGACATCTGCCTCTGGTAAAGCGCCACATCACACGGCTGGCAGAGGAGAGACAGTTAAGTGTCTGGGAGCTGGAGCAGGCAATGAAGGATAAATTTGAGGCTAAAAGACAATAGACTGATGACTGGCAGAAGACTCTTGTTTGCATCACGAAAATTAGACAACTGAGTGAGAGACTTTTGTGATTTTCTTTTCACACAAGGGATCAGAAAGGCCTGGAGTTCAGATCCTCATGTGTTTAGAGTCCAGCATGAGTTGCTGCGGGTGAAGACGGGTCGGGCAACTGTGTAAGGCAGCTCATGGCAGCATCTTGTCAGAATGGTCACAGCAAACCAGGTGGGAGGAAATGGGGCTTCTGAAATCTCTAACTTAGGGACGCTTCCTGCGTGACCTCTGGATTTTATCATGCAAGTTAGGTTGGTAAATAATAAGAATTCATAGTCACTGGAGTTTCATATGGTGAAATTAACTGGCAGGAACATTCCCCTGGACTTGAAGACACATTTTCATATGTATATATGGAGTTCTACTTGCTATGTTTAGACAATGGTCAAAGAGACAAGCTGTGAGAACTGTCTCCCAGAAGGAGGAACCAGCCACTCGGCTTCTGGGCAGATGGTGCCTGTGACAGGGTGAAGGTCTGAACCTGTCCTTCAGGATTGGCGTGGCCTGCTCTTTGGAGCATTTAGACCCTTCTTACCTTTCCCCCCTTTTCTGGAGTCTCTGGCTACCTGTCTGACCACTTGATAGAGGCAGGTACCTGAGGACACGCCCAGCACTGCCCAAGGGCCTAGTGGTCAGGTTTCCAGGTGTGCTGGACTCTCATAGGACCGGGCTTCAGACTTACCTGTGATAGCCTCAAATGACTGTATATAACCTTTCACTTATAACTTATTTGAACTCAGAAAGAGAAATCTTCTTCCAGAACCCCAATTCTCACTTGGGGAAATGTGCAAAGATTTCCAGTGATGCTGGACTCACTACCCCTGTGTCCACACTCACTACACTTACCTTGGAACGAGCAGCAGCCTGCCAGCGGGGCTCACCTGCTCCCTTCCCCTCCACTCTAGGACAGGGGACGTGGAATGTGGCGCTGAAGACCTGGTGACTGTCCTGGGAGTGTCCTGCGGAGCTCCAGCGGGAGGGGACGCCAGCCCAGCCCGAGCGCTGCATCCTGGAGCTCCCGGCAGCATTGTGCTGAGACGCCCCTCACGCTGGTGCTCCTGGTCCCTGACTGAGCATAGCAAGGGGTGAGGGACTATGCCTAGGAGACAGGGGACTCCTCTGACTGCAGCTTTGGCCTGAGACTGTCCGAGGCCGTGCCAACCCTTCCTTAGACTGTCCTGCGGGCAAGTCACTTCCACGGGCCCTTTCCCACCTGCCTTCCCACATCTGTGGTCACCTGTGTCATGCTGTAGCTCCTCCAGTCTTTCCTGGATCTTTCTTGTTTTGCCATAAACAATTCACCAGATGAAATCCTCGCATTCCTTATCCTGTTTGTCTGCGTCATGGAGGTCTTGGACTAACTCAGGTATAATTTCAGATAAACTCGTTCAAGTCTGGGCTCTGCCATCCGCTGTTCACCTGGCCCGTGTCTCACTTAACTCTCTGTGTTCCACAGCATAGTCATCTATGATGTGGAAATAATGAGGGTTTTTACTACATGGTGTGTTAAGAAATAAACAAATTCATACGTATTTAATGCAGGTAAATTCTAGCTGTCCCCACACGACCACATTTATATCCCTGTTTTCTTTTTTCTTTCTTTCCTTTCTTTATTTTATTTATTTATTAATTTATTTATTTATTTTTGCAGTTTTGGCCAGGGCGAGGCTTGAACCCGCCACCCCCGTTTTATGGGGCCAGCGCCCTACTCCTTGAGCCACAGGCACCGCCCTATATCCTTGTTTTCTATAAGGCAGTCTAGATGAGAAAAGCCATTATGAACTGTTTTTCATAAAACAGTTTTTCAACATATCTTGTTAGGTATTTCCCGAACTCATACTTCCAGGGTATGAGGGGGGGAAAGGTGAAGTTGCTGTATCTGGGAAACTTCAGAGCAGCACCCAGGCCTTCATACATTCCTATCACAGTAATTAACAGCAAACATTTCCATACGCATAACTGGAAGACCCCACGTTGCTGCATTTGACCACTTGTCATGAATCACATGAGACGGTGAGTTGCGGGAGTCGGAGGGATGTGACCGGGGCTGAGGACACTCTGCTTGCAGATGGAGCTGTGCTGGACTGGGGGGCAAGGAGCAGACTGCAGTGAACAACAGCGTGGAGTATGCTCCTTGTTCATCTCATACCGTATCCATGTTATAGTTGATGTTTTTAAAGCATTTTCATATGAACGATCTCTAATAATTCCCACGAGTACCTGAGAGGTGACAGGACAAGCGTGACAATTCGAACTTCCATCAAGGTGACTGGCAGATGTAGAGAGAGCTTTGCTCATCCTTCCTTTGTAGTTTAGTGAAATTCTAGATGGGATGAGGAGCTGGATGAGTTACATCACATCTAAAAAGTGGATCCATCTGTCTTCAATATGGTATAAAGCGGGTCTCATGGGGAACCTCCGAGACGTTTCAAGGTATTACGGAGTAGAAATCACTCTGGGCTTTGTCCAGAAAACTGGACTCTGTTGGGGACTCGGGGCATTTGTCCAAGGCTGTGTGATGTGATGACAAACAGTTTCCAAACATCTAGTCCTGTCTTGCTCAACTGGCCTCTCTAAAATCTACAGCTGTTCGGTCCATTCCATGGCTGCTGTCAGGGTTCTGTCCAAAGACAAAGAGTGAGTAGGTGACACCCAGACTTCAGCCTCCCCGGGAATGAAAATGTGTCTGATCGCTCAGCTGGAGCTTCTGGAGTGGATGCCAGCACATGCACCATGGACCTGCCTTGGAAGTGAGTGCAACAGGCTTTCATTTGTATAAAGCGGGTTTGTGGCCCTGGCCTTTGAGACACTAAAGAAAAATTCTGTAAGACTTTTGAAATAAACTTTGTCATTTCCCGCTGATGTGTGGTCATTCTTAGAAAAGCCTGCTCTTCTGTGGAAACACACTCAAGTTTTCTAAATTATCTCTGTCTGTATATATATATATATATGACATGGGGAGAAAGGTTTATGTTTTAGCAAGGCTTTAAAGTAACATTTGTCCTCTCTTAAAAAAATAGTAACATAACAGTATGTTAAAAATAGAATGTTCTGCTCCAGTTTAGGCTGAGATCCAAGAAATTAGGTGATAAACAGTTCCACCTTTCAAAGCGTGAGATTCTAGATTACTCAATCAACACCTTAAAAGATATTTGAGGAAAGTTCTTGTGACCTGTGGCAGAACGATTGCATCTGTCCAAATAAAGGTGGACGCTGAGGAGTCGGCTGACAGGGCCGACGTTTCTCCATGGGAGGGCGGGGTCCCTCTTCTCCTGTGTCAAGTCAGTGGGGAGGGGCTTCAAGGACCACTTAGAAATCTTTTAAAAATATTATTTTTATTAATTTCTTCTACTATGTTTCTATATTTGAGACTATTTTCTGTTTTTTTTTTTTTAATTTTTTTGTTTTAAAATATTAAGGTGGTTCAAGTGTTTTGTTCCCTGTTACTGTATCGGCACTCACCGCACCCCACAGTTTGTACCCCTCATCCAAGTCCCATCCCTTCTTGGCGTCTGTTGTTCTGTATGTTTCTCTTAACTCCAAATTATTGGTGAATAATCCTGATGGGTGTTGCCCTAAGTCAAGGGTGCATGTTTCCTTCCATTGGACCAAATGTAAGCCAACTGCTGAAGAAAGATTCTTCAAACACCCAGGATGGACTTTCCCACGATGCCCACCTGGCGGATGATAGAACCTCCAGGTAGTGAGGGAGCGGAGAGGAAGCTGGAAGGCTGACCAAAGTGCCATGTGGGAACTGCTGGTGAGAGCCCCGGCCTGTGTGGCTGCATCAGAGAACTCACAGAGCCTTACGGGAGAAGAAGCAGCTCTCATCAGCTCTGCCCACACCCTGACTATGTCACAACCAGATCCACCCTCACGTCTTTTTCCTCCTTCTCCACCTCGCACTCAGGGCATGCTAGAAATCAGTTGGCATGTGGATCAGAAAAGAACAGGACAGAGGGAAAAGTGAACCATGTGCTCAATTTCACTGCAGGCTCTCACACTTTAGGCAGACCCTGGTAGAAACAGAGAACGGTTTTAATTTTCATTTAAAAACACCTTTTATGAGGTAATAGATTTATTTATATTTTCCTATATATTTTAATAGTTGTATTTACATATAACATTCACCCACTGCAGATACTTTTCAATAAATCTTAGGAGCCCCATTGACTGTACAGCCACACCTAAACTTTCAGAACATCTTCATCTGCTCGGACATTTCTCTCATATTTCTTTATGTCAGTCCCTGTCCCCATGCCTGGCCTCAGGCAGCTGCCCGTGGGCTTCTGTCTGTCTGTTTCCCTCCTCTACACATTTCAGAGCCATCGAATCACGGAGGACGTATGACCTTTCACTCAGCATATTTTTGGGGCTCTTCTGTTATAACATGTATCACTGGTTTCTTTTCCTTTGTGAATATTACTCCACAAACTGTACATGTTACAATTGTTGTTCTAGTCTTCAGTTGATGGTGCTCAGACTTTTTACAGTTTGGCTACCACAAATAACGTTGCTGTGAATATTCCATGTACTAGTGTGTATGTGAACATTTTTTCATTTTTCCTCGGTACACACCGAAAAGTGGGGTTGCTGCTTCATAGGGGGAACACACTAGTTTACTAGTATATGTTCTTGAAAACACTGTGAAAGCGTTCTATTTGCTCTGCGTCCTTGCCAACTTGGGATTGCCTGTTTTTTTTTTTGTTATTGTTGTTTTTGCAGTTTTGTTTTTGGCCACAGCTGGGTTTGAACCTGCAACCTCCAGTCTATGGGGCTGGTGTCCTGCTCCTTTGAGCCACAGGCGCTGCCCTGGGATTGCCCGTTATTTTGAGTGGAGTCTTTCTAGTAGGTGGTGATGGTGCCACACTGTGGATTTAATTTACTTTCCTCTGAGGAATAATGCTGTTGGGCGTTCTTTCTTGTGCTTCAAACTTTGTTTTTCTTTACCTGTTTTTTTGGGCTATTCGAAGTTCTTTACGTCCTCACGTGTTTTAGAATCAGCTTGTTAATTTCTATCAGAAAGCTTGTTAGGATTTTAATAGGTACTACATTGAATCTACAGGTCAATCTGAGGAGAATTGCTGCAAAAGTTTAAATTTAAAGGATGTTTAGAATTAAAAAGTTTTTACACAGGGATGAGCGTATCAACCACCAAGCTGCAAGTGTCCTTCTGTACGGATGTGACTAGAAAGCATTCAGTATCTGAGAGTTACCAAATGTGTCCTGGGACCGCCACTGAGTTTCACCTGGGAACAGAGCAGAGCCTGCCCCCTGAAAAGTGGGTTCAAGGGGCCAGTCAAGAGGAAAAATAATGCTGTAGAACGTCTGCGTCCATTACACCTCTTCTTTTACCTTACTGATTGAAATTTTATTCAAAGTCATTTGAGATAATCAGATATTATCTTGATTCTTTCCCTTAATCTTATGATAGCTCGTGACTAATTTACCTGTGAATCAGGAAATTCAGCAGTATAAGCACTCCACTTTTTTTGTATTTTCCTCAATCCATTCTTTTATTTATGTACTTATTTGTCAAGTCAAAAACATGCAGAGAGAACAAGAAGTCTGAAGCCAGCTAAGAATCAATTTTTTACAAACCTCAAGGAATTGCAAAGATTTTTTATTTTTTTTTTTGCAGTTTTTTCTTGGGGGGCCAGGGCCAGGTTTGAACCTGCCACCTCCAGTATATGGGGCCAGCACCCTACTCCTTTGAGCCACAGGTGCCGCCCCAAAGATTTTTTTTTTACAAGCCAAAGAGAAAAGAGCACGAAGGCTGGGGTCTGTTGCCCTGTGTTCTGTGCACAGCCTGCACTTGCCCAGCAGACGTTTTGTGTAATTACCCACAGGAAATAAGGACTTCCTGGGAAAATCATATGGGTTAGTCACTCATAAATTGTTAGGAAATAAAGGGAAACATTATTTGGTCTTAGTGGCTATCTTGGTAGGGCCATAAATGACATAAGGATCCCAGGCGTGGAGTGGAATAGAATGCAGAGACTTTGGGGGAAAGAAGCAAGAAAACAAAAACACTGAAGAAGTTTAAAGACTCAGTCCAGTCTCCCTGGGGAAATGAAGGCTCAGCCATAGCAACTACTGATAAAATAACAAGGGACATTGCTCATATTTTAATGTTTTCCCACCTATTGGAAAATAGGGAAATATAGTAAGATACAGAGTGAATTCCTGAGAAAGAAGCCATGTAGTTGAGACTATTTGTCTGCTTCTTGATTTTATTGCTTGATTTTCTTTTAAGTTAAAGATGCGAATATTGTGCTTTGGTAAACTGGGTGCAGAAAGAAGCCAGGGGAGAGCTGGCAAGTCAGAGCCGGGTGTGGCTCTCGGAACCCACCTGGGGGTGAGTAGGAGGGCAGGAGGTCATCCCCCTCGTGCTCCTTCCGAACGTGCCAGACACAGCAGATGACAGAGTGAGCGTGTCCAGAGATGGGCTGCTGCGTCTCGCATTTAATTTTTCCTGGCAGAAGAAACTTTAGTATATGTATTCAAAAGCCCACCTAGCTTATTAAAAATGCAATTTTCAGGGCCTCATTCTTAAAAATTCTTATGTAGTGTCTCCTGGGAAGCATCTAAGAACCTGTGTTTTAATGAGGATCCCAGGTGACCAAAGCCACAGACCTAGGACGCACTTTGTGGGATCGGCATGTGTGCTGATCACATTTTGCAGCCAGATCATCCCTCCCAAGGGACTGCGGTGGCTGCACATTTATAGCCAGTTGAAGGTTTAATAAGAACAGCTGAGGAGTTGTGAATGGGGCTTAATTGTAGGAAAGCTAATTAGCCTCTCAAAGGACAGAGGTAATAAATCATGGATAGTAACTTGTTTTAATAGTCACAGCTCACGTGGACAGCACAATGACATATGAGCAGCCTGACTTGGTTACTGCACTTGAGAGCCCACAGAATCTGCGGCTTTTCTTTTCTCTGTCACTCTGTCCTCCCCGATCTTCTTTCTCTCCTTCAACAGATGATCTCGCTCTGTTTCTTCCTCATCACTTCCCTCATATCACGCTGAACCTCCCGTACCTGTTTTTCTTTCATTTCCCATCCGGGTGTGATTTTTAATACTCTACTCAAATCCATTCCCTTTTCTCTTCTTTTCTCTCTGTGCAAGGTGTCTTTGCCCCGATAGCCACATGTTCAGTGCCAGGCCATCTTCCGGATAGCATCCCAAGTGAGTGATACCATTCAGAACAGTCTCATGGAGGCCCACGGAGATTAGTTATATCAAAGTGCTTTGAGAATCGGCAAATATCTATTAAGCAAAAACATAAAGACTTATGTTGGTTTAAAAAATGAGCCAGGATCATGGTTGACACCTAATTCAAGGTTGTGCTTACAAACAGAAGGAAGAAGGCATGTGCAGTGAGGATGCAGAAAGGCGCGCTCTTCACGGCCTCCCGGAGACACCCAGCCTCATAGTTAACACGCGTGCACGGAGGGAGAGTGGAGCTCGGAGAGCAGAGCTGAGTCTGTGCTCCTCTGCTGCTGGGAGCCGTGAAGGGAAGGACCATTAGCACTGAAGGGAAATGAAGACAATTTGAGAAAAGTTTTGACCTTAAAAGAAATTAAGAAAATTCTGCCCAAGAGATTTCAAGAAAATTTCTAATCTTACATTTCTACACACTGCTCTGTTCTGTACATTGTTGCAATGATGTTGGTTTGCAGGAGCCCCAACCACGGTGTACCTGCAGTCTCCATAGATAAGAATATACTATCTTGAGTTATTTGTTTACCCTAAATATGAAGTAATAATATAAAAGTAGGAAAGAGGCTTAATTATTTCCTCTATTTACCAATTTTGAGAATGAGTTGGTGCTTTAGTAAGCTGCAAAGGTAATCCATAGGTTTGAAATATCATTACAAACTTATTAAACACTACTCATTTAGTTACCATCACTTACTACACTTATCATTGTGTTTGATCGCCATTTCCCATCTGGCAGAGGGAGCTGGTCTTGAGGTGGGCGCTGGTGCCTTTTAACACAGTCGTCTTTGTTCTATGTCAAAGCAGGATGACCCCGACATCTCTGGTAAACTACCTGATCCAGCCTCACATCAGATCAATCTCCAAGGACCCTTGGTTCCTTTTCCATAAGAAGAATAGACTCAGAAACCCTACAATTTGACAGTTGCTTCCTCTTGTCTTAGCTTCTTGATTAGAAAACAAACAAACAAACAAACAAAAAACAACAAACAGAGAGGAAGAAGCAACAAGATCAGATCACGGTCATTTGTATGAATGTCTTAGGGAAAAAAGTGTGCTAGAGATTAATAATTTAAAACATTCATTTGCAAGTATCTTTATTATTCTAACGTAACCTGTTTCTTCAAAGTTTGATTTATCAATTGTCCACATTTTTCAGACACCTAAGCATCTATTATATATTTTTCTTGCTGTGTCCTCTAGATATTTTTATTTTTTTGAGACAGTCTCACTTCGTTGCCCAAGGTAGAGTGCCCTGGCATAATTGCTCACAGCAACCTCAAACTCTTGGGTTCAAGTAATCCTCTTGCCTCAGCCTCCTGAGTAGCTGGGACTACAGGTGCCTGCCACAGTGCCGGGCTACTTTTAGAGACAGGGTCTTGCTCTTGCTCAGGCTAATTTTGAACTCCTAAGCTCAAACAATCCACCAACCTTGGCCTCCCAGAATGCTAGGATTACAGGTATGAGCCATCGCACCTGGCCCCTGTGTCCCCTAGGTATTAACTTTATTAACTGCGAATAATAAAATTGCTGCCATGGGTGACAGAAAACAGTCTCAATCAATTTTTTAAGCTGGTTTATCTATTTTCTGAACAAAGTGGGGGTGCTATTAGGGCTTAGGTTCTGGCTCACTAATCATCTACTGCCATCAGTCCCACCTTTTTTCCCCAGTATATCATAACATTTATTTACATGAGAAGTTGAATCTTTTTTTAACTTTATTTTTATTAAGTCATAACTATATACACTTATAAGGTATAATGTGATAATTTGTCATAACTATATACATTTATAAGGTACAATGTGATAATTTGATATACAATGTGGAATCCTCAAATCAAATTGATTAACATAACCATCACCTCACTTATTTCTGTGGTCAGACATTTACAATATACTCTTAGTTGTTTTGAAATGTACCTTTGTATTGTGTAAGGTACATTTGCATTAGGTGAGATCCCATCAAATACCCTCTCTCCACTCATCCCACCCTTTCTTATTGTTAATAACTGGTGGATAGCAAAAAAAACACTTGCTGAGTCCTTCAGTTTTGCAATAGTGCGTTAGATAGCCGAGAGGAATATGGATGATTATTATGTTTTAGAGCTACAGAATCTGATAAAAATTTCCATTTCTTATTTTACAGAAGAAGAAATAGAGACTCAAAGGAATTAGTTAAATTCCTAAATACCACAGAGTTAGGTGGTATAAGAAAATGTTAAAAATCTGACTTTCAAGGAAACGCATTTTTCCCCTTGTATTGTATATCAATGTTTATTTTAGTTGGGGGAATCAGATGAATATTCAACTTTGTTTTACACTATACTTTAGTGTAAGGAAAGTAAATGTTTATATATTTGAAATAAGTGAATAATTATATATACATGAAAAACATGGACCTTAATTATAGGTATTTTCCTTACAGAATTCATTTTTGAAATATGTTTACAAAAGGGCAATATGTTTGAGAAAATGTTTATGTATTAATTGGAAAATGTAGCCACGGTCAAATGGTAATTTATAAGCCGATTTCTCACTTTCTGATAGTTTATTCTAAAGTATATACCCTGTCTGCTGGTGATTTATAAGTTTCCTACAATTTCATTTGGTGGATAAAATCCAAATTAGAAAAGTAAAAGATATATCTAAATCATAGGATGTCTTAAAAGAATACTAGATAAGTCTTTTTTCAAGAACACGGAGTCCACATTTCTGTTCATGGAAGGCAGTCTGAGCAGTGAGGATGGCCGTGATTTTGACCTGAGTGCCCAGCTGCCAACAGCTGCTTCTCTGATTTTTGAGAACATGTTTCTGTCTTAAACATTTACTTATCCTTTTATTTGTTGACAATGCCATGATGGCCCTATATTTTGTGAAATAGTTACTAAGCAGATGATATGTAACACACTCCCCAGTAGCACAGGAGATGACGGGCCCTCACCTGAGGGCCATGGGGAAGGAGTGGGGTTGTGAAAGGAGCCTGTATGAGATGCACAGCAGACTGGATGACGGTCTGAGGAGCAAGAAGAGAAGTCCTTTAAGTTCTTTAAGAAGAAGTTCTTTAAGCTTCAAGTGGAAATTGGCCTCTGACTTGTTTGGACCAATAAAGGGAGGTGGGAGTGCCATGGTGCCACTCTGCCTCAGCTCCTGGGCTTCCCTGACGCTCTTGTGCAAAGACAATGGTATCACCTGTTGGCAGACGAGGTGACATCTGACAAGGAACTGCGATGTCCCTGCCGATGGCAAGCACAGACCTCCAGCATGAGTTAAATTACATCTACTCTAGCAAAATCTAAAATCTCTGGTGTTTGTTTGGAACCAGGTGGGCAGAGGCATTTATAAAAGTGAAGAGGTCTCTGTCAGAAAGCAGGTAAAGGAGACTTCTGACCACAAACATGCCCCGGAGACAAGAAGAACAGGCTTGAGGGCAGAACCAGGCGACCAGAGAAGGAGCCAGGGACTGGAAGGACGATGGATCGGATGGATGGGAAAGCCATTTCTAGAGAGCAGACGTGGGCCGTGATCCAAGGCACCCGCTTGATCCACTCACACATGTGTGGGTGCATGTGTGAGTGTGTGTGCGGGTGCATGTGGGTGTGTGTGTGTGGGGTGCATGTGTGTGTGGGGGGGTGCATGTGTGTGTGGAGGTGCAGGTATGTGTGTGTGAGTGTGTGTGCAGGTGTGTGGGTGTGTGTGCATGTGCTCCTTGTCAATCCTCAGACACAAGAGAAATTGTGATTTTCATTGTAGTTACTCCCTAAGGTTGGGGGAGTTGTAGCGTGGCACTTAGCCAAACCATGATGCTCTCCAAGAAAACAGAAGGTGTTTTGCACAAGGAGAGATAAACATGAAAATGTTCGTGAAGAATTGGTGCTTGGTGCTTGTACTAAGAGATGTGTCTGGTAGGTGGATCAGGACACATTGTAGAAAACTGTGAAGCCAGGACAAGCCTTCACATCTGACGCAGACGGCAAAGGGAATCTTAACTGTTTGCTCAGGAAAGCGGTAAAATAAACACCGTGCAAAGCCAGGCATCAGGAGAGGACTGTCCGGTGTTATAATCCAGGGAAATTTGACTTAAAGTTAGTTAATTTTACTGTAAGACCGTGTCTGAATGTGTCAGGAAATGTCACTTCGTGAAAAGGCCACATAACAGAAGTGAGTAAAATGTCTTCATGTTGGAGACAGTGTTGAACCGAGTGGCAATCTGCGTTTACACATTCTGAACAGATAAACAAGATAATCTTTTTGGCAGAACGCACCGCTGTTACGCACTTGCAGAGTTCTTTAGGACGCACAGCCACATGTGGAGAACGTTTGCCCTCCTCCATCATTTGGCTTAACCTGCACCAGAAATGAATCTTTCACTGCCCTGTTCTCAGATTCACGAGTTTGATGCATGGCCCTGCTCACGTCTTTATTTTTCCTCTTAACTTTCCCCGAGGGAGTCTTCCAGGGTCACCACGCTGATTGATGGCGCTTCCCGGCGACAGCGCACAGAGTGCGCGCGGGCAACTCTATGGCTGGGGAGCTCTGGGAACACGTCCAACCACTTTGATTTCGTTTCCTTTGTTTTTTTTTCTGTCTTCTGAAGAGAGAAATTTGAGCATGCTTTCCTGCTTTATTTGACGCGGTCTCGTAGAGAACCATCCTGTGTCTTGATCTCAGACACTTCGCCCACCCCAGCGAGCTACTGCGGGGCTTGGGCACCGCGGCTCCTCCGCCCGGTGGGCTTCCTGGGGCTCCAGTCCTTGTCTCAGGGTCTCCAGGGCCGAGTCTTGACCTTGGAGAGGTTCAGCGCAGCTCTGCTTGTGTTGGGGACTTGCGGCTGTGCCCACGTGGGAGTTCACCTGCTCAGCTGCTCTGTGACCAGCTGCGCTCGGCAGGCGCTATGGAGACTTCGCGGGACTATCAGGGGTGATTTTACCATTAGATCGCTGGTTTCCTTGGGCTTGATTCTGTCTGATAAGTTATAGAGAAAGCTGCCATTCTCGTTGCCATTTTCCTTACTAATCAAAGACGTAACAGGTGTTCCTGCAGTCATTAGACAGAAATAGAGCAATCGGCTATCTGTTCCCTGGAACAAACAGCAGCTTTGGCTTGAACTAAGTCCCAGCCGTGTGACTGAGACCCAAGCTACTTTCTCTTCCCTCCCTCTTTTCTTCTCAAAATCATCTGTGTCATTTTTCTTCACCAGGAGGTAATCAAATGGGGCATTTTGGAGCCTCTCTGTGCCTGGAGCCAGGTATCCAACGTGTTCTCATCTGTACAGTTAATGTTGCCCCAAAGTTATTTCTACCTTGTAAAGATAAGAATAATAAATCATGATGCTAATACTTACTAATCTCCTCTCATGGACAATGGATTTCCCCTGAATCTGGACAGTGGCTCCATCACCTCCTTGTTCTGATTTCCCATGAGTCTGGAGAGTGGCCCCATTGCCTCCTCTTCCTGATTTCAACTGAGTCTGGACAGTGGTGCCATCACCACCTCTTTCTGATTTCCCCTGAGTCTGGACAGTGGCCCTATCACCTCCTTGTTCTGATTTCCCCTGAGTATGGACAGTGGCCCCATCACCTCCTCTTTCTGATTTCCCCTGAGTCTGGACAGTGGCCCCATCACCTCCTCTTTCTGATTTCTCCTGAGTCTGGACAGTGGCCCCATCACCTCCTCTTTCTGATTTCTCCTGAGTCTGGACAGTGGCCCCATCACCTCCTCTTTCTGATTTCCCCTGAGTCTGGACAGTGGCCCCATCACCTCCTCTTTCTGATTTCTCCTGAGTATGGACAGTGGCCCCATCACCTCCTCTTTCTGATTTCCCCTGAGTCTGGACAGTGGCCCCATCACCTCCTCTTTCTGATTTCTCCTGAGTCTGGACAGTGGCACCATCAGGTCTTCTTTCTGGTTTCTGCTGTGTCTGGACAGTGGCGCCATCACCTCCTCTTTCTGAGGTCCACACACACTCGGGGGGCAGACCTTTCCCTTTCTCAGAATCCCCCTCCCTGTGTAAACCAAAGATTTAAATTATGCATCAGTCGGCTGGAAATCAATTGGTAAATGTCTCAGTACTTCATTTTCCTTTAAAATTAAATGATTTATGAAAAAATGTAGAGTATGGTTTTAGTATGTCTGGCTTTATTTTGCGGTGATTTCTAATTAAATGAATTATTTGGGTATCAGTTTTCATGGGTTGAGTATACTCAAACAGCCACTTTTGAAGTTTCTGGATCTAAGATTGACTCATCTTTTTTTTTTTTTTTGTAGAGACAGAGTTTCACTTTATGGCCCTCGGTAGAGTGCTGTGGCCTCACACAGCTCACAGCAACCTCCAACTCCTGGGCTTAGGCGATTCTCCTGCCTCAGCCTCCCGAGTAGCTGGGACTACAGGCGCCTGCCACAACATCTGGCTATTTTTTTGTTGTTGTTGTTGCAGTTTGGCCGGGGCTGGGTTTGAACCCGCCACCCTCGGCATATGGGGCCGGCGCCCTGCTCTTTGAAGAGAGTCAATTCTTTACCTAGTGATGTCTGTTTATTAGTATGAATTAGTGTATCCATTGACTATGTCAAGAAAAGATAAGAGATACTCTGGGATGAGGAGGCAACACCTTTGATGGTAATTACTGACTTATCTCTGTGCTTTCTGCTCCCTGTGGCTCTCCTGTGAATTCTGTTTTTACACCTGTCACTACAGCAAGTAACTGTGGACTCTCAGGAAACACTGTGCTCGCTTCTATCGTATTACTTTCTGTTAGCCATAAAATTTGAAATAGTGTTTGTGGTTTTGCTCATTTATTTATTTACCTCCTCCAGACCTTACACAGTCTTCGCTTTTAGCCTCCTCCTACCGGCCTCTTCTCCCTCGCCCTTCACAAAATATTAAACAAGGTTCTTGATGTCAAGGACTCAGAGAATAAATGGAGAAACAGATTTGTGAAGTAACCGGTTCTACCACAGACTAGAGCATGATGTAAACGTGATTAAGCTGTGTAGTCATAGAATGAGAAGTGACAGAATTTGCTCTGAGTGTCTAGGATGTCTGGAGCCCTGGGCTGTACGTAGCGCAGGCAGGAGGGCTTCAGGCAGACGTGGTTGAGAGCCGGGCTGAAGATGAGACAAATACTCCCAAGAGAAGGGACAAGATAGATACGTTTCTGAGGTAAGAATAAGAACATGAATAATTGTCCTGCTGTTTGTTTCTGAGTTAAGAATAAGAACATGAATAATCGTCCTGGCTGTTGCATTAAACTTTGCAGTCAGGTTTAATTAAAAACTCTCCATTTGAATTTTCGTTTAAGACGCACAGCAATGGCTTACAATGTAGATGATGAGGAATAGATACAGCTTTGACATTTTATCAGTGATTTCAGGTCCTGTAACTTCAGCTAAATGGAGTTAGGAACACATTAATAACATAGTGTTGCTGTGACTGCTGCGGGTTACACTTGGGAATAACGGTCCCTCCAGAGAAAGCTGAGCAGTGCTGCTCCCCAGGAGTCAGCAGGAGCATAAAACACGTAACTCAGGGTTATTCTAGAAGTTGCTACCCCTAAAAAATAACAATATCCTCAAAAATTGGACAAAAAATGGGCTTGATCTGGGTAGTGCATGGCTTTAGAAGGGGATGTGTGCTGGTGAACTAGGCAGGTGTCCCCCGATCCCTCTGACTCGTGAGACCCTAGAACAAGACAATGAGCAGACGTGGCTTCCTAATCTAACACTAACCCTCCCAGAATGTAGAAGGGCACTTGTGGTACTGTCCACAGTGTGGTCTTGGATAATTTACTTAATTTCTTGGAGTGGTGGTTTTCTGACTTGTAAAATGGAGGTTATGACATCCGATGGAGATGAGAGAATGAAACCGTGTCTGTAAGAAGGAGCCAGGTGGCCTGCCCGGCACTGTGCTACTGGTGTGACGGGCTGAGAACACACAGCACGCGGGAGGCAGAGGAAGGGATGTGACCCAGGAGTCGATGGTGTCAGGCAGGGTGAGGGTCCTACCTGATGGCTCTCAGCCCTGGGTTCTTCCTGTCTTGCTCTGTGTTGGACAAACGGACCCATAATATTGCTGTGTTTGCAGTTTGCCGCTGAATATGAGCACTCAGGAGAAGCATATTCGTGGCTCATCTGCTTTTGTGGTGGAAGCTGTAAATATAGAAGGAGATAAATGACTTCCCATTAATCTGTGAGTGAGTAGATTCCTTTAAAATTCTTCGGAGTATCTGTCAGTTCATACTTAATACTATACTAATTCACTGTAATAATTCGAGAATTCCTGAGAGAGAGCTAAATTGTGCAAATCAGTAGCAGTGAACATTAAAAAGCAACATTATAAAATCAGGAATGTGGAATTCTGAGATGTACTTGCTTTATTTATTTTGACAAGGGTGGTTTACTTTCTGTAACTCATAATAAAGCACCACTGTGGAGCAGCACATGTGCCAAGGCTGTTTTATTAACATGATAAAGCCCAAATGGGCAGCCTTGCTAAAGCCCACTGCCATTAAATTGTTGCTGAAGATTGAGTTAAGGATGCCAGGTTACTGTATTTTTTATTGTCTGTATAAAATCCTATTTGTGGCTTCCAGAGAACGTCCAGGATTCGATGGCTACTCTCTTTCCCTACTTGTGGTTTGAATGAAAACATCTTTTTCTGAATAGCTAAACAATTCCAAGCAGACGCTCTTTTTTGGTTATCAAAAATATTTTCTTGATCAAACTGGGACCAGGCCCACAGGAAAGCTCCAGGTTGCGGAGAGAAGCCTGATGCTCAGGGTGGCCTTGTGGGCACAAAGCTGAGGTGTGGACGGCAGTGAGGTTGGCAGGTGGACTCGGGAGGAGCAGCCGCGCCACCTGCTCATGTCCTACCTGCTAGCGGGTTTCACGTGCTGGAATGCAAAGCCCAGGAGAACTTGGCTTCTGTCCTTCTCATCTCTGTATTCCCAGACCTGAGAGCAGTGACCACAATATAGTGGGCACTCAATAAATATCTTCTGTGAATAAGTGGATGGTTGTGTTGCAATGGAAAATAATCAGCTTATATGTTTTATTCTGGAACCTTTAACTGCTCAGAACTAGCCTTGGAAGAATAAGACGATAATTGGACCCACACAAGAATGAATTTTGTGTATGGAATAAGACAGGTTTCTAAAAGCAAAGAATGTTTTTGAAAGAATTTCAGTAACTGAGTATGAAATTTAAACTAGCCATCATGACAAATGGAGATCAGAGAACGGTGATGAGTAATAAGAACAGAAAAGGCGATGGATTTGCCACCTTGAGAACATCAAAATATTGATGTAAGATTATTAGAGGAGAAAATTGGGGAGCATGGTGATGGTGTTTGGAGTGAGATTTCTGAAATTAAGAGATCAAAAGAAGCCCAATTACAGGAAAATGGAGCACTTAGGCTTGAAAAGCTGAGGATGTAAAATTCTGGAGAGGAAGTCCAAGGTCTGAAAGCTCCGGGTGCTATATGGGTGACCCTGCTGAAGCTGAGGTCACTAGGGATGGACCTGAGGAGGGTGGCAGTGAGTCAGTGAGCTCAGGGTGCTGTGTGGGTCACCTCCTGAAGCTGAGGTCACCAGGGGTGGACCTGAGAAGGGTGGCAGTGAGTCAGTGAGCTCAGGGTGCTGTGTGGGTCACCTTCTGAAGCTGAGGTCACCAGGGGTGGACCTGAGGAGGGTGGCAGTGAGTCAGTGAGCTCAGGGTGCTGTGTGGGTCACCTTCTGAAGCTGAGGTCACCAGGGGTGGACCTGAGGAGGGTGGCAGTGAGTCAGTGAGCTCAGGGTGCTGTGTGGGTCACCTCCTGAAGCTGAGGTCACCAGGGGTGGACCTGAGGAGGGTGGCAGTGAGTCAGTGAGCTCAGGGTGCTGTGTGGGTCACCTTCTGAAGCTGAGGTCACCAGGGATGGGCCTGAGAAGGGTGGCAGTGAGTCAGTGAGCTCAGGGTGCTGTGTGGGTCACCTTCTGAAGCTGAGGTCACCAGGGGTGGACCTGAGAAGGGTGGCAGTGAGTCAGTGAGCTCAGGGTGCTGTGTGGGTCACCTTCTGAAGCTGAGGTCACCAGGGGTGGACCTGAGAAGGGTGGCAGTGAGTCAGTGAGCTCAGGGTGCTGTGTGGGTCACCTCCTGAAGCTGAGGTCACCAGGGGTGGACCTGAGAAGGGTGGCAGTGAGTCAGTGAGCTCAGGGTGCTGTGTGGGTCACCTCCTGAAGCTGAGGTCACCAGGGGTGGACCTGAGGAGGGTGGCAGTGAGTCAGTGAGCTCAGGGTGCTGTGTGGGTCGCCTCCTGAAGCTGAGGTCACCAGGGGTGGACCTGGGGAGGGAGTCAGTGAGCTCAGGGTGCTGTGTGGGTCACCTTCTGAAGCTGAGGTCACCAGGGGTGGACCTGGGGAGGGTGGCAGTGAGTCAGTGAGCTCAGGGTGCTGTGTGGGTCACCTCCTGAAGCTGAGGTCACCAGGGGTGGACCTGAGGAGGGTGGCAGTGAGTCAGTGAGCTCAGGGTGCTGTGTGGGTCGCCTCCTGAAGCTGAGGTCACCAGGGGTGGACCTGGGGAGGGAGTCAGTGAGCTCAGGGTGCTGTGTGGGTCACCTTCTGAAGCTGAGGTCACCAGGGGTGGACCTGAGGAGGGTGGCAGTGAGTCAGTGAGCTCAGGGTGCTGTGTGGGTCACCTTCTGAAGCTGAGGTCACCAGGGGTGGACCTGGGGAGGGTAGCAGTGAGTCAGTGAGCTCAGGGTGCTGTGTGGGTCACCTTCTGAAGCTGAGGTCACCAGGGGTGGACCTGAGAGGGTGGCAGTGAGTCAGAGGTCATGCCTGACACTGACTGTCCCTAGGATCACGCCTGTGCTGTTATTCTTGTGTGTCACGGATGCTCTAAGTGGTCCCTCTGCCTTCCTGCCTGCCCGTCCCACCCCAGAGTTTCATCCTTCTACAATGCAAGTGGGATGCACCATCAAGTCCCTTTTCAATTCCCTTAATGAGTCTTCACAACTTTCAAACTGTTTTGATTCCTTTGCTTTGCAAAAGCTGTGACCTCTGCCCATTTGCTTCCTCAGCATTGTCTCTTAGTGTTTTCCCAACTCATCTTGGTACAAGTGACAATGACCAGATGTTATAAGCCAAGCCAGGTGACTTTGCACAGGGACCCCTCTGGAATAAGCATTCTTTGCCTATTTTTTGTGCCCAGCGAACCCTGCTTATCCTAAGCTTTGGTACTTTCCTCTTCCTTGAAGGCTTCTTGAAGTCTACAGTTATATTTTTATCCTTTGTCTATGTTTGTCCCTCCATTTTTTACTTATTTTATTTATCACACATACTGTCATAATTTGTCTTTTTTCTTCATATGACAGTAATCTTAAGGAAATGGAAAAAATAACTTTTACTCTTAAATATATATATATATGTGTGTGTGTGTGTTTTGCTAAATGAAGCATGAATAATGGAAGACCAATTCAATAAACTCGTTATAAGTTAACAGTGATTATTAAATTCTAAGCACAGCCAGAGACAGCAGACATTCCACTGTTTGTTTACTGTTAGTAGGAGCATTATTGCTTCTTGCTGTTCAAGAATAATAGAATTTTGACATTTCCTTAGAAGATATTGTGGTGCATATAAATATAGGCCATTGCCACAAAATATCTTTATCTTCCTGTCTTTGCTTATTTCTTTGGACCAGAGTTATCCAGCAGAATCAGTCGTTAAAATTCTTTTCTGCAACCTGCCAGCTTCATAGAATGGAAGTAAAAAGTTTGATCAAGGGCAAAGTATATTGACAACAAACTATTTGGAACTCTTTCACTGTTATCAAAAACATAGCGTAATGAATTAGGCACACTAGAAAAAGAAATGTAATGAAAGTCAGCCTTTTAAAAATGTTTAAATGATTTAAAAGTACAAGTTATAAAGAGGAAGTTCATTATGAGGATTATTAATGAGATTATTGTGTTTTGTGAGAGCCTCTGAGCAAGTGATCGACTTACACTCCATTAGTATCTTTCTTTGGTGTTGGATAGAAATAACAGATGGAAAATTGCTTCCAGAACGTCTGCTGAATTATGACTATGAGTTTCACAAATACGTCAGAGAAGGCTGACTGCTGGCAGATGTGCAAAAATGCAAGGAAAACCTTTGTATAACCAAATACATATGTTTCAAACCGTGTCACAGTACTCAGGAAAATAAGGCATCGTTTCAGTATAGTAGCTAGTGGCACTGCCAATAAAATCCCCTTAGTCAGCATACTTAAACTATATTTTTGGTGGACAAAAATTCCAAAATTTTTTGAATATGTGTCGAAATAATGACATCTAGAAGAATTGAAGTAGAATTTCTCAGGAGATCTAGATTTTGTTCATTCAAATGTATGATATTATCTCTTTATTATATAGATAGTTTTAAATATTTTTAACTTTACATAATTAAAAAATTTTTTATTATTACTCAGCTGGTTTTTCTCTCTGTCAAGCACCATGACTTGTCACATTTAAGAAAATTACATAGGATTTTTTTGTGTGTCCAACTGAAAATAAAACAGCTTTATTCCTTTTCTCTTTTCTTTTTTTTTAAGCTAAAATTGTTAGATTTTACCTTTTTTTTTTTTTTTTTAGGCAGAACCTATGTTGATCTTGGTAGAGTTCTATGGTGTCATAGCCCACAGCAACCTCAACATTTGGGCTCAAGCGATTCTCTTGCCTCAGCCTCCCGAGTAGCTGGGACTACAGATGCCTGCCACGATGCTGGCTATTTTTTAGAGATGGCATTTCACTCTGGCTCAGGCTGGTCTTGAACCTGTGAGCTCAGGCAACCCACACAACTGAGCCTCCCCAGTGTTGCGATTACAGGCGTGACCCTCAGTGCCCGGCTTTATGTTTCTTCTTAAGAGAAAAAGATTGCTTGATGTTCTTGGGTAAAAAATGCTTTTGAGTGGGGACGTTGAAAGCTGAGACTTGGTACAGAAGGCAGTGGTGCACTTCCTTCAAGCTCATCTTTCTCAGAGTCAATGAACAGAAAAGCACAGGCATTTATAATTTGTTAAAAATAATTTTGTTTAAATAAATTTAAATTATGAGAATGGCTAACCATAATGAAAAACATTCATTCATAGGCATAATCCAATTTTATTCATTTGGATGTTCAACTCATTTTGTAAAAGTAGATTAAAAAAAATGGATAAAGAAGCCTGTGAATATAGGACAAGAAGAGAAACAGCTGTCAGACTACGGTTTTTCCCTCAAATCTAATGCTCCCGATATATGATAAAAATGTTAGTCTTTGCTTTCTTATGATTTCATGTGTAATTTCATATTATAAGTAATATTTTTACTTGGTAATTTATTTACTCCATCTTATGATTAATAATTAATAAAAATTAAACTAATAAAAGTGAATGCCATTGATACTTGTAAACAAGGAAGTCGGGTTGACAAATAAAGCCTGTCCAAATTACCAGGGCCTGGTCTGTAAGAGTCCACCATATCCCATTTCAGTATAAATGTGCTTTTTCTAGGGTTCTGGAAAATTCACTTCACCTGGATCAGTCCTCTTGCTAGCATGCCCAGAGAAGATATGAACCTTCTGGATCGAATCCTCTGACACACTCAGGGAAGATCTGAAGCTTCTGATTCAAATCCCCTGGCACGCCCGGTGAAGATATGAAGCTTCTGGATCAAATCCTCTGGCACACCCAGGGAAGATCTGAAGGTTCTGGATCAAATCCACTGACACTCCCGGGGAAGATCTGAAGCTTCTGGATCGAATTTTCTGGCACATCCAGAGAAGCTCTGAAACTTCTGGATCAAATCCTCTGGCACGCCCAGGGCAGATCTGAAGCTTCTCGATCAAATCCTCTGACTTGCCCAGGGCAGATCTGAAGCTTCTTGATGAAATCCTCCGGCACACCCAGAGAAGCTCTGAAGGTTCTGGATTGAATACTCTGGCACACGCAGAGATGATCTGAGGCTTCTGGAGCAAATCCTCTGGGACGCCCGGGGAAGACATGAAGATTCTGGATCAAATCCTCTGACACTCCCAGGGAAGATCTGAAGCATCAGGATCAAATCCTCTGACATGCTCAGAGAAGCTCTGAAGCTTCTGAATCAAATCCTCTGGAAAGCTCCGGAAAGATCTGAAGCTTCTGGATCAAATCCTCTGGCACGCCCATGGAAAATCTGAAGCTTTTGAATCAAATCCTCTGGTACGGCTGGGGAGGATCTGAAGCTTCTGGATTGAATCCTCTGACACGCCCGGAGAAGCTCTGAAGCTTCTGGATCAAATCCTCTGGCACAGTCAGGGAAGATCTGAAGCTTCTGGATCAAATCCTGTGGCACTCCCATGGAAGACGGAAGCTTTTGGATCAAATCCTCTGGCACTCTCAGGGAAGACCTAAAGCTTCTGGATAAGATCCTCTGACACGCACAGGGAAAATCTGAAGCTTCTGAATCAAATCCTCTAGCAGGCCTGGGGAAGATCTGAAGCTTCTGGATCAAATCCTCTGGCACACTCAGAGAAGATCTGAAACTCCTGGATCAAATCCTCTGGCACGCCCGGGGAAGATCTGAAGCTTCTGAATCGAATCCCCTGGCACGCCCGGGAAAGATCTGAAGCTTTTGGATCAAATCCTCTGGCACACCCAGGGAAGATCTGAAGCTTCTTCCCAGGCCTCTCAGACTCTGGGTACCTCGAGCCATCAATCTTGGACAATTGGTTATTGAAAATAGACTAGATGAACTTTATCTTGTTAAATACAATTTAATTTGAATGTCTATTGAACAATTTATTATGTTTATTTATGAATTATACCCTCATGTTTCTAGCATGTTCAAAATAAAATTTTTAAGTGACAGAGTACCACAGGTGCTGGGTAATATTTGCATTTACTTTGAGCTACTTGGAAGTCTACCTTTGAGGAGGGACATTGCATTTACAAAATGGAGCTAACAGGCATCAATCTGAGCAAGTGTGGGGTATGTCACCTCCATTTTTTTAACTTAAAAAAGTCTTTGCATTATAAATTGGTATGATAGATCTTGCTGTGTTTGGCACAACAGCACATGTCTACACCAGTGAGCTTTTTTAGTGCCTTAGGCACAGTGTTTTTACTCTACAAGAATGGGAGGATGGTTTCAGTCACAACTGAGTCATCCACAGGCAGCAACCTCAGGAGGCAAATCCATAGACTTCTGCCACTTTGTCTTCTGTGGTCCTGATTCTGTGGCCACAGGTTTCAGCTCTTCTGTGATTTCATGGATTAGTCTAGAGTATGTCCTTGAGCAAATATTCCTTCAATTCCTATGATTTTTCAAATATTCCTACCCCTGAAAAATTAGTGAGAGCAGAGATACCCAAAGGAGGCCACTCTTATGTATAACAGCAGGAGACCAGGGCTTGGGAAAGGATGATAAGTTGCCTGTGACACAGGTGCTCACATGGAAGGTCAGTGCCCGTGACACAGAGGCTCGCGTGTAACATCAGTGCCTGTGACGCAGAGGCTGACATGGAATGTCGGTGCCCATGACACAGAGGCTTCATATACTGCCACTGCAGACTGTTCCGAGCTGCTTTGGGATTTGCTGTCTGGGCTGTTGCTGACCGTAGACAGAGGTAGTGTGACATCTTGGCTCGTATGTTTCTGAGAAGGGTGCACATGGGTAATGTACTTCACAATTGGCCAGATACCACCAACAATTCTTGCTGGCTTGCTTCAAGATGTAAGCAAGGATTTAGAAATCAAAACATCTTGTGGAAGAGTAGGTTAGATGTCTCAGAACTCTATCATGGACATAGTGTTTCTCCTTGTGTAAAAATAACTTAAGTACCAACTTCCTTTCTGTGACTTTTATCAACAGCTTTTCATCTCAAAGATAGGAATTTTTTATGGGCAAGGCTGTATTATCTCAATATTGATCTCCAACTCTTACAGCATCTTCAGAGGTTGTAGCCAAAACACTTGAACATGAATCACAGTGTTCCGAAATTGCTTTCTGAGAACAAATTCCTATTTTAAGTGAAAAAATTTTAAAAAGGAGGGAGACTGTGACTTAATGAAACTCCTATTATACTTTTATTAGCACAAATTATATAGCTCCTGGAGGCTTTCTTGCCTCAACAGGTGATAAGGTAAACACCTTTATGCTGACCTTATAGGCATCAAGATAAGAGGGAGAAAGGAAACTACATATGCCCTGCGAGAAACGGTGGGATGCCAGTCATATACCCTGCCATAGAGGGCTGGAATAAAAGTCATACACTGCCATAGAGGGCTGGAATGCCAGGTGTATACCCTGCCATAGAGGGCTGGAATGCCAGGCATATACCTTTCCATAGACGGCTGGAATGCAAGTTGTATACCCTCCCATAGAGGGCTGAAGTGCCAGTCGGATACCCTGCCATAGAGGGCTGGAAGGCCAGGCGTATACCCTGCAATAGAGGGCTGGAAGGCCAGGCGTATACCCTGCAATAGAGGGCTGGAAGGCCAGGCGTATACCCTGCCATAGAGGGCTGGAAGGCCAGGCGTATACCCTGCCATAGAGGGCTGGAAGGCCAGGCGTATACCCTGCCATAGAGGGCTGGATGGCCAGGCGTATACCCTGCCATAGAGGGCTGGAAGGCCAGGCATATACCCTGCCATAGAGGGCTGGGATGCCAGTCGTATACCCTGCCATAGAGGGCTGGGATGCCAGTCGTATACCCTGCCATACAGGGCTGGAAGGCCAGGCGTATACCCTGCAGTAAAGGAATGAAAGGCCAGGCGTATACCCTGTCATAGAGGTCTGGAACACCAGTTGTATACCCGGTCATAGAGGGCTGGAAGGCCAGGTGTATACCCTGCATAGAGGCTGGAAGGCCAGTCTCGCCCTCTGTACACACAGCTTGATCATATTAGTTGGAGCACAGAGGAAATGGCACTAATGCATCTCCAGGTCATGATTCTTAGTTTAGTGCCCGTCGGTCATGGTGAGTGAATTCTTAGGGTGCTATCTCTTACTCTTTGCATCTATTGGCCAAAAGAATGAACTTATCCATTACATTTGTTTAAATTTCCCTTCCAGAGAAATTGGATTTAAAGCCCTGGACCCAGTAAGATAAATAGTCAAGAGCCACATAATCCTGGGGGTTATGAGACTGGCTGGCGAGAGAGGACAGAAAGCCTGGGGAAGCTTGGTGAGTAGTGCAATTTCAGTACTTTCCAAAGAGGAATATCGGCAACACTGAACTGCATCTGAAGATAAGGAACTGGAATCTTGAGAGACAAAGTTGAGATAACTAGTCTTGAACAGGGTATTGTTGGTATTCTGGCCAGGTCCTGAAGCCTGGAGCCAGGGGCAGGTGATGTCCACAAGGAACTGTGCAGCCATGGGTTGGAGATAGATCTGATTAGGGATGGGTTGGACAATCTTCTGCAGACCTTGCCTACAAGTGGATTAAATCTGGAGCTCATCAGTCTAGTTGTTAGTAACATATTCAGGAGCATTCTGTTGGTACCACTTAGACTCCTATGACCAGTGATTTCTTTAAGACAGACCCTTCCTAGGGGACCAGACATAGTGTCTGATCCTGAAAAATTTATGAGTTCTTAACCTTACTTAGAACACAATACATTTTCAATACAGAATATTGGGGTACATCTTTGAGGTCTAGGTCAGAAGATTGGTTTGCAGTGTTCTAAACATAAAATAAAATATGGAAAGCCAGGTGGAGCCACGTGAGTGGTGGCAATTAGCAACAAAGAGTCATAAGACTGATATTTCCCAGCAGTGTTCCAGCATTGCCTACATGTCGGAGGGGACTCTGTGGTGTTTCTCCCCGAGACCTTCTGCTCTTGGACTTGACTGTGTCTTGTTCTTGGCTCCTCCCAGCAGTGCTCCTGGAAGTCCCTCTGTGTGGTTCGATCTCATTTTCAGGATGTTGAGTAAAGTGGGCTGGGAGAGAGATGGTGAGAACGGGAACGATAGTTTCCCCAACAGGCCTGTGAATGGAGATGTATGAGGCTGACTCTGTCACGCTGTGGATCAAACGTGGCTGTAGCCCATCCATGTAGAACTGTAACTGGAAAAAGAAACATTCCGAAAGGGTTAATGTTTGCCTCATGTTTCTCTGTCTTGGAAACAGAAAAAAATGACTATAATATTTAATTAAGGACACAAGGTGTACCAATTTCAGACATTTTCACAGAAGTACTTGAATGACTTCTATGTTTTGATACAGGAAAACATTGTGAGTTAATCCAATCAAAGGCCATTGAAGTATAGATAACTTCTGTCATTTAAGATTTCTTTGTATTGGAAACATTCCAATTTCACTCTTTCTGTTATTTTATCCTCTAACTCAGCACTGTTCATGGTCACTTGGTTGTGCTGTTACATATTCTTCATTTTATCTAGCTGTCTGACTATATTTCTGTACCCATTAGCCCCCGCCACCTTATCTGTCTCATTTTATTTCCTAGATTCTGGTAAACATTATGCTAGTCTCTGCCTCCATGAGATCAATTGTTTCTAATATTTAGCTCCCACCTATGAGAGAGAACGTGTGACATTTGTCTTTCTGTACTTGGATCTTTTTACTTAACATAATGTTATCCGATCGTACCCACATTGTTGGAAATGGAAGGTTTTCATTATTTGTTTGTGGCTATAAAATAGATCACTGTATGTAAATACCGCAATTTCTTGATCTGTTCACTTTTTGATAAACACGTAGGTTGATGGAAAAGTCTTTGTCAAAAGAAGACATGTAAGTGGGTAACAGTGCTCTGAAAAATGATCAACAGCATTAGTCATCAGGGGAATCCAAACCAGATGATGATACCATCTCACTCCAGTTAAAGTGGCTTTTATCAAAAATACAGTCAATAATAAACACTGGCAAGGATGTGGAGAAAGGGGAGCCCTCAGATACGCTCAGAGGGGATGCAAAGTAGGGCAACCACTATGGAAGACAGGATGGAGGTTCCTCAAAAACTAAAAACAGAGCTGCCATGACCCAGCAAATGCCCTGCTGGGACCATGTCCAAAGCAGAGGAGCTCAGGACGTGCAGGAAACACCTGCATGCCCAAGTGCACTGCAGCACTATCCACAACAGCCAGGACTGGCTGACGTGAGAACAGCAAGGGGAGCTGCACGTGAAGCAAGGTGGGGTGACGAGGATGGCAGGGCGGAGGACACTGTCGGTATTTTGGACACGTTAAAGAACATTGCCATTATTTGAAGAATACTGGGTATCCACAGAAATAATTCAAGGACAATTCAAAAATGAAGTGACAGATAATTCTTTTGAAAAGATGACTCTAGCTTTGGGGTGGAGAATTGATTGGAATAGAAGCTAACGTTTGTTTCTTTTTCTTTAAAAAAATTTTTTTTTATTATTTCAGGTTAATTGAGGATACAAAGAATTAGTTTACAAGGTTTTCATTTGTTAGGTAAAGTACCTATTACAACTGTATCTCACCCACAAGAGGTGTGCTTTTGTGTTAACCTAAAGTTCTTTTAGTGCTTTTTGTTTGAAGAAATATCTTTGTTTTGGGATTTGCAATTATTCCAAGTTCACCTTCAGTGCAATACACTTTGGTAGGTTGTTTCAAAGGTGTGTCTGTGTCAGTGCTCCCTGCAGGGTGTAATCTACACCACTTACTACAGGGGAATGTTTTGTTTTTGTGAATCTGTGGCTACCCGAGAATTCTTAATCTCATCTTTGTCATCTGTCATTATTAGTGTTCCATGATCTCTGCATAGATTATACCAAATATTATAGTGAAAATGAGATGCAGCAGAAATGTTTCTTCCTTCTCCTTGAGAGGTTATAAAATAAACTGTAAAACAAGTTTCGTGCTGGAAGTTCCTGGAACCACTCCCCAGACACTGTGGCCAACCCCTCACTCAGTTGTTTAAACCAGAGACTGCCAATCCCTACGTTGTAATCATGTTGTGTTTTGAAAGTGAATTTATAAACCAGTTCCTTAAAGCCTGAAACTGATGTTTCTATTAGAAGCAAGCTTTTCAAGCTGAAATAATAGTTTTCATATCAAAATGACATATAAATATAATTTAAGGAAAGGAGAGGAAAGTGGGAACTAAATATTCTCAAGTGTTATCATGTATATCTATCTACATATGTGGTTTTCATAGACTAATATCTTTCTGGTTCCATCTGAGATTCCAGTATGACTTCCCTTCTTTATCTGCACCAGGGAGGTTAGACAGGAAACTCTGATCTTGTAAGGAGGGGCAGGGTATCTGGGGAATCTTTTTACTCCTGGTCACGAGTGGCGATATAACTGGAAGAGGAAGTCCAGTGGGATAGGAGTGGATGGAGAGGTAGGGAGGACATTTTTACAGTATCAGACCAATGACCGTCACCACCACAAGTACCATGCCCATCGTCACCACTACTTAGATCACCTCCCAAACCAGCATTACCCACACAACTTCCCTCACCATTGCAAGTACAACCACTTATGAGTGCTAGTAGCACGGACACTGCTGCCATCACAGCTGTTGGGCAAACAGTCTGCTGCCACCACCTCACGTTGTCCCCACCATCCCTGGATGCTGCTCTGACTTCCTTTGCCCTGAAGTCCCCATCATCTTCCTGATGACACTTACGTAGCTGAGAAGTTCCGAGCTCCTCTTTATAAACATGCCTGAATTTAACCACGAGGGATTCTGGTCAGGGTTTTAAAGGTCTTAGAAGTTTGCTCCTCACCCCCTTAGGATGGAGAAGAAAACCAATTAAATATAAACAAACACACATGTTCCTTAGAAGGCAGCACCTGACTTTTGTCTGGAGCCGGGAGCCACACCCCATGTGAAGTATCTCAGGGGCAGTAAAACACACACCACATGAACTCAGAAGTGGAAAGTGAACAATGGGCACATACAGCCACACAAAGTGTCATAAAGGACTCTGAGCCAGGGGAGAAGTGTGGGGTGTAAGGGGAGGGATAAAACGACCTCCCAGGTGCAGCATGTAAGATTTGGGAGACAGGTGCACAGGAAGTCCTGACCTCATCCCTATACAACTTACCCATGTACCCAGAAACCATTTGTACCTAAATCTATTGAAATTGAAAAAAGTTTGTAAGTACAGAAGAAGCTTCTGGCTATACAATATTTGCAAGTGATACAGAAAAAACAATGTGGCAGAGAAAAATAGAAAATAAAAGGATAAACAAAACTATGTAAGGAATATGAAAACTATAAAAGAAGTAGAAGCTTTTTGAACAGAAGGATTTAAACTGAAAAGTACTAAAGCTGAAATTTACTGAAAAGACTTAATACACCAGCAGTAAACACTCAACGTAACAAGGAGGTAGGCAAATCCTTGGGTAAGAGGTGGGGCTCAGGCCAACCCTCATCCGCTGGTGGACACCTGCAGGGCAGGACATGGTCTGCTTGGCCTGAGTCTGGAGATGTCTGTGAAACATGCCTCTGTCTACATTAAGCCACTCTAAGTTCAAGGAATTACAGTGTTTTTCATTTCTGTCCTGCGTCCCTTGACATTTCAGCGTGGAGGTTTTCTTTCTTTCTTTCTTTCTTTCTTTCTTTCTTTCTTTCTTTCTTTCTTTCTTTCTTTCTTTCTTTCTTTCTTTCTTTCTTTCTTTCTTTCTTTCTTTCTTTCTTTCTTTCTTTCTCTCTCTCTCTCTCTCTCTCTCTCTCTCTCTCTCTCTCTCTCTCTTTCTTTCTTTCTTTCTTTCTTGTATACAGTAATGCATTTATGGGGTACAATGTGCTAATTTCATATAGAATTAGGAATGCTTACATTGCACTGGTTAATATATACCCCATCTCGTTTACTTAATTATTGTGTTAAGACATTTACACTCTATACTAATAGATCCGACATGTACCCTTACAATATGTACCATGGGTCTGATCCCCCCATTCAATTTACAATCACTCACACTTTCCTATGAAGAATACATCAAGGGAGTGTGGAGGTTTTCTTTCTGAACTATTTTCAAGACCAGCAATTCCGTGTCAATTCCATTCAACTGTGTCTCCTTTGCTCACTGTGTCTTCTTTTGAGACAGGATCTCACCTTGTCACCCTGGGTAAAGTGCCATGGTGTCAGCCTAGCTCACAGCAACCTCAGACTCGGCAGCTCAAGCAATCCTCCTGCCTCAGCCCCTTGGGCAGCTGAGACCAAAGGTGTGTGTGCTTGGCTAATTTTTCTATTTTTAGTAGAGACCGGTCTCACTCTTGCTTGGGCTGGTTTCTAACTCCTGAACTACACAGGCTCAACCAGCCCTCCTGCGTCAGCCTCCTAGAGGGCTAGGATTACAGGCGTGAGCCCTGAAGTTGGGCCCCTCTCATTTGCTCTTAAACTCATATATGAGTTCCTAAGTTCCTTTCTATTTTCACTTGATTTTTTTTTAAAGGTTTTTACTCTTCAGTCTAAATTTTCACCTTACTTGTATTTCAGAATATGTTACAACTAGGCAATTAGTGTACAGCCTATTCCTGATAACTCTAACATTCAGATTTCCCATGAATTTTTATTCATTTATTTTTATTTATTATTAAATCATAGCTGTGTACATTAATGCAACCATGAGGCACCATACACTGGTTTTATAGACCATTTGACATATTTTCATCTGTGAATGTTTTTTTATCTTGCATTTTGAGTAATTCTTGTTCCTTTCACCACTTTCTTTTATTCTTTGTTTGTTTATTGAATAGTATAAATTATAGTTGAAAAACTATAGAGTAATTTGTTTTTGGATGCTCAGGAGGTGAAAGTTTACTTAAGTGAGGATTTGGGGCAAGTTTATAAAACTATCTGTGCCTGAGTTTGTTATTTAGAAAAGCATATTGATAAACTATTCATTTCATAACTAATTGTGAAAAATCAGATAAAATACATAATTATATATTCTTATTGTCTATTAACTATCTGTCTGTCTCTTACATATGCCTACTTATATAAATTAAGATTCATCTACATTTTCAGGGAAGTACATTTTTATTCTCTATGAGAACTATGCTAAGTTTATCTAACACAACCTATGTGCTTTTGCAATCCAGCTAAAAACATTTTGTCTAGTTTTCATTTAAATCTGGTGTCAAACTTGATACATTTTGATACATTTCTCAAATGTATGTTTTTTTCCCCACTGTTAGAATCAATTTATTTTCCAGATGAGTCTTTCTAACAATTTTTGACAATTTATATGTCTGTAAAGGAGGATACGCCAGTGTCCACTTAGCAAAATTCATCTTTATTATTACCTATTTTGAGAAAAGAAAGAATATATATGGTGTGTACAAACAATATAAAATCAACTGTTTTCTGATAATTTGACAGTTTTTCAGGATTTTTTTTTCATTTATTTAAAAATTTTCAAATATACATGTGTTCATTAGGCTTCCACTTTTTGCATTCACAAAATTAAAAAGGCTTAAACTTTAACAAAAATAACAATGTTTAAGGTAGGGACCAGAAACAAAAACCTCACAAAGAACGAACGAAGACGAATACATTCAGAAAAGAAATCAGACGATTGCTGCAACGAAGTATTAAACAATGCAAAGAAATTAACATTCACATTGTCAAATAAGAGTATGTCTATTATAGAATGCTTTGACTCTGAGATTCAGAATGGAGTCATCAATTAACCACTTATTATTTTTCCCCCAAAGATCAAAGGATAGACAACTAATATTTATAAATAAAGATAAAAGATAATTTCAAAAAATAGATCATACCAAATCTTACAGACAATACAAAAAGAAGAAAATTTAAGGAAATTTTTTAATGGGAGGATTAAAAAAGGTAACACAAGAGAGATAAAATTTCATTTTTTTTTTTTCAGATTTCCTGAGTTTTTCCTAGGCACATTAAACTTTTGTTATTTCCGCAAAATACTGAAAATATGTAACATAACTTCTAAATAGTGATGACTGAAACATTCAACATATAGAACAGTTACAGTTGAATATATTACAAGCATGAATCTACTTCTCTGTAATAACAGGTAGAACTGTCATCTTCCTAAAAGAAGGATTTGTAAAACCAGTCACAGTATAATCATTCATGTTATGGGAAAAAGATTGTGTGTTCAATAGAATAATAACAATGTTAATACAGCAAGTAGTAAGGTTTTATTCTAAATTATTTGCCTTTAATGTGTTGATTCTTTGATCATTTGAAAAGTTTTTTCATAGGAATATATTTCTATTGAGTATATAGGCAGGAATATTTATAGAAACAAAATTCTAGTATACATAAAATCAAGCCAGATTAAAAGTAAACGGAGCCTAGGTACTTTTATGGACTGCCTCTAATTTAATCCCCTGATCTTCCCAATCCTTTTTGTATTCTTGTCTTTTCAAAATGTGTGAGCCAAATAAGAAGCTGTGTAAGTATGAGGAAAACTTGCTCTTTGTTGAAGAAAGTCTACTTGAACTTTATTTGAAAAGATATTTTCTTCCACTGAAGATGTCTGATAAAATATGTTTGTCAGGTCAGCAGAAAAAAAATTGCTTAAAATAAACTATGACAAAGAAAGAAAATAAATGGAAGAAAAAAAAAAAAAAAAGGAAGAAAGACCAAAAAAGCAAACCTCATGTTCAGCAAAATTATCTTGACATTTCAAAGAATATTCTTATTTATTTATTATTATTATTTTTTTTTGTTTTTTGGCTGGGGCTGGGTTTGAACCCGCCACCTCCGGCATATGGGACCGGCTCCCTACCCCTTGAGTCACAGGCGCCGCCCAGAATATTCTTATTTAAAGTTGCTTTTTTCTTTTTTGTAGAGACAGAGTCTCAGTTTATGGCCCCTCGGTAGAGTGCCGTGGCCTCACACAGCTCACAGCAACCTCCAACTCCTGGGCTTAAGCAATTCTCTTGCCTCAGCCTCCCAAGTAGCTGGGACTACAGGCGCCCGCCACAATATCCAGCTATTTCTTGGTTGCAGTTTGGTCGGGGCCGGGTTTGAACCCGCCACCCTCGGTATATGAGGCCGGCGCCCTACCGACTGAGCCACAGTGCAGCAGGTGAGTTTTCAGTCTTATTGGAATATCACAAATGTTTGTATGATTTTACATTTTACAGAAATAATTTTTTTTTTTTGAGACAGAGTCTCACTCTGTCACCCTTAGTAGAGTGCTGTGGCGTCACAGCTCACAGCAACCACTAACTCTTGGGCTTATGCAATTCTCTTGCCTCAGACTCCCAAGTAGTTGGGACTACACGCGCCCGCCACAACGCCTGGCTATTTTTTGGTTGCACTTGTCATTGCTGTTTGGCAGGCCCGGGCTGGATTCGAACCCACCAGCTCCGGTGTATGTGGCTGCCACCCTACCTGCTGAGCTATAGGCGCCAAGCCCAGAAATGATTTTTTGTCCTGCATTTTATTTTATAAGCTGTCTCCCTTAGCGGCTTTCTCTCAGGCTTCTCTCTGCCTGGGACTGTCTGGTGCAGCCACAGCCACTTTCTAACAGTATTTTGCATTTTCACAGCATTACATGAAGATCTTCCTACGGGGCTGTTTTCTCCTCTCTTCTCCACAGTATACACATTTGTGTGAGCACATGTCTAATTGAGCTCATTCACCTACTTCATGTGTACTCCTGAGTAAGCTGCTTAGAAGATATGTTAGTTCCCTCACTTGTAAAACAATTAGCAAATACTCTGGAAAATATTTATTGACTAAATAACTTTTAAGCTCCAATGAGAAGTCAGATCCCAAGCTCAATTTGTGTAGTACTGAAAAAACAACAATAATAATTATATAATTTATATAATCATATAATGATACATTATATAATTATGTTATCGTAATTATGTACATTTATTATTATATAATTATAATCAACATCATTATCCTTCTTTTTTAAAACTCTGTAATTAATATTCAACTACAGCATGATCTCCAAAACCATTGGCATTTAAAATTAATTTTTCTCTAAATTATTCAGATTGTTTCCATGAGCATTGAACTACTATTTGGTTTGACATGACTCATGAAGAATTTATTACATTTAAAGGAGCAACCTGAGAAATCTTCATGGGAACCTCTGTTTAACTAGGTGCTGTGGGAGGAGTAGAGCTCAGTGATCCAACTACAAAACCAGGATAAAGGAAGCAAACCAAAATATCAATTGGCAACTGGTTGTGGTGGTGTGAAACGGTACTCCCAGCTACAGGGAGGCTAAAACAGGAGGATTACTGGGCCCCAGAATTAGAGGTTGTGGTGGGCTGTGATTGCACCTGTCAATGGCAGCTCCACTCCTGCTGACCGAGATAGGGTGACCCTGTCTCTAAAATTTATAAACATGTGGAGTCAGTTAAGGAAGTCATGAAAATCTAAGAATACAGATATTAGAGATCACCAGAAATCAAAGTGCAACCCTCAGAAGCCAGGTAGTATATAGAAATCAGTGACCATGTCATCAATTCAAAACCAACCTGAAAGGCAATCGTCAAGGAACAACCAGAGTGTCTCACGGACAGTGAAAAGAATGAGACAGAGACTTCTTATTTGTTTATTGTAAGAATAAGAGTGAGGGTCAGAAATAAAAATAAGAGAAATTGTTTGTGGGAGATAGCTGCCCTGGTAGACACACTTCACAAGAAAAACTGTGAATGAGTCATATTTATTTTCTTTTTTTCCTTTCTGCACCTATTTTTTTTTTTTAGAGTCTTACTATGTCGCCCTCAGTAGAGTGCTATGACATCCCAGCTCACAGCAACCTCAAACTCCCAGGCTTAAGCGATTCTCTTGCCTCAGCCTCCCAAGCAGCTGGGACTACAGGTGCCCGCCACGATGCCCGGCTGTTTTTTGATGTTGTTTAGCTGTTGTTCAGCTGGCCGGGCTCAAACCCGCCACCTTTGGTATATGTGGCTGGCACTGTGACCACTGTGCTATGAGCACCAAGCCTCTGCACCCAGTTTTGATGTAGCTAAGCCAAACTGAGGTTTTCTTCTGGAAAATGGTCTTTTAGCTGTTTGATAGATACCATTAATGATTTAATCAATCCAGGTCACGTCAAGTCTCTTTTACTGCAGCAAACATCTCAACTTCAAGAACAGTAACAGCTAAACAAGTTGCTTATATACTCAGAGCTAAAAGACAGCTTTATAAACCAGTGGTTCTGAAATTCTCTTTCCTTCATTTTATCAGGATGTAACCTACCTTTACATCTGTCAGAAATTTACTCACGAGGTGCAAGAAGGTAATTTAGTGCTACTTTTGTTATAATTTCCCCTTTTATTCTCCGTATCATTTTCTTTCTTTTAATGGGTAGATTTAAGAAATGAACAATGGAACTGGGTCCCTTTGGAGAACAGTTAAGTTATATCAATATGCTTATTTGCTTTGTTGCCAGGCAACCACCCAAGATTTTTTCTTTTTTTCCCCTTTTATTAAGTCATATACACATAGATCATGAATACATTAATGCATTTGTGGGGTACAATGTGTTGAATTTTTTATGCAATTTGGAGTGCTTACATCAAACTAATCAACCTAGCTTTCACCTCATTTACTTAATTATTGTGTTAAGACATTTATGTTCTATTCTTGATAGTAATATTTTTTTCTGGTAAGCACTCGGCAAATTTACTGTCTCCTTTAGGCAAAACATGTAGCAAAATTGATTCCTCTACTTTTAACACCAAGGTTGCCCGATTGGAGGGTGCATGAAGATTAAGTGGCTACAGGGTTCAGGTTCTCTTGTTTTATACCTTGATCTATTGCTCTGCTGGCTTTTTTTTTTTTTTTCCAAAGAGAAGTCTCATTATTTTGCAACATAAATGAATTCTTTTGAAGCTAATCCCTTATAAACAAGGCTCTTGGAATTTTATTTTAAATATTATTGTAGTTTAGACAGCAATATGCAGCCACTTATAAATTATGTGGACAAAGAATGGCATAGCAACATGGAATTATGGCAGGTGTATTGGAAAGAGCTGAAACCAGGAAACCAGAAATCAATCAACATCTGTAACTAGTTAGAGAACCTCAAATAAATCGTTTAACCTCCCTGGGTCTCAGTTTCCTTATTTATAAGAGGAGAGAATTTGCACTAGATAAACATTCCACGTGGAAATTAGTTATTCTCTTTACCACTATTCATGTCCAAGTCTCTGTTTAATTAATACTTTCCTTGAGAATAGAGACACAAAATTATTCATCATTTAGGCAGGTGTTTTTGTTTACTTGTTGTTCCTACTTCTCATATAATGGCATAAATAAAAAAAAATTAATTCCCAGCAGCTATTACAGGAGGAACAGAGAAGTATGGAAGTGAATAGTTTTTAAATTGGAAAATATGAAATTATTATAAGAAAATTTTTTGTTTTCTGGCCTGAACTGTTTATTTTATTCCAAAACCAATAATGTAAAATGTATTTGTCATGTCTAGGTTGAAGAAAAATGTTTTTATTTTTATGGTTTAAAGATCATCTCTAAAATTTTGAAAAGAAATTCACACAAAAATAAGTATTTTTTCTCAGTGCTATGCAATATATTACCTCCCTCTTCCAAATTGTGTCACATGCTCTATATTCGAATATGCTTTATTCATAGTGCATTTGGTGGCATAGACTAGTTTTTATTTTTATCCTTTTGAGCTTGTTAAAGGAGAACATACTGTTTTGGTTTTTTTATAGTTAAAGTTTTTTAAAATCTGGTATCTAACAATTGAAAGAATTCTGTGAAATTAGACGAAAGAATTTGGTGTATCTGAGCCAATGGGACCACAGGCTTTTTTCCGCGGCTTTTCCATTAGATGAACCAAAGATTGAGTCTTTGGTTATCGTTTTTGGCTGTGGGTGGGATTTCTGAGGCGCCAACATAGTTTTTTTTGGCCGTCCTTGAACTAGTTGTGACAGTATAGGTGTTACCTTGGTAACATTTCATCAAGGGCATGCAAAGTCTTGCATCCCTCTCCTACAACTGGCGTTATAAATGGAACACTTTGGAAGCTGCAGGAATACCTGTGTGACAGCTATGCAAACAAGGGGACGTGTTCACGGGTGCCACGCTGAGCCACTGGAAGTGCAGCCAGGAAGTCAAGAGGACAGATTAAAATGAGGGATGTCTCCGCGGGTTTCCCTTTCGTCCCTGGAACAAGGTTCACTGTCCTCCTCCTGTTCGGCCATCAGCGCTTGTCCTTCAAATGTCTCAAATATATTTTATGACTATTTGGTGAAATAAGATTATGAGGACAGATGGAGCCACCAAGCCTCCCCGGGCGTGGATGGTGGTGTAAGCAGCTCCGTCCCAGGGGAGGGAGGGAGCAGTGACAGTGACCGTCCCAGTTGGAGCCACAGAAGGGGGACGTGGGGTCACCGGCTGGACGTACAGCCACAGGCTGGATGTGGGGTCACCGGCTGGACGTGGGGTCTCAGGTTGCACTGAAGCTCCACGGCGTTGCCATCATTTTCTTGGCTCTTTCTCTGGACTCCTCGAAGCTCCGAGGGTAAACAGCGGAGTAGAACCCATCTGTGAAGATGGAGAGAAGACAGATCTGGACTCTGGAGTGAGATGTGGAAACTTCGCAGGGCTTCGCACCCCACACTGCCGGGTGCCCCATCCGGGGTGCGCGGAGCTGGACGCAGCGGTGCCGGCAATGCCGAGATCAGCCTGCGCCACGGAGACCACCAAGCAGCCAAGTCCTCCTCCTGCAGAAAAGCAAACAGACCGGAGAACTGCCGAGGACAGAAAGCAGCCTCGAAGTCCGGAACAAAGTGTGGGCTGTGCCCACTTCCCCGGTTTCCGTCCAGGCGGAAGCTCTGCTCGCAGGGCCCGGCGTGGCAGAGCTGTGGCGCCTTCAGAGCAGCTGTAGTTTCAAAGGGCTCGAGAAGTGTAGGAGTAACCAAAGGTGGCTGCTGCTGCGCCTTCTCTGGGCAGAAACCACGTTCCCTTCTTTCCTCTCAGCAATTCCTCCAGGCTTGATTTCAGAGATGGTCTCCGAGGTCTTCTTGGTCAGGAATACGCCTTGCATAAACGTTTGGAGAATGGTGTAACCCTCCAGGAAAGCCTGGGGACACATTCCCAGCTGTGTGCTACCTTCCCGGGCTCACAGCCGGCTCCATCCGAGCCTGGCGCCCCCGGCCTCCTCCGCCCGCTCCGCGCACCTGCCACCTGCGCGCTCAGCACCACGGACAGCGCCGCGCCCTCGGGGCGGGTAAAGCCCTCGGTGTTCAAGGCGCCGCGGGGCCAAATCGACGCTTGCGCAGGTGTCCTGGGCGTCCTTTATTTTAAACCCTGATGGCTCCTCCCTCCCACTCTTACTGCTTGATTACCTGAAACCTCCTCTCACACGCACTTCTCAGCCGATGCAAAAATGGAGAGAAAGGAGCGGTCAAGCCTGCGGAGTTCTGACGGCAGAATCTCGAGTAACACGGTGCTGTGCGCTTGAATCCGTCTAGACGGCGTGACAGACACTTTCCAAGGGCCAAGTTTGGCCGCCTGGCAGAAAGTTCTGAAATTTCTGTGCACCAAAACTATTAGCCAGGCGCCTGCGCTGAATGTAGTGTTTGCCAATTGCTTACTGCGCTGGGAAAGAGCGGGCCCGAGGTAGGTTTATTTATTTGTATCTATTTATTGCATTTAGGCTCAGTGTATCTCACTTTCAAGGTAGTTCAACGCTCCTTGCATAACATTTTTTTTTTTAATTATTAAATCATAGCTGTGTACATTAATGTGATCATGGGGCACCATACACTAGTTTCATAGACCTTTTGACACATTTTCATCACACTGGTTAACATAGCCTTCCCGGCATTTTCTTAGTTATTGTGCTAAGACATTTACATTCCACATTTACTAAGTTTCACATATACCCTTTTAAAAAATGGCCGGGCATTGTAGTTTACACCTATAATCCCAGCACTTTGGGAGGCAGAGGAAGGAGAATCACCTGAGGCGAGGAGTTCAAGACCAGGCTGGACAGCACAGCAAGACCCTGCCTCTACAAAAGACCATCAAGACGAATTAGCTGGGCTTGGGGTGGGCAACTGCAGTCCCAGCTACTGGAGAGGCTGAGGTGGGAGGACTGCTTGAGGCCAGGAATTTGAGGCTATAGTGAGCTGTGATGGTGTCACTGAGCTCCAGCCTGGGTGACAGACGGAGACCCCTCTCTAAACAAACAAACAATAGCACACATACGATACATCTGGGGTATAAAGGGATAACAAACGCCATGGAAAGGAGAGAAATCAAGACATTATAGCCAAATTGATTATCCAAATGTACTCACAGCGAAAAGTTTGGAATAGCCATATTGTGTGAACTTAATCTTTTTAGTTTTATTTTTTGCCCCACATATACTTCCAAGAGGGTGAGTTTTATATGCAAATGTATGCTCATGCTGCTTTTCCTGCTTGGTTCCCTGCCTCACCCTCAGGTCATCAAGCAGGCCCCTCCCCCACCCAGCAGCCCTTCTCCCACCTCCAGGTGACCTTTCTCCACCCCAGCAGCACCTCCCTCACCCCAGCAGTCCCTCCCCACCCAAACAGCCCCTCTGCCACCTCCAGGTGATCCTATCCCACCTTAGCAGCCCCTCCCCCACCCCAGCAGGCTCCTCCCCCGCCTAGCAGGCTCCACACCCACCCCTGCAGCCCCCCCCACCTCCAGGTGATCCTCCCCCACCTCCAGGAGGCCCCTTTCCCATGGCAGCACATCCCTCCCACCCCCTGCTTGGCCCAAAGAACATGAACCATTTTATGTGCATGAGGCATGGACCTTCCCCTATTCAGGGTCTCCCTATGCTCTACCCTCTTCTTGAAAGCTTCTCCTATCCACCTGTTGCCTGAAAAAGACCTTCTTATGCTTAAGAGCTCCACTCCGCCATCATTTCCACAAGGACTCTGCCTAGCCCTCTTCTCTTTTTGGTCTAGAAAGATGTCTTGTTATGCAATCTCTGTATTACTGTAGATGTCTTTACTCCATGATGAAATGAATAGTTCAGTGATTAACTGTTTAGCATCTGTTTTCTCTGATGGGCTATAAGCTCTAGAAGGACAGAGACTGTTATATTTTTCTGTCAAGTCTCAGCAGGTAAGACGGTATCAACATCGTATACTTAAACATTTAATGAATGAGTGCAATGCAATTTCAAGTTCTTACCATGTTTATAAAAAGTTTATAAAAAGCCCATGTATGTAATAAACCTTCTGATATCAGCAGGAGACTCTGATTTCAGCCCCATGTTTTAGTGCTTCCATATATAGTAGAATCTCCACTTGGCCACCCCCCTAGCTGGCCACTTCCTTAAGCTGACCTAACTTCCGTAGACCGGGCGTGCACCATGTACACAGCAGTACCACAAGCCTGGTTCCTTATGGTGACCACCTCCAAGTGACCAGTTTGTTATAGTCCCGTGGATGGTCAGCTTACAGCGGTTCCACTGTACGTGTTTTATTGACATTCTGGTTTTGTGTAAGGCCTTACAAATTCATTTCTAATTTACAGGCATAATTAACCATTTCGTTTTTAAAAAGTCTGAATTAGAAAATTTTCAATGCTTTCGAATCAAATTTTTATTTTCTGAATATCAGATTAATAAAGGTATGGGCCATCACAAAATTTATTTCTATTGTATATCTTATAATTTTTCTTGAATTACAAAATTTTGGTGTCATTTTAATTATTGGTGTTAAAGTTAGTGACCTTTTAGCTAAGTTAGGAGCCCTCTGAAAGAGAGAGGCCCAATGGCCTCCACTTTCCACGTTTTTTTGTCTTATCACACCTTCATTTACAGAAATTTATCAACACTATCGCATGCTTTACACTCTAAAAACATCTGTACAAAATAACTTGTTAAAAAATAGTTAATTTCAAACAAGATGAACTCTCACTCACTTGCATTTTCTAACTGTATAAAACATGTCCTTACAAATATGCTAGTTACCATGCTGCAGCCAGAAAAGTTAAAAGAAAGGCACAAAAGAGAAACACAATAGCTTATTAGTCCTCTAGTACTAAAATGAAACATGTTTTTTTTAATATCCATGCCCATGAGACTGGATATGAAGGGATTCTATCTCACACCTGGAAGTTCCTTAGACCCCGTCCAAGGCCAACCTGATGCAGGGAGCTTTCTCCACAGCACTCTCTCAGCTCGTAAGTAATTGAGCTTATAAGCATAAGGGTACCTTTCTCACTGCCCTGTCAGCATATTCTTGTATATCTGAGAGGAGGATGGGTGGAGGGAGGGTAATTAGTGGGTCCACACCTATCGTGCATCTTAGAAGGGTACAGGTGAAATTTACTAAATGTAGAATATAAGTCTGAACACAATAACTAGGAAAATGCCATGAAGGCTATGTTAACTAGTTCGAAGAAAATATTTCAAACTGTATATAAAACCAGCACATTGTAAAAAAAAAAGAAAAAAAAAAGACATCTCTATGTGGATACAAAATAGTCTGTGACTTCCACACATCACTACCTGTTTTTGACACACAGACACAGCACATTCAGTCTATACCAAATGTTTGGAAAGATATCTTTACGGTTACATGAAGATCGCTGGTGGAAGTTCTGGGCTCTCTGGAGTTTGGCTCAGTTCTCCAGAATGCAGAGACCTGGTCTCATTAGTAAAGCTTAAGTGTACTCTTTATATTCTCTCCACCACTTTGCTTTTTTAGTCTGCTCTTGTCTAAGTTTGCTATATTCTTTTAGAGCTGAAGGTTATTCTCTCGCCCATTGTTATTGCAGTAGCTGTTGACAAGCTGTGCTCCGGACAGGAGTCTGACAGGACAGGCATCCTTACGTTGTGCAGCAGCAGAAGGCCTGTGTCAGCCTTGTCCTTACACGCTCTAAGGAGACTACAATTTTTTTGGTATGCTTTTGGTATTAAAGATAAGTCTAAGTTTATTCAGGAACGATCCTTGAAACTAGCAATATGCGTACAAATCCAGACCAACATTTACGTTCATTCTTGGTTGTGCCTCTTACTGAAAACTGATAGAGACATTTAGCTCATCCATGTAATTAGCCTCTTTTAGGTAAATACAATGAGCTTTCAGGGGTTAGAGTTGTGGAAGCTGCTGTTGTCTCCTGTCTTCTGCTGCGAACCAGACTTGATGACCTCTGATGCTCCATTCTTTCAGTGACCTAGTAACAGCTGAGGCGCAGACCTAAAGCAAACATGCCAGTGCAGACTCAGACAGCAAGCATTCCTCCAACACAGGGTCAGGATGTCAGTGTGCTTAAAAATCAAGGATAGAGTAGAAAGTCAGAACCATGTTTATCACTGGTGGACTGGGAAATCTCAGTTTAGCAGGGACCACATGGAAGGGAGCTAGCCCTGTAGACAGTCAGGTGAGCTGATGGTTAACTTCATGTGTGTCCTGATGGTAGATACATACATGGTTATAGACCTGTCTATTTACACAGCGTTTCCATTCCTTTCCTGGCTCTGTCTGCTCAGGGGCCTAGAATCACGGCATTCCACAGCAGTGAGAACACTCAGTCATCACATCTTGCTTTGTAATGTCATTTTCCAATAAAAGGAACCAGTACTCCTAGGTGAAATGACCAACATGGGTTCAGAAAATATGCTTTGGACATGTAAAGGAAAGAAATGGTTATAGACACGAGGTGAGGTGGAGCAAGGAGGCACAGGAGCCCAGGGGAACAGGTGTCGGTGGCCAAAGTTGGAACAAATTGAGAAAAAAAGGGCTTAGTAATGTAGTAATGAATTCTAACCAAAGTCGTAGAACAGCCATGAGTCCATAGAGACATAAATAACTAATTAAGTTAAATAAAAAAATGAGAAAGAAAATTATAACCTAAGAATATGGGGAAAGGGGAAAGGGAGGGGAGGGGAGGGAGGAGGAGGGAGGGTGATTGGTGGGATTACACCTGCGGTGCATCTTACACGGGTACATGTGAAACCTACTAAACGTAGAATATAAATGTCTTAACACAATAACTAAGAAAATGCCAGGAAGGCTGTGTTAACCAGTGTGATGAAAATGTGTCAAATGGTCTATAGAACCAGTGTAAGGTGCCCCATGATTGCATTAATGTACGCAGCTATAATTTAATAAAAAATTAATTAATTAAAAAATGAGAAAGAAGAAGCCAGTTTCTCATGTAGAAATTCCAAATAATGCATGTTGATTCCCACCCCCCTGACAAAGGAGGCCTGTAACTTCCAGTTCCTTAAGGGTGAGAACACACACATGAGGTCTGCTTCCAGAGCAGATGGTATCGAAATGGAGGAAAGTAACTCTACAGTTGAGAAGTCTAGGAAATGCCACGTTAGACAGGTAATCAAGGATAATAGTGTCAGTGGTACATGGTGTTGACAGCTCATGTTCTTGTATGATGTGTTGAGAATGGACTTCAATTCTGTGGTCTTTCACCCCCAAAACTCATCACCTCAGCCTAACCACGAGGCAAACACCACACAAAACATAACTGAGGAATGTTTTAGAAAGAAATACTTGGCCAAGGTTTTTCAGCTGTCGGTGTGTTCAGAAACAAAGATGATGTGAGAGACTGTCAGAGTATGGGAGCTTGATGGGATGAGGTGCCTTATAAAGGATCCTGGGACAGAAAAAGACGGTAGGGAAAGAACCGATGAACTGTAAATAAAATAAACATACGGAGATATACACATACATCCATGCACACATTGTATACATGCATGTACACGTGTGTGTACGTGTGTGCTAAAGGGATTTTTAAAATTTCAATACAAATATGCATCTATGTATACATGTATACACGCTTACCATATTTTTATGTATTATTTTTATCAAAGAGAAAAAAGTCCCAACAGTCTCTTTTTTTTTTTTTTTATTGTTGGGGATTCATTGAGGGTACAATAAGCCAGGTTACACTGATTGCAATTGTTAGGTAAAGTCCCTCTTGCAATCATGTCTTGCCCCCATAAAGTGTGACACACACCAAGGCCCCACGCCCCCTCCCTCCATCCCTCTTTCTGCTTCCCCCCCATAACCTTAATTGTCCTTAATTGTCCTCATATCAAAATTGAGTACATAGGATTCAAGCTTCTCCATTCTTGTGATGCTTTACTAAGAATAATGTCTTCCACTTCCATCCAGGTTAATACGAAGGATGTAAAGTCTCCATTTTTTTAATGGCTGAATAGTATTCCATGGTATACATATATCACAGCTTGTTAATCCATTCCTGGGTTAGTGGGCATTTAGGCTGTTTCCACATTTTGGCGACTGTAAATTGAGCTGCAATAAACAGTCTAGTACAAGTGTCCTTATCATAAAAGGATTTTTTTCCTTCTGGGTAGATGCCCAGTGATGGGATTGCAGGATCAAATGGGGGGTCTAGCTTGAGTGCTTTGAGGTTTCTCCATACTTCCTTCCAGAAAGGTTGTACTAGTTTGCAGTCCCACCAGCAGTGTAAAAGTGTTCCCTTCTCTCCACATCCACGCCAGCATCTGCAGTTTTGAGATTTTGTGATGTGGGCCATTCTCACTGGGGTTAGATGACATCTCAGGGTTGTTTTGATTTGCATTTCTCTAATATATAGAGATGATGAACATTTTTTCATGTGTTTCTTAGCCATTCCTCTGTCATCTTTAGAGAAAGTTCTATTCATGTCTCTTGCCCATTGATATATGGGATTGTTGGCTTTTTTCATGTGGATTAATTTGAATTCTCTATAGATCCTAGTTATCAAGCTTTTGTCTGATTGAAAATATGCAAATATCCTTTCCCATTGTGTAGGTTGTCTCTTTGCTTTGGTTATTGTCCCCTTAGCTATACAGAAGCTTTTCAGTTTAATGAAGTCCCATTTGTTTATTTTTGTTGTTGTTGCAATTGCCATGGCAGTCTTCTTCATGAAGTCTTTCCCCAGGCCAATATCTTCCAGTGTTTTTCCTATGCTTTCTTTGAGGATTTTTATTGTTTCATGCCTTAAATTTAAGTCCTTTATCCATCTTGAATCAATTTTTGTGAGTGGGGAAAGGTGTGGGTCCAGTTTCAGTCTTTTACATGTAGACATCCAGTTCTCCCAACACCATTTATTGAATAGGGAGTCTTTCCCCCAAGCTATGTTCTTGTTTGGTTTATCGAAGACTAGGTGGTTGTAAGATGTTAGTTTCATTTCTTGGTTTTCAATTCAATTCCAAGTGTCTATGTCTCTGTTTTTGTGCCAGTACCATGCTGTCTTGACCACTATGGCTTTGTAGTACAGACTAAAATCTGGTATGCTGATGCCCCCAGCTTTATTTTTATTACTAAGAACTGCCTTAGCTATGCGGGTTTTTTTCCAGTTCCATACAAAATGCAGAATCATTTTTTCCAAATCTTGAAAGTACGATGTTGATATTTTGATAGGAATGGCATTGAATAGGTAGATTGCTTTGGAATGTATAGACATTTTAACAATGTTGACTCTTCCCGTCCATGAGCATGGTATGTTCTTCCATTTGTTAATACCCTCTGCTATTTTCTTTCTGAGGATTTCATAGTTTTCTTTATAAAGGTTCTTCACCTCCTTCGTTAGGTATATTCCTAGGTATTTCATTTTCTTTGAAACTATGGTGAAGGGAGTTGTGTCCTTAATTAGCTTCTCATCTTGACTGTTATTGGTGTATACAAAGGCTACTGACTTGTGGACATTGATTTTATATCCTGAAACATTACTATATTTTTTGATGACTTCTAGGAGCCTTGTGGTTGAGTCTTTGGGGTTCTCTAAGTATAAGATCATGTTGTCAGCAAAGAGGGAGAGTTTGACCTCCTCTGCTCCCATTTGGATTCCCTTCATTTCCTTGTCTTGCCTAATTGTATTGGCTAGAACTTTCAGCACTATGTTGAATAGTAAAGGTGACAGACGGCAACCTTGTCTGGTTCCAGTTCTAAGAGGAAAAGCTTTCAGTTTTACTCTATTCAGTAAAATATTGGCTGTGGGTTTCTCATAGATAGCTTCAATCAGTTTTAGAAACGTGCCACCTATGCCTATAATCTTCAGTGTTCTAATTAGAAAAGGATGCTGGATTTTATCGAATGCTTTTTCTGCATCTATTGAGAGGATCATGTGATCTTTATTTTTGCCTCTGTTAATATGGTGGATAACATTTATGGACTTGCGTATGTTAAACCAGCCTTGCATCCCTGGGATGAAGCCTACTTGATCATGATGAATAACTTTTTTGATGATAAGCTGTAATCTATTGGCTAGGATTTTGTTGAGAATTTTTGCATCTATATTCATGAGTGAGATTGGTCTGAAATTCTCCTTTTTGTTTGGGTCTTTTCCTGGTTTTGGTATCAGGTTGATGTTTGCTTCATAGAATGTGTTGGGGAAGATTCCTTCTTCCTCAATTTTTTGGAATAATTTCTGCAGTACAGGAATAAGCTCTTTCTTGAAGGTTTGATAGAATTCTGGAGTGAAGCCATCTGGACCAGGGCATTTTTTAGTTGGAAGATTTTTTATTGTTTCTTGGATCTCAGTGCTTGAAATTGGTCTGTTCAGGAGCTCTATTTCTTCCTGGCTGAGTGTAGGGAGAGGGTGTGATTCCAAATATTGATCCATTTCCTTCACATTGTCAAATTTCTGGGCATAGAGTTTCTGGTAGTATTCAGAGATGATCTCTTGTATCTCTGTGGGATCAGTTGTTATTTCCCCTTTATCATTTCTGATTGAGGTTACTAGAGATTTTACTTTTCTATTCCTCGTTAGTCTGGCCAATGGTTTATCTATTTTATTTATTTTTTCAAAAAACCAACTCCTTGTTTCATTAATTTTCTGAATGATTCTTTTGTTTTCAATTTCATTGATCTCTGATTTGATTTTGGATATTTCTTTTCTTCTACTGAGTTTAGGCTTAGATTGTTCTTCTTTTTCCAATTCCATAAGATCTCTTGTGAGATTGTTGATGTGCTCTCTTTCTGTTTTTTGAATGTAGGCATCTAAAGCGATGAATTTTCCTCTCAAAACTGCTTTTGCAGTATCCCACAGGTTTTGGTAGCTTGTGTCTTCATTGTTGTTATGCTCAAGGAAGTTAATGATTTCCTGTTTTATTTCTTCCTGCACCCATCTGTCATTCAACAGAAGGTTGTTTAATTTTCATGCCTTTTTGTGGAGTTGAATGTTTTTGTTACAGTTGAGTTCCACCTTTAGTGCCTTATGGTCTGAGAAGATACAAGGTAAAATTTCAATTCTTTTGATTCTGTTGATATTTGTTTTGTGTCCCAGGATATGATCAATTTTAGAGAATGTTCCATGGGGTGATGAGAAGAATGTATATTCTTTATCTTTGGGGTGGAGTGTTCTATATGTGTCTATCAAGCACAGTTGTTCTAGGGTCTCATTTAAATCTCTTATATCTCTGTTCAATTTCTGTTTAGAGGATCTGTCCAGCTCTGTAAGAGGAGTGTTAAAGTCCCCTGTTATTATGGTAATATCAGATATCTTATTGCTCAGACTGAGTAAGGTCTGTTTCAAGAATCTGGGAGCATTTAAATTGGGTGCATAAACATTTAGAATTGAAATGTCTTCTTGTATTTTTCTCTTGAACAATATAAAGTGACCATCTTTGTCTTTTTTGACTTTAGTTTCTTTAAATCTACATGTATCTGAAAATATGATTGCAACTCCTCTTTTCTTCTGAATTCCATTTGCCTGAAAAATTGTCTTCCAACCCTTGACTCGGAGCTTTAATTTGTCTTTTGAAGCCAGGTGTGTTTCTTGCAGACAGCAAATAGATGGCTTGTGTTTTTTAATCCAGTCAGCCAATCTATGTCTCTTCAGTGGGGAATTCAAGCCATTAACATTTATTGAGATAATTGATAAGTGTGGTAGTATTCTATTCGTCTTATTTGGTGAGAGTCCATTGCTTAGTTTTATCTTTTGCATCAGTGTGGAGGTTAGGTTCTGTCCTTTAGTTCTTACTTTGCCTCTGATCCATTGTGGTGGTCAGTGTGCAGAACAGGTTGAAGTATTTCCTGTAGAGCTGGTCTTGTTGTGGCGAATTTCCTCAATGTTTGTATATCCGTAAATGATTTGATTTCTCTGTCAATTTTTAAGCTTAGCTTAGCAGGGTACAGAATTCTGGGGTGGAAATTGTTCTGTTTAAGTAGATTAAAAGTAGATGACCATTGTCTTCTTGCTTGGAAAGTTTCATTAGAGAAGTCTGCGGTCACTCTGATGGATTTGCCCCTGTAGGTCAACTGGCGCTTACTCCTGGCAGCTTGCAGAATCTTTTCTTTTGTCTTGACTTTTTACAGGTTCATCACAATGTGTCTTGGAGAGGCTCGGTGAGAGTTGAGGCGACCTGGGTTCTGATAGCCCTCTGAAAGCAGTGTGTCAGGATCTTTGGTGATATTTGGGAAATTTTGTTTTATAATATTCTCTAGTATGGCTTCCATTCCTCTGGGGCATTCTTCTTCCCCTTCTGGAATTCCTATAACTCGTATGTTGGAACACTTCATAAAGTCCCATAATTCTGACAGTGAATGTTCTGCTTTCTCTCTCTTCTTTTCTGCCTCTTTTACTATCTGAGTTATCTCAAGAACTTTGTCTTCTACCTCTGAAATTCTTTCTTCTGCATGGTCTAACCTGTTGCTGATACTTTCCATTGCATCCTTAAGTTCCCTAATTGACTGTTTCAGTTCCTTCAGCTCTGCTATATCCTTTTTATATTCTTCATATCGTTCATCTCTTATTTGATTCTGTTTTTGGATTTCCCTTCGGTTATTTTCCTCTTTATTAGCACTTTCCTTCATGGCTTCCATCATTTCTTTCATTGTTTTCAACACGTGTATTCTAAATTTCCTTTCTGTCATTCCTAACATTTCTGTATAGGTGGAATCCTCTGCAGTAGCTACCTCATGGTCCCTTGGCGGGGTTGTTCTGGACTGGTTCTTCATTTTGCCTGGAGTTTTCTGCTGATTTTTCCTCATGAGTGATTTCTCTTGTCTATTTCCTTGCCCTAATTTTCCTTTCACTTCCTCTTGCTCTTTAAGTCTTCATGCCTGTGGACTAAGGGTTACAGGGCCAGAAGGGTGAGAAGGTTGAAGAGCAAAAAAGCGATGAAAGAAGGGAGGACCGAGTGATAAGAAAAAAAAAAAGAAAAATAGAGAAAGGAGAGGGGGTGGGTAAAAGGAATATTGACAAAAAGAAGAGAGGCACAGAAAGAGGGAGACAGAGTAATATAGGTGTATAGTTGGGTACTTTGGCACAACCTTTGAAAAAACCCACCTTCTGGGGGTGCCCAGTTGGGTGGTTCCCTTGAGGTCAGCAGCTCTTTGCTAGCCTGATCGGACACAGTACCCTACCTCCACCAAGTAGAGAGGAAAGACAAAAATGCTATAAATCAAACCAAAACAAGCAAACAGAAAACTTTACAGGATAAAATTGGGTGAAAAACCAAATAATAGTGGTAGAAACACTAATAAAAATGAAGTTCTAGTTATTGAAAAAGGCAGCAATGGGAAATTATAATTAAACTAGAAAAATTGAGAAAGAAAAAGGATCTGTATGGAGAAGGTTGAAATTAAAAAACAAAACAACATCAACAACATCAAAATAAACAAAAAAAACAACCAAACCAAAAAATAAAAAAAAAAAGAAACACAACCAAAAACAAAGCAGTATGTATATGTTATTAATATTCTCGGCAACACGTGGTCTTCTGGGGTATGAGATGTTAATCACAGTTCTGATACGACTGGAGGCTGCTGATTTCTCAAACCCCAGCAGGTAAACACCCTGAATCTCTCTTCAGCCCACTAAAAGGCACTTTGAACTTGTAAACTTGCTGAGCAGAAGCTTTCCAAGCTTTCTCGCTGGAATCGCTGCTGAAGTGGCTATCCACTTACCCAGTGTGCCAAAACGGGTCTCACTCTGCCCCTGAGGGTTAGGGCTGCAAGGCGGCTCAGACCCCACCCTTAGGCTACTTGGTTGCTGGGTTACCAGCTCCCACCCGATTCTAGCTCTGTGACCCTGAGGGTGGAGCTTGCCAGGGCAGATAGCTCACAATGGCTCCCTGTGACACACAGCCAAACACTATTAGCTCCGTCTGGCTCAGTGGCTCAGACTGGGGCCCTAGACAGCGGCCAAAGTTCTCTGCACTCCCGCTCAGGCTCTCCCCAAGGCAGTTCAACTGAGTGCCACGTCCAAAGACAACAAAACAGTTCACAGGTAAGGCCTTTCTGGTTTGCAGTCTCGCTGCTACTGAACTTACAGTTGCGGGCGGGTTTAGACGGATTGAACACACGCTACCACTTGCCATTTTTCCACTGTTTTAGTCCTCCTCTTGGGGTCCAGAAGTCTCTCGCTGACTCCCTGTATCCTCACAGGGCTGATGATAGGCAGATCCCACCAGCCAGAGATGCCTGAAGTCCTATCTCTCCAGACTCACGGTGCCCAGATGCAAGGAAGCTGTTACTCGGCCGCCATCTTGCTCCACCTCCAGTCTCTTTTTTTTTCTAAAGCCATTTCTTTTTTTCCTGGTCAGTCCCTAAATCTTGAAACATTGATTTTACCAATACACCTCAATTGTAACAAATATTATGCTAATAAAATTTCTCATAAAGTTAGTCCAAGCACTTGTTAAAGCTACTCTCAGGGAAATACATATCCAATTATGTTCACTGATCACTCCATAAGTGTGGATAGAGGCTGTGGAAAAACACACACACACACACATACACACACACTATCTGTGCTGGAGCATTTTAGGGTAAATGATCAGAATCTTACTTTTTGAACTGGCCTCTTTTATATATGACTTTTCCATAGAGCTTCTGATTCAGCCCGTGTATTTCTTTAGGCACATTTTTCTTGTTTTATTAAATGCAGTTACTCATGATTCCCAGCCAGGACAGCACTGGAGAAACATTCCTAACTCTGTTTTTCCACCTTTCCACTTCCTAATGCTGCCTTCACCCACATGAGCCACTTTGCTACCATTAATTACAAGCAAACAAGGTGTCTCTCACGGGAGTTTCCTGTAATTACCTTCTCTCCACTGGATCTTGCTTTCACATTCATGTTAGGTCCAGAGAGGCCGCTTACCTAGTTACTTTTTAATTTTTTTGTCAGATGTAATTTTCAACCTGTCAGCTTTCTCAGAAGTTTGATATTTATCCCAAGGAGACGTTCTTCTACCTGTTCTCTCATTAAAAGTTTTGAGGAAGTGGCGCACGGCATCACCAACAGGATACATTCCCTACTATCAAAGGATTGCTGCTGAATGAATGTCTGCAGGACTTCAATCTGTTCTTACATCTCCTAACCTGTGTGGACCATTGAGAGAGAAGAACCAGCCCATTTGTTCAAGTCTGTCATCATTTGTTAAACTATCAGCCAGTTCCAGTAGCAGAGGGTGTGGGCCGGCAGGACCTGGAACGCCCGTGCCCTGGATTCCCCCATGCCATGTTCCCAGCATGTCTCGAAGGAAAATTCACACAGGAGAGACCCCAAGACATGTAGTCTTACTCTCGATTGGGGGGAGGATCCCATGAGGACTTATGAGCAGCCCGTCTCCTTCAGCTTCTGCGAAGTCATCAGGTGTACTCAAAAGGGATGTTATAAACATAAACCTCAGACTTACCATCGTTTTCAAGTATTTTCCATTTCTGCAGAAATGAACTTCAGGCTCCAGGGCTTTTTATCAGCTTTACATTATTTTTTTATTAATATTAAATCATAGCTGTGTACATTAATGCGATCATGGGGCACCATACATTGGTTTTATAAACAGTTTGACACATTTTCATCACACTAGTTAATATAGCCTTCCTGGCATTTTCTTAGTTATTGTGTTAAGACAATTATATTCTACATTTACTAAGTTTCACATATACCCTTGTAGATGCACCGCAGGTGTAATCCCACCTTTCACCCTCCCTCCACCCATCATCCCCTCTCTGCCCACCCTCTCCCCATTCCCCATATTCTTAGGTTATAATTGGGTTATAATTTCATATGAAAGCCATAAATTAGTTTCATAGTAGGACTGAGTACATTGGATACCTTTTCTTCCATTCTTGAGATACTTTACTAAGAAGAATATTTTCCATCTCCATCCATGTAAACATGAAAGAGGTAAAGTCTCCTTCTTTCTTTAAGGCTCCATAATATTCTATGGTGTACATATACCACAATTTATTAATCCATTCGTGGATCAATGGGCACTTGGGATTTTTCCATGACTTAGCAATTGTGAATTGGGCTACAATAAACATTCTGGTGCAAATATCTTTGTTGTAATGTGATTTTTGGTCTTCTGGGTATATACCTAGTAGAGGAATTACAGGATTGAATGGCAGGTCTATTTTTAGATCTCTAAGTGTTCTCCAAACATCTTTCCAAAAGGAAGGTATTAATTTGCATTCCCACTAGCAGTGCAGAAGTGTTCTCTTTTCTCCACATCCATGCGAACATCTCTGGTCTTGGGATTTTGTGATATGGGCTAATCTTACTGGAGTTAGATGGTATCTCAAGGTAGTTTTGACTTGCATTTCTCTGATGATTAAAGATGATGAGCATTTTTTCATATGTCTATAGGCTGTGTGCCTGTCTTCTTCAGAGAATTTTCTCTTCAAGTCCCTTGCTCAGCCTGCGATGGGATCACTTGTTCTTTTCTCGCTTATATGTTTTGAGTTCTCTGTGGATTCTGGTTATTAAACCTTTGTCAGAGACATAACCTGAAAATACCTTCTCCCATTCTGAGGGCTGTCTGCTTGCTTTATTTACTGTGTTCTTGGCTGTGCAGAAGCTTTTTAGTTTGATCAGATCCCAGTAGTGTATTTTTGAAGCTGCTTCAATTGCCCGGGGGTGCGGGGTCCTCTTCATAAAATACTCACCCAGACTGATTTCTTCAAGGGTTTTCCCTGCACTCTCTTCTAGTATTTTTATAGTTTCATGTCTTAAGTTTAAATCTTTAATACAGTGAGAGTCTATCTTAGTTAATGGTGAAAGGTGTTGGTCCAGTTTCAGTCTTCTAGAGGTTGCCAGCCAGTTCACCCAGCAAAAGATTTCCCATTTGTTAAATAGGGAATCTTTTCCCCACTGAATGTTTTTAATTGGCTTGTCAAAGATCAGATAACGGTAAGTAGCTGGATGCATTTCTTGGTTCTCTATTCTGTTCCAGACATCTACTTCTCTGTTTTTGTGCCAGTACCATGCTGTTTTGATCACTATCAATTTATAGCATAGTCTGAGGTCTGGTAACGTGATTCCTCCTGCTTTGTTTTTATTTCTGAGTAACATCTTGGCTTTTTGAGGTTTTTTTTTTTTATTCCATATAAAACGAAGTATTATTTTTTCAAGATCTTTAAAGTATGACAGTGGAACTTTAATAGGGATTGCATTAAAAGTGTATATTGCTTTGGCTAGTATGGACATTTTAACAATGTTGATTCTTCCCAGCCATGAGTATGGTATGTTTTTCCATTTGTTAACGTTTTCAGCTTTTTCTTTTCTTAGAGTTTCATAGTTCTCTTTATAGAGTTCTTTCATGTCTTTTGTTAGATAAACTCCCAAATATTTCATCTTCTTTGGCACTGCTGTGAACGGAATAGAGTCCTTAACTGTTTTTTCAGCTTGACTATTGTTGGTATATGAAAAGGCTACAGATTTATGAATGGTGATTCTGTAACCTGAGACGCTGCTGTATTCCTTGATCACTTCTAAAAGTTTTGTAGTAGAATCCCTGGTGTTTTCCGGATATACAATCATTTCATCTGCGAAGAGCAAAAGTTTGATCTCTTCTGGCCCTATATGGATAGCCCTTTTCTTCCCTAATTGTGATGGCTAAAACTTCCATTACAATGTTAAAGAGCAGTGGAGACAATTGGCAGCCTTTTTTGGTTCCTGATCTGAGTGGAAATGATTTCAGTTTAACTCCATTCAAAATGATATTGGCTGTGGGTTTGCTGTAGATGGACTCTATCAGTTTAAGAAATGTCCCTTCTATACCAATTTTCTTAAGTGTTCTGATCATGAAGTGATGCTGGATATTATCAAAAGCTTTTTCTACATCAGTTGAGAGAATCATATGGTCTTTTTTTTTTTTAATTTGTTTATGTGCTGAATTATACTTATGGATTTATGTATATTAAACCAGCCTTGAGACCCTGGGATAAATTTGACTTGGTCATGATGTGTAATTTGTTTGATATGTTGCTGGATTCTGTTTGTTAGGATCTTGTTGAATATTTTTGCATCAATATTCATTAGTGATATTGGTCTATAATTTTCTTTTCTTGTTGGGTCTTTTCCTGGTTTGGGGATCAGAGTGATGTTTGCTTCATAGAATGTGTTGGGTGGTTTTCCTTCTTTTTCTACATTTCAGAACAGGTTGAGTAATATAGGTACTAATTCCTCTTTAAAGGTTTTGTAGAATTCTGACATGTAGCCATCTGGTCCTGGGCTTTTCTTTTTAGGGAGATCTTGTATGGTTGATGCTATTTCAGAACTTGATATTGGCATGTTCAACATTTCCACTTGATTCTGGCTAAGTCTTTGAAGGTGACGTGTTTCCAAGTATTGGTCAATTTCCTTTAGATTTTCATATTTCTGAGAATAAAGTTTCTTGTAATATTCATTAAGGATTTTTTGAATTTCGGAGGAGTCTGTTTTTATTTTGCCTTTGTCATTTCTGATTGATGAAATTAGAGATTTTACTCTTTTTTTCCTGGTTAGGTCAACCAAAGGTTTATCTATTTTATTGACCTTTTCAAATACTTAACAACTTATACTTTTCAAATACAATAAACCAACTTTTTTATTTATTGATCTGTTGTATAATTTTTTGTTTTCAATTTCATTTAATTCTGCTCTAATTTTGGTTATTTCTTTTGTTCTACTGGGTTTGGGGTTGGAATGTTCTTCCTTTTCCAGTTGCTTGAGATGTCCCATTATGTTAACTTCCTCTCTTTCCATTCTCGTGAGAAAGGCTTGCAGTGCTATAAATTTGCCTCTTAGGACTACCTTTGTGTTATCCCAGAGGTTCTGATAATTCGTGTCTTCATTGTCATTTTGTTCCAAAAATTTGGCAATTTCCTTCTTAATCTCATCTCTGACCCAGCTATCATTTACCATAAGGTTATTTAACTTCCATGTTTTTGTATGAGTGTGCAGATTCCTGTTGTTACTGAGTTCAACTTTTATTCCATGGTGGTCCGAGAAGATGCAAGGAATAATTTCTATTCCTTTAAATTTACTGAGGTTAGAATTGTGACCTAAGATGTGATTGATTTTGGAGTATGTTCCGTAGGCTGATGAGAAGTATATGTATTCAGTTTTGTTGGGATGAAATGTTCTGTAGATGTCTGCTGAATCCAAATGTTGGATGGTTTGGTTTAAATCTAAATTTTCTTTTATCAGCTTGTTATTGGAGGATCTATCCAGCACTGCCAAAGGAGTGTTGAAATCTCTGACTATTATGGAGCTGGAGGCAATCAAGTTGTTCATGTCTGTTAGAGTTTCTCTTATAAGTTGAAGTGCATTCTGGTTGGGTTCATAAATATTCATAATTGAAATCTCATCATATTGAGTATTATATTATCTTTAACAAATATGTAGTGACCATTCTTATCTTTCTTTACTTTTGTTGGTTTAAAGCATATTGTGTCAGCAAATAGAATTGCAACACCTGCTTTTTTCTGATTACCATTTGCCTGAAATATGGATAACCACCCTTTCACCCTGAGTCTATATTTATCTTTTAAGGTAAGATGTGACTCTTGTATGCAGCAAATATCTGGCCTGAACTTTTGTATCCAGTCAGCTAACCTGTGCCTCTTTAGAGGACAGGTTAAGCCATTCATATTAATGGAGAATATTGATTGGTCTGGTAAAATTTTGGGTATCGAGTTTTTCGAAAGTCCAGTGGACATTTTTAATCCTTTTGCCACTGTGGAAGTTAGAATTTGATCAAAAGTTTATATTTGAGTTTATTTTTGTGGTAGAGGATTGGGCTGGTCATTATGGAGGATACGTCTAAGAATAGCCTGAAGAACTGGTTTGGTTATGGCAAATTTCTTCAACATATGAATGTCATTAAAGTATTTAATTTCTCCATCATAAATGAAACTTGGTTTAGCTGGATAGAAGATCCGGGTTTGAAAGTTATTTTGTTTTAGGAGATTAAAAGTCGATGAACACCCTTTTCTGGCTTGAAAGGTTTCAGCAGATAGATCTGCAATCATTCTAATCTAGCTGCTTTCAGAAGTTTCTCCTTCATATCAACACTAGTGAAGTTAATTATGATATGCCTGGGGGATGTCTTATTGGGATTGAGTTATGCTGGGTTTCTGAAACTGTCTGCCATCTGGATTTCACAATCTCTTGATATATCTGGAAAGTTTTCTTTCATAGTTTCATGGAGAAGGGCCTCTGTGCCTTGCTAGGTCACTTCATCACTTTCAGGGATTCCAATGAGGCAGATATTAGCCTTCTTTGAATTATCCCAGAGATCTCTGAGAGAATGATCCGTTTTTGGTCTACATTTCTCATCTTTGAGAGTTTGGGAGAGTTCAAACTCCTTGTCTTCAATGTCAGAAATCCTTTCTTCTGCCTGCTCCACTCTGTTACTGAGGGATTCTACTGTGTTTTTCAGATCTTTGAGGGCTGCAAATTCTTGCTTCAGTGCATCAAAATCTCTGGTGGTCTTGTCTTTAAATTCATTAAATTCTTGAGACAATTTTTGAATTTCTCCTCAAATTTCTAATTCTGACTTTTGAATTGCTCTTTGGATTTCTAATTCCAAATTTTCCTCCATTCTGTTAATCTTGTTTGCAATCCAAATTCTGAATTTGATTTCTGACATCTCAGCCAGCTTTATGAATGGGATCTTCAGTTACATCTGCCATATCTTTCCTTGGGGGGGGTTTGATCTATTCTGGTTATTCATGTTACCAGAGTTTTTCCACTGATTGCGCCCCATGATTACTTTACACCTTTTGATTTTTCCACTGGAGCCTTGTTGAGGACCTGTGCAGTGCTACGGCTTGAGATGTTGGGGACCTATTTGATGTGGTGGGGCTAAGTGGTTTTGTCTTGTTTTCAGATGTTCTCTGTTTGCCCCTAGTGAAATAGTTACTCTGGGTTGAAGTATCAGCTGTGGACAAATACCAGCAATTAAGTCACCCCGCCCCCCACAGGGAACAATTGGAAAAGGAAAATTAAATCTTCCTATGACCACACACCCAGGACACCACTTGAATAGTCCTCAGGCGATTGGCTCAGTTCAAAAGGTCCAAATCAATTGTCTCAGTCAGCACCTGTGTCAGGTGGGAGAGTTTAAAAGGTCTCTGGCAACTGGAATGCAGGGGTCTGGTGACAACTCAAATATGACTTGCTCTGATGCTCCGTGGAGTCCATAGGACCCACCCTGCAAATAGATTAGTCTGGGAAGGTTGATGCTTCCTTCCCCACCTTGCAGCTCTGTCACACCCAGTCACTACTAGCCCTGCAGGGCTGTGACCCAGTCAGTTGTCTCCAGTGAGCAGATACTCCAGAGGTTTGCACCTGCCTACATCACAAGCGAGTCTGTATCTGTTCAGCCAGGCCGCTGCTCTCTGCCTCTATCCAGCAGGGGGTGGTGAGGCCTGTCAACCTCAGGCGCTTGATGGAGGCTGGGGTGTGTTCATTCAGTTCCAGCCCTGCCCGTGATTGATGTTACTGGCAGAACAGAACAACCCTGTTGGAGTTTGCTTCTGTCTCTGCTAAATTCCTCTGCAGAAGAGGGGCTGATTTGAGTTCCCAGAACCTGTGCCTCAGGCCCTATCTGTGCTGCTGTACAGTCTTAGCTGTTTGTATTTGCAGCATGGTTATCTGTCAGATCCAACCTCTGCCTGCCCTCCTTTGTTTAAACTGATGGTCCCCTGGGGGTTAGGTGCATCTTAGGCTCAGTAAAGCAGTCTTCTGGGTCAGCCCTGCCGTGAGAATCTCCTGGCTCTGTGCGTGCGTTTTCTAGTCCCCTGTGCTCCACCCAGGCTGGTACCGCCTTAGGCAAACCCTTTACTCAAGGGGCCTGCGTTTCCATCCCAGATCTGTTCCATGGTGGTTGCCACCTGAGAAGATGCCCGGCCTCCTCTGGTTGCCCAGAGGGACAAGGGTGTGACTTTGGAATATCCGGGGGCGATTCCTATTGTTGCCAAAAATGGCTGCTGCTCTGCACCTCAGGGCACCGCCGTTCTGTTGTGGTTCCCTCTCAGCCAACCATCCTCTCCTCACTCCCATGCCACAGAGTCAGCACTGACCAGCTGCAGTTTAGGCCCTGTCCACAACCCTCAAGAAATCACCCAAGAATCTGGACTCCTGGGTGACAGGCCTCCAGACCTCAGAGTGAGAGTGGAGGGGAGTGCTGGGAGCTCAGAATTGCAGGTAGAGAATATATACAGTTTTATACAGTTTTATACCTGGCAGGAGAGTGCCATGGTATCCTAGTAGTGGAGGTGGGTCCAGTTTTTAGAGAGTCTCTTTCATGGAGTATAGTGGGCAGAACTTTGAACTCTGCTCGTTTGTCTGTGGGGCCCTCTGAGCCATTCTAATGGGGGAGGGGACTCCCATGTGCTTGGTGATGGATTTTGTACCTTTTGTTTGTATCCTTGTGGTCGCAGCTCACCTCAGTGGGGTTGATGTTTGTTCTTCAACCTTCTCTCTTGGTGCAGCTCTAATCCACCAGGTTACTTGCTAAATTTCTGTCCTTTAACTCTCCTTCTGGATGGGAGCCTCTCCAGCATGCCTCTCCTGCTCGCCCTGGCCGTGTCGATCTCGTTTTCATTTCTTCTCACAGCAGAAGAACTATGTAGAAAGTAAATATAAACTAGTTTTTAAATTGTGAAGCAATGTTTATAATTTTAAAATACTCATTGAATGTTACCAAAGTATACTCTGTGCACTATACAGCAATTTAAACAGATATTACCCCACTCTTTAGGAAATATTCTCACAGAAAGAAGATAAAATACAAATCTAACAGCAATTTCTACTTTGTGTAAAATGACATAGAACCATGACATTTTCATATTTCACCAATTTTTTCTTGAATTAGTAATGACATTTACATGTTCTGTTTAAAAATATCGTCTCTACTGTTAAAAAGTGAAATTTGCTATCCAACATTTTTTTTCCACTATGATTACCAAAAATGTACTGGGATAATTTTCTTCTTTGTAAATTCTACTGTACTGTGTGGTTTACGCAAACAGAAGAGGTTGGTCCAGGCACCCTTTCCAGAATTGATCCTGCCGTCATTAGCCATTTTTATCTTCATCAATACACTCTTTGCAGTCAAGTCACATAGGCAGAAATTAACTTAGGAGAAATTAACTCAATTAAAAAATGACAACACATACAATAGAATCATCCACTTGCTGTTTGTTAAAGGGAAAGAACACATACACACATGCCCTGGGATCAAGCTCTGCTTCCTGTGGAGATTTCTGTGGGGGGGGTTTCTGGCCTGGCTTTCATTACTTCTCACTGGAGAACTTTAAACAAGCACGGGCTGCACAGAGACTCCTTTTATCACCTGGTTCTGCAGCAAATCTTTTGTACATCCTCCTTCCTTCCTGATGTGGTTTATTTTTGATGATTTAAAACTTTATTCACATTTTGAAAACAAATACTGTGCATTTTCTTCTCTGGCTTTCATGGTTAAGATATAAGATTTCTAAATTATTTTTCAAAAAGGTTCTTGTTTTTAGGTATCCAGCTATAATTTTTATCTGTGGGTTCATTGAAAGTTGCAGGAAGATGTTAAAACCAGTTTCCACAGGACCTAATTATCAAGAAGAGCAAAAAACTATGTTCAGGGGACTGAGAAAACCCATGAAAATTTGGGGAGGAGCAGACAGCAAGTGTATGCAAAAAATTTCCAAATATCACCTGACTTGATGGTTTTGAAGTTGAACTGCAGAATGAAACTGCCCACACAGCCAAATGGACGCCAGTGTTGGGACTGACTGCGATGAAACTAAGTAACAGAAATAATAAATACGTCCTGAGAGAGGGGAACGCCGGAGAGTGGCTGCAACTCTGCTTAGACACCTGGCTTTTGGAAGGGACCATCAGGTGGCTGAACCAGTGCCTTTATTTTCTGCATATGAACAGTTGATATAGAACAAGGTTACCCTGGAGTGTAACTTTGCAGCTAATTTCCACTCTTCGTGACACTGTGTGGTTTTTCAAATTAACATTTGAAAACAATTTTTAATGTACATTAAATTAACATTTAAAATTACATTTCAATTAACATTTAAAATTACATTTCAAATTAACATTTGAAAACAATTTTTAATCTACATTAAAAATGTAGATTCATAAAAGAGGCCCCTCAAAAGTAAATATGCTTTATTATATTACAGTGAGAAAAGCATTAACAAGTCCAGGCATAGATACATATTATTTCTGTTACTTAGTTTCATCGGAGTCAGTCTGGACATCTGCCACAGAGTAAGAATTCCTTCAGCCCCTTCATTTTTTTTTTTTTTTTTGACATCCTGGTATACAGTAAAAAAGAAAGAAAAATTGGTAACAGGTTATAGCAATAAAGCTATACTTTAAGTTGTGTGGCATTTGCTTTTGAGAAACCTGTATTTTATTCTGTTTCTCATTCAAGTGTCTCCCTGGTGCCTTCACGTTTAGAAAAGTAACTGATGGCAAGGAAATTTCAGGTTTTAAAATAAGGTATTCAGAGAAGTATTGTGTTTTGTTCTTACATGTCATAAATTTTTGTAAAGTTTTTTAAAGATTAAAAGTTTATGAAAAGAAAGACAAAGAGGGAAATAAGAAAAGTGGAGGACGGAAAATGACGAGAGCAAAGAGACATCTCTCATCCTCGTCCTCGTTCAAGGTTACACTTTTCAAAGACTCTGGACTCTAAACTGTATTCAGCGAAGACTGAACAGTTTGTCATAAGCTGTCGTTGTGACCTTTCTTGAGAGGAATTCTTTATAGTAGCTAATATCTACTATAAATAAACACTCTGGTGCTCATTGCACAGTATGATGCAAATTACTTGTTCTGTACTGGTGTAATGAAAATGACCCGTTCTGTACAATTACGTACATTTTCCTTCTCCCCCAAAGGAAATATGTGAAACAGCGTTGTCTAATTCAGTGGCACTTTATTAGCAATACATTTTATTTATATTAGATGTAGAAGAACTCTTGCTTTTACCTGTAGAGCAGTGGTTCTCATCCTTCCTAAGGCCTCCTAATGCCGCAACCCTTTAATACAGTTCCTCATGTTGTGGTGACCCCCAACCATAAAATTATTTTCATTGCTACTTCATAACTGTAATTTTGCTACTGTTATGAATCGGAAGGTAAATATCTGATATGCAGGATGTATTTTCATTGTTACAAAGGGGTCGTGACCCACAGGTTGAGAACCACTACTTTAGAGACTCTAATGTTTTAGCTAAAACTTTAAAAACTTAAGGTACGCGGATGAACACTATAATTGCACATTTTACATTTCAAATATGGGTAAAATTCAAATTTCAAGTCTTTGGCCATACTAAAAGACCTTCAGAATGTAGATAAACTTGTCAATTATAACTTTTGTCACATTTAATTTATTGTCTGTTAACTTCAATTCTATTAACTAAAAAAATCAATTTTTAAAAAAAGAAGAAAAAGCATGTTTATATTTCCAAAAATTGTTGAGAACACTGCTCATTGAAGAGGATGCATTCTAGAAACTGGTCTGTCCAGCCACAGCTTAGAGAGAACAGCCGAGCTGTAATGATCAGGGCATGTGTGTTCACACTTTTGTGGAAACTTCTCTCTCTGACCTTAAGAAGCAGAGGCCTGGGGCTACACATGGACGCACTGGTGTGGGAAACCATGCTGAGGATTAACAAGAGCTTCTTGTACAAGGTAGACCAGGGCAGGGCTGGGCCGTGACAGAATCGGCAATTAAACTAGACAGCAGAGTTTGGACAGAAATGTCATCGCAATTTCCCTTGTTCACCTGGATGTCTCCCAAGTTGAATGATCTTAAGAAACAAGAATTAAGCTCATTTTTTGGTGTGTGCACTGAATTCCTTGTACATTTTCCCAAAACATACTATCATCTTAGTGAGTTAAGTAATTCGAAGCTTGAGTTAGAAAGTGAGGTTGCCTGTGTGAAAAATATTCGAAAGAACACTGTCCTCATTTTCCTAGAACAGTCCTGGTTTCTGCTATCGTTAGTCTCACATCCCCAAAACAGCTCTGCCTCTGGGAAAGTGGGATAGTGGGTCATCCTAAAGAGGTACCTAAAAAATAAAATCACTCTGCTTTTAGAGAATTTTTCTTCCCTGAATCCCTTGTCCTAAGCATCCTCTATCAGAGGTAGTGTTTTCTGAGTTTCTGGGCATCGCTGTGGGTCTCTCTGTTTGGACAGCCTCCTTCCGCTGATAGGGAGATAAACCACTGCTATTCCTCCCTTACATTTACGAGGCTTTTTTCTCTGTGTGCATAAAATGCTTTCTAAATATCTCATTAATCCTCACCACATTCCTGTTGGTAGGGGAGCAGCATTATGACTTCAGGTGGTGAAGATTCTTGTCACTCTGATAATGGCGTTTTATTACTCAATCTAATGTGACTTTATGGCGGATACCTGGAAGTTTGAAACAGAGTAGCTTTTGCAAATGGAAATAGTAAATAAAGAAAAACATCATCTTGCACATAAAAACTTGGGGATAAATATTAAAGTGTGACAAAGAATGCACGGTGCCTTCCCTTCCGTTTTTTAATTTACTTTCAGATTTCCCATTTTGTTACTGTAGCCAGCTTAAAATCATCCGTTTTCTGTGCAAATGTTTAAGGTTTCTCAAGGCTTTAGTATGTTTTAACGTGGAAACATGAAGTTACAGACTTGAAGGGGACGCTGGAGGTCATCTAACACTGCACGCTAATCATCCAGTTTACCAGTTTCTTTTTCAGCTGAGGATGGGTGGAGTAACTTCAGGACAAGATTTCTTTTTTTTTTTTGGTAGAGACAGAGTCTCACTGTATGGCCCTCAATAGAGTGCCATGACGTCACACAGCTCACAGCAACCTCCAGCTCTTGGGCTTCCACGATTCTCCTGCCTCAGCCTCCCGAGCAGCTGGGACTACAGGTGCCTGCCACAACGCCCGGCTATTTTTTTGTTGCAGTTCATCCAGGGCTGGGTTTGAACCCGCCACCCTCGGCATATGGGGCCGGCACCCTACTCACTGAGCCACAAGCGCCACCCAGGACAAGATTTCTTGACTGAGTCCCTGCTGAGTGTGCTCCTGGCTGTGGCACTGTCCCTGTGTCCCTTAGAGACTCTGAAACTCAGCTTCTACATCTTGGACATGACCGGGCAATTTAAGTAACTGCTGGGATTCTCATTCATTCTGAGACTATTAAGAGCAGATGCTGAGAGAGTTTGTGACTCAGCAGGGGTCACAGAGACAAGACCCACAGCCAGGTCTCTGGGGCCCGGTTCCATTGTGTCTCCCACAAGCTATCTCTTCTCGTAAATTTTTAAATTTTTTATTTAAGAATCTTTCTACTTCACCTGTCCTGAAATAAAACCCTGTTGAATATTTTCCCAGTGTTTTTCTGCTAGTATCTCCTGAGATGGGAAATACAGTGAAACTTGCTTAGGAGCTCACCTGTCTGCACAGACCACCTGCCTAAACAAATTTGCTGAGTACCAACTCCATCACCCAGGGTGGACGGCACCTGGTGGCCAACTGCTTTATGGGTCTGTGAGCAGCTTTATTACACACCTTAGAAACAGCAGTGTAATAAAAATCACTGTTCCAGTAATGTATAGAAAATTAAACCTTTAATACTGAAATATTTCTTCATTAACAAAAATGTACTGAGTATAACCTGTAACTTCAGAAAATCACAAATCAAATTCTTAGTCCCCCTAGCAAATATTCTGACCTAGTTATCATGCTGAGTTTTTTCTTTTATTTTTATTGTAATAAACTTTTACTTCCAAGGAGCAAAAGTGTCTGCACATTTTGATTATTTTATTTACCTATTATTTCACAGAGATCAAAAAATAAATTCCATTTTGCAACAGAGGGAGTATTGGCTGTGTGAGGAAATGGGAGAGATCCAGGAGACAGAAAGTTTCTGGATCCCACCTGATGCTTTATGCATCAATGTGGTTCTCACCTTGCTGTTCATCTCCCCAGCTGGCAGGTTTTACAGCAAGTGTTCTGTGTTGGGCAATGGTAGCATTTCATTCTGTTATATGTTAAAATAGATTGGTCACACGAGTGATTTGTAGTGGCCTTAGAAATGACAATTAAACTTCCTACCTTCACAGTGTCAGGTAATTATTTACTTATTTTTTAACCAAACATTACATGAAACCAACTGCTTAATGACCTGAGAAGGTATCTGTCTTTTGGGAATTAAAATTTACCTCTAAGTCAATGTGAAAAGAGCTATTTTAAAGAAGTCACTGGTCAAACAAAAAGTTCACTAAGTAACGCGTGTGACACTGATCAGATCAGGTGGCTACAATGCTGGAAAAACACACAGGACTTGACAGGTCTGTGCTCGGACCACGTGGCTGCAGTGGTCACCCTCTCCTCTTCACAGGTCCTGGGCCCTCACCACGTGGCTAACAGTTGCAAATAATACCTGAACCTTCTCATTCCTTGTAAGAAGGTCTTCATCTTGTTTTTTTCTTTCTTTTTTTGGCCAGAGCTGGGTTTGAACCCACCACCTCTGGCATATGGGGCCGGTGCCCTTCCCCTTTGAGCCACAGGCGCTGCCCCTTCTTCTTTTTTATAGTCTGTATTAAATTCTTCTTTGGGTCACAAATTCCAAGACATATTGGGAATGTTTTGCTGGATCTCCATTAGTCTTACTACATTTCATCAAATCTGTAACACTGCATTTTGTGAACAGCCAAGAAGCTGTTACCCTTGAAAGCATGGTTTTGGAGATTTCACTGTGTTCAGAAGTGCATCCTAGAACGGATGCAATACGATGGTTTCTAACTATTTTGGAGATTTCAACCTGTTCAGAAGCGTCACATTCTACAACTGATGCAATACAGTGGTTTCTAATATTTTTCTCTATTGCCCTACACTTGTATCAGGACAGTGGGGGCTTACTAATAGTAAATAAAGACGTGACCTTTATATTTTGACAGGATCCAATATAAAGTATCATTGAAAGGGACGATTATTTCAGATAGGAATGCAGGAGATACAGCATTGGAGAGAGGAATTTTTGTTTTCTGATACTATAAACCAGAAATAGCTATTTTCTATGTAGATAATTTAGATAGCTTTGAAGGGATTTACTTTCTTCCAAATAACTAATTTTAGATCTGAAGACATTTCATAATATTCCAAGGGAGAAGCCATCACTTTGCAGGCAGGTCTTAAACAAGGCCTGAAACCCAATGCAACTAATCTTTCATTCTTTTTGTTTGTTTGTTTGTTTTGTTCCTAAGTTGTGGGTAGGGAATACACATCCAGGAGCAAAGCACCATTACATTATTCGGTGCTGACAGCTGACATTTGTGAGAAACAGCATCATTTGATATTGTCTTCAACCATTAACCAGATGCTGTCTGACATTATACGCTAACGTGGCAAGGTACAGAATCAAGTGTCATCTCTGACATAGGAGGTGAGCAGCAAGACTCAGTTTAATGTCTCATTTTTCTCATTTTCCAGGGTTGAGGTAGATAGAAAGATTCTCAACAATACACTTCTGTGCATATAAATCTTCATAAATGCTAATGGCACCGGATTTGACATTCAATTTGCTAGAAGCTTGAAAGGTCTGAAATTGCACTTGAAAATCCCCTTCTTTTTGGAAGTCAACAATAAACATTTTTAAGCAGTTGATAACATTGGGATTAAGTCACAGTAAAACCACAATTTATGAAAATTGAAGTGTGGATTTCTACTTGCAGCTGGCAATGTCATGTCTCTGATATGGCAAATAAAGGCTTTGACATCATTGTCACCGTCCGTCTCCCACACGAAACTCAGCTGCTGACACATGGTGTACCCAAAATGTTTGCTGAGCTAAACTTACTGCACTCAGTCAGGCACTAATTAGTTCAGCCGAGAAATATCTTCTGATTACTTCCCTTTTGCTCGCCCCAAGGAAGCCTTGCAGCTGCTTTCCACCTTTTAGCTATAGCCGTTTCTGCTCTTTCCTCTCTATTTCTTTCTCACGGTAAAACGACTCGATTATCTCTAGGCTGGCTGCTAGCACCTCATTTTCACTTGATTTTCCATTTTCAGGACTGAGCACCTTTCATCCATCTAGCTATTATTGCCAAAGCTATCTTCTTGCTCTGTCACACCGACCCATCTTCCCTTACTTGAAGCCCTTCATCAAATTCCCATTGCATTGAACATCATGTCCGCAATATTCTCATAATTCTCCAAAGCCTCCACCAGGAAGAAAAAAAATAATTTTCCTTTTTCCACCACTGTACCTTCTAGTTCTTTTTGTTTGCCTCAAATCTGTCTCTGTGGGTGTCCCTCATTTAAATTGTCAATATTAATTTTTTTCTTAATCAACACACAATAATTGTACATATTTGTGGAACACATATAACATTTTGATATCTGCAATGGCCAGTAGTCTAAATTACTGTAACTAGCACATCCATTACCTGCAACATTTATCGTATCTTGTACTGGGAACATTCAAAACTCTCTTCTCTGGCTATTTGAAAGTAAATAACAAATTATTGTTAACTATAGCTAGCCTACAGTGCTATAGAAAATTAAATTAGAATTTATTCCTTCTACTGAGTTGTAATTTTGTATCCTATGGCCCACCCCTCCCTATGCCTCCGTCACCCTACCCTTCCCAGCCTCTAGTAACCACTGTTTCTCTATTCCATGAGATTTGCTTTTTAGTTTCCAGGAATAAGTGAGACCACAAGGTATTTTCCTCTCTGCTTACCAGCTTATTTCACTAGACTTAACGTCCTCCAGCCTCATACACGTTTCTGTAAGTGAAAGGATGTAACGTTTCTCATGGCGTAATAATTATCCTCATTGGTTACTTCACGGATAGACAAGCAGGTTGATTCCCCACCTTGCCATAGTGAATAGCACTGCAGTACTCACAGGGGCGACATCTCCTTGGCATTCTGACTTACTTTCCTTGAATACATACCTAGTAGTGTGATTGCTGAATCATATGATAATTCCTTTTGTCGTCTTTTGAGGCATCTCCATACTTTGTAGCAGCTGTTACTAGTTTACATTGCCGACCAGCAGTGTGAAAGAGTCTCTTGACAGCATTTGTTATTTTTCTTTCTTTTTTTTTTTTTTTTGAGACAGAGTCTCACTTTGTCACCCCCTTGGTAGAATGCTGTGGCATCACAGCTCACAGCAACCTCAAACTCCTGGGCTGAAGCGATTCTCCTGCCTCAGACTTGCAAGTAGCTGGGACCACAGGTGCCAACCACAATGCCCGCTATTTTTAGAGATGGGGTCTCACTCTTGCTCAGGCTGGTCTCCAACGCCTGAGCTCAGGCAATCCACCTGCCTCGGCCTCCCAGAGTGCTAGGATTGCAGGCATGAGCCACCGTGCCAGCCTTATTTCTCATCTTTTTGAACCTGCCATTCTAGTTGGAGTGAGATGACGTTCACTGTGGTTTGATTCACATCTTCCTAATAACTGGTGACGCTGAGCATGTTTTCGGCCATTTGTATGTCTTCTTTTGAGAAATGTCTGCTCAGATCTTTTGTCCATTTTTAATTGGATTTTCTTTTGTGCTGTGCAAAGACTTTTTAGTTTGCTATAATCCCATTTGTCCATTTTTACTTTTGTTGTCTGTGCTTTTGAGGTCTTATTCATGAAATTTCTTCCTGGACTAATGTCCCGAGCATTGCCCGCACATTCTCTTTTAGTGGTTTCAAAGTTTGTGTCTTATCTTTAAGTCTTTGATCCATTTCAAGTTAATTTTCATATAGGGTGGGAGATAGAAGTCCAGTTTCATTCTTCCACTTATGAGATTAATTTTTTAGCATTGCACCTCATACGTACTCAATTGTTATTTTTCTAATCTTTTTTCAAAGTAGTTTGCTTTGCATACTTTTCTATTCTAGCACATAAAACATATTCAATTACAACAGTTTCTGAAATATCTTTTTTCGCCTCATAGACTATCATATGAATAATAGCTTATAGCCATTATGAACAGTCAAGCTAATGAGATTTCCTGTTATTAAGCCTTGGTCTCTTTCACAGCAGTGGAGAGTATTGGTTGTCTGTGAGACGCCTCTGAATCTCCGCGGTAAGCTGCAGAGAATATGTTATGTTGTGTT